>NC_091201.1:22366236-22464340 GCF_040958095.1 Procambarus clarkii
CGCAGCTGCGAAAATCGCATGGTTTTTGGCCGGTAGCGGCGAAAATTGAGCTGTTTTTGGCCGGTAGCGCGAAAATCGCGCTATTTTTGGCCGGTAGCGGCGAAAATCGCGATTTTTCCCCGCCAGCTGCGAAAATCGCTTGGTTTTTGGCCAGTAGCAGCGAAAATCGCTTGGTTTTTGGCCGGTAGCGTCGAAAATCGCGCTATTTTTGGCCGGTAGCGGCGAAAATCGCGATTTTTTCCCGCCAGCTGCGAAAATCGCGATTTTTTCCCGCCAGCTGCGAAAATCGCATGATTTTTGGCCGGTAGCGGCGAAAATCGCGCGGTTTTTGGCCGGTAGCGGCGAAAATCGCGCTATTTTTGGCCGGTAGCGGCGAAAATCGCGATTTTTGCCCGCCAGCTGCGAAAATCGCATGGTTTTTGGCTGGTAGCGGAGAAAATCGCGCGGTTTTTGGCCGGTAGCGGCGAAAATCGCGCTATTTTTGGCTGTTAGCGGCGAAAATCGCGATTTTTGCCCGCCAGCGGCGAAAATCGCATGGTTTTTGGCCGGTAACGGCGAAAATCGAGCGGTTTTTGGATAGTAGCGGCGAAAATCGCGCTATTTTTGGCCGGTAGCGGCGAAAATCGCGATTTTTGCCCGCCAGCTGCGAAAATCGCATGGTTTTTGCGCAAAATAGCGCTGTTTTCGGCCGTTAGCGGCAAAAATAGCCCGATTTTGGGCCGCTAGCGGCAAAAATCGCGCTATTTTTGGCCGGTAGCGGCGAAAATCGCGATTTTTGCCTGCCAGCTGCGAAAATCGCATGGTTTTTGGTCGGTAGCGGCGAAAATCGCGCGGTTTTTGGCCGGTAGCGGCGAAAATCGCGCTATTTTTGGCCCGTAGCGGCGAAAATCGCGATTTTTCCCCGCCAGCTGCGAAAATCGCTTGGTTTTTGGCCAGTAGCGGCAAAAATCGCGCGGTTTTTGGCCGGTAGCGGCGAAAATCGCGCTATTTTTGGCCGGTAGCGGCGAAAATCGCGATTTTTCCCCGCCAGCTGCGAAAATCGCTTGGTTTTTGGCCAGTAGCAGCGAAAATCGCTTGGTTTTTGGCCGGTAGCGGCGAAAATCGCGCTATTTTTGGCTTGTATCGGCGAAAATCGCGATTTTTGCCCTCCAGCTGCGAAAATCGCATAGTTTTTGGCCGGTAGCGGCGAAAATCGAGCGGTTTTTGGCCAGTAGCGGCGAAAATAGCGCTATTTTAGGCCGGTAGCGGCGAAAATCTCGATTTTTGCCCGCCAGCTGCGAAAATCGCATGCTTTTTGCGCAAAATAGCGCGGTTTTTGGCCGTTAGCGGCAAAAATAGCCCGATTTTTGGCCGCTAGCGGCAAAAATCGCGATTTTTGCCCGCCAGCTGCGAAAATCGCATGGTTTTTGGCCGGTAGCGGCGAAAATCGCGCTGTTTTTGGCCGGTAGCGGCGAAAATCGCGCTATTTTTGGCCGGTAGCGGGGAAAATCGCGATTTTTGCCTCCAGCTGCGAAAATCGCATGGTGTTTGGCTGGTAGCGGCGAAAATCGCGCGGTTTTTGGCCGGTAGCGGCAAAAATCGCGCTATTTTTGGCTGGTATCGGCGAAAATCGCGATTTTTACCCTCAAGCTGCGAAAATCGCATGGTTTTTGGCCGGTAGCGGCGAAAATCGAGCGGTTTTTGGCCAGTAGCGGCGAAAATCGCGCTATTTTTGGCCGGTAGCGGTGAAAATCGCGATTTTTGCCCGCCAGCTGCGAAAATCGCATGGTGTTTGGCTGGTAGCGGCGAAAATCGCGCGGTTTTTGGCCGGTAGCGCCAAAAATCGCGCTATTTTTGGCTGGTATCGGCGAAAATTGCGATTTTTGCCCTCCAGCTGCGAAAATCGCATGGTTTTTGGCCAGTAGCGGCGAAATTTGAGCGGTTTTTGGCCAGTAGCGGCGAAAATCGCGCTATTTTTGGCCGGTAGCGGCGAAAATCGCGATTTTTGCCCGCCAGCTGCGAAAATCGCTTTGTTTTTGGCCAGTAGCGACGAAAATCGCGCGGTTTTTGGCCGGTAGCGGCGAAACTCGCGCTATTTTTGGCCGGTAGCGGCGAAAATCGCGATTTTTCCCGCCAGCTGCGAAAATCGCATAGTTTTTGGCCGGTAGTGGCGAAAATCGAGCTGTTTTTGGCCGGTAGCGGCGAAAATCGCGCTATTTTTGGCCGGTAGCGGCGAAAATCGCGATTTTTCCCCGCCAGCTGCGAAAATCGCATGGTTTTTGCGCTAAATAGCGCGGTTTTCGGCCGTTAGCGGCAAAAATAGCCCGATTTTTGGCCGCTAGAGGCGAAAATCGCCCGATTTTTGGCCGGTAGCGACGAAAATCGCGATTTTTGCACCGCCAGCTGCGAAAATCGCATGGTTTTTGGCCAGTAGCGGCGAAAATCGCGCGGTTTTTGGCAGGTAGCGGCGAAAATCGCGCTATTTTTGGCCGGTGGCGGCGAAAATCGCGATTTTTGCCGCCAGCTGCGAAAATCGCATGGTTTTTGGCCGGTAGCGGCGAAAATCGCGCTATTTTTGGCCTAAAGAGGCGAAAATCGCGATTTTTGTCCGCCAGCTGCGAAAATCGCATGGTTTTTGAGCAAAATAGCGCGGTTTTCGGCCGTTAGCGGCAAAAATAGCCCGATTTTTGGCCGCCAGCGGCAAAAATCGCGAGTTTTACCCGCCAGCTGCGAACATCGCATGGTTTTTGGCCGGTAGCGGCGAAAATCGAGCGGTTTTTGGCCGGTAGCGGCGAAAATCGCGCTATTTTTGGCTGGTAGCGGCAAAAATCGCGATTTTTGCCCGCCAGCTGCGAAAATCGCATGGTTTTTGACCGGTAGCGGCGAAAATCGAGCGGTTTTTGGCCGGTAGCGGCGAAAATCGCGCTATTTTTGGCTGGTAGCGGCGAAAATCGCGATTTTTGCCCGCCAGCTGCAAAAATCGCATGGTTTTTGCGCAAAATAGCGTGGTTTCGGCGGTTTGCGGCAAAAATCGTCCGATTTTTGGCCGCTAGCGGCGAAAATCGCCCGATTTTTGGCCGGTAGCGACGAAAATCGCGATTTTTGCACCGTAAGCTGCGAAAATCGCATGGTTTTTGGCCAGTAGCGGCGAAAATCGCGCGGTTTTTGGCAGGTAGCGGCGAAAATCGCGCTATTTTTGGCCGGTGGCGGCGAAAATCGCGATTTTTGCCGCCAGCTGCGAAAATCGCATGGTTTTTGGCCGGTAGCGGCGAAAATCGCGCTATTTTTGGCCTAAAGAGGCGAAAATCGCGATTTTTGTCCGCCAGCTGCGAAAATCGCATGGTTTTTGAGCAAAATAGCGCGGTTTTCGGCCGTTAGCGGCAAAAATAGCCCGATTTTTGGCCGTCAGCTTCGAAAATCGCATGGTTTTTTGGCCGGTAGCGGCGAAAATCGAGCGGTTTTTGGCCGGTAGCGGCGAAAATCGCGCTATTTTTGGCTGGTAGCAGCGAAAATCGCGATTTTTGCCTGCCAGCTGCGAAAATCGTATAGGTTTTGGCCGGTAGCGGCGAAAATCGAGCGGTTTTTGGCCAGTAGCGGCGAAAATCGCCCTATTTTTGGCCGGTAGCGGCGAAAATCGCGATTTTTGTCCGCCAGCTGCGAAAATCGCATGGTTTTTACGCAAAATAGCGCGGTTTTCGGCCGTTAGCGGCAAAAATAGCCCGATTTTTGGCCGCTAGCGGCAAAAATCGCGATTTTTCCCCCCCAGCTGCGAAAATCGCTTTGTTTTTGGCCAGTAGCGGCGAAAATCGCGCGGTTTTTGGCCGGTAGCGGCGAAAATCGCGCTATTTTTGGCCGGTAGCGGCGAAAATCGCGATTTTTTCCCGCCAGCTGCGAAAATCGCATGGTTTTTGGCCGGTAGTGGCGAAAATCGAGCTGTTTTTGGCCGGTAGCGGCGAAAATCGCGCTATTTTTGGCCGGTAGCGGCGAAAATCGCGATTTTTCCCCGCCAGCTGCGAAAATCGCTTGGTTTTGGGCCAGTAGCGGCGAAATTTGAGCGGTTTTTGGCCAGTAGCGGCGAAAATCGCGCTATTTTTGGCCGGTAGCGGCGAAAATCGCGATTTTTTCCCGCCAGCTGCGAAAATCGCATGGTTTTTGGCCGGTAGCGGCGAAAATTGAGCTGTTTTTGGCCGGTAGCGCGAAAATCGCGCTATTTTGGGCCGGTAGCGCCGAAAATCGCGATTTTTCCCCGCCAGCTGCGAAAATCGCTTGGTTTTTGGCCAGTAGCAGCGAAAATCGCTTGGTTTTTGGCCGGTAGCGTCGAAAATCGCGCTATTTTTGGCCGGTAGCGGCGAAAATCGCGATTTTTTCCCGCCAGCTGCGAAAATCGCATGGTTTCTGGCCGGTAGCGGCGAAAATCGAGCTGTTTTTGGCCGGTAGCGCCGAAAATCGCGCTATTTTTGGCCGGTTGCGGCGAAAATCGCGATTTTTGTCCGCCAGCTGCGAAAATCGCATGGTTTTTAGCTGGTAGCGGCGAAAATCGCGCGGTTTTTGGCCGGTAGCGGCAAAAATCGCGCTATTTTTGGCTGGTAGCGGCGAAAATCGCGATTTTTGCCCGCCAGCGGCAAAAATCGCATGGTTTTTGGCCGGTAGCGGCGAAAATCGAGCGGTTTTTGGATAGTAGCTGCGAAAATCGCGCTATTTTTGGCCGGTAGCGGCGAAAATCGCGATTTTTGCCCGCCAGCTGCGAAAATCGCATGGTTTTTGCGCAAAATAGCACGGTTTTCGGTCGTTAGCAGCAAAAATACCCCGATTTTTGACCGCTAGCGGCAAAAATCGTGCTATTTTTGGCCGGTAGTGGCGAAAATCGCGATTTTTGCCCGCCAGCTGCGAAAATCGCATGGTTTTTGGTCGGTAGCGGCGAAAATCGCGCGGTTTTTGGCCGGTAGCGGCGAAAATCGCGCTATTTTTGGCCGGTAGCGGCGAAAATCGCGATTTTTCCGCGCCAGCTGCGAAAATCGCTTGGTTTTTGGCCAGTAGCGGCGAAAATCGCGCGGTTTTTGGCCGGTAGCGGCGAAAATCGCGCTATTTTTGGCCGGTAGCGGCGAAATTCGCGATTTTTTCCCGCCAGCTGCGAAAATTGCATGGTTTTTGGCCGGTAGCGGCGAAAATAGCGCGGTTTTTGGCCGTTAGCCTGGAAAATCGCATTGTTTTTGGCCGCTAGCGGCGAAAATCGCCCGGTTTTTGGCCGCTAGCGGCGAAAATCGCGCGGTTTTTGGCCGCTAGCGGCGAAAATCGCCCGGTTTTTTGCATTTACCTGCGAAAATTGCGCGATTTTTGGCCGCTAGCGGCAAAAATTGCGTGGTTTTTTGCCGCTAGCGGTGAAAATCGCGCGATTTTTAGCTAGTAGCGGCGAAAATCGCGCGATTTTTGCCCGCCAGGTGCGAAAATCGCGCGGTTTTTGGCCGCTAGCGTCGAAATTTGCACGATTTTTGGCAGCTAGCCGCGAAAATCGCCACATTTTTGGCCTCTAGCGGCGAAAATAGAACCCTTTTTTGGCCGCTAGCGGCGAAAATCCGTCGATTTTTGGCAGGTAGCGGCGAAATTCGCGCGATTTTTGCCCGCCAACTGCAAAAATCGCATGGTTTCTGGCCGCTAGCGTCGAAAATAGCGCGGTTTTTGGCCGTTAGCCGCAAAAACCGCCCGATTTTTGGCCGCTAGCGGCGAAAATCGCGTGGTTTTTGGCGGCTAGCGGCGAAAATCGCGCTATTTTTGGCCGGTAGGAGCGAAAATCGCGATTTTTGCCCGCCAGCTGCGAAAATCGCATGGTTTTTGGCCGCTAACGGCGAAAATCGCGCGGTTTTTGGCTGGTAGCGGCGAAAATCGCGCAATTTTTGCCCGCCAGCGGCGAAAATCGCATGGTTTTTGGCCGGTAGCGGCGAAAATCGCGCGATTTTTGCCCGCCAGCCCGGAAAATCGCATGGTTTTTGGCCGCTAGCGAAAAAAAATCGCCCGATTTTTGGCCTTTAGCGGCGAAAATAGCCACTTTTTTGGCCGCATGCGGGGAAAATTGGGCAATTTTTGGCCGCTCGCGGCGAAAATCGCGCGATTTTTGCCCGCCAGCCTGGAAAATCGCATTGTTTTTGGCCGCTAGCGGCGAAAATCGCGCGGTTTTTGGACGCTAGTGGCGAAAATCGCGCGGTTTTTGGACGCTAGCGGCGAAAATAGCAACTTTTTTGGCCGCTAGCGGCGAAAATAGCCCGATTTTTGGCCGCTAGCGGCGAAAATTGCGCGGTTTTTGGCCGCCAGCTGCAAAAATCGCGCGGTTTTTGGCCGGTAGCGGCGAAAATCGCTCGATTTTTGCCCGGCAGCTGCGTTAATCGCATGGTTTTTGGCCGGTAACGGCGAAAATAGCGCGGTTTTTGGCCGTTAGCCTGGAAAATCGCATTGTTTTTGGCCGCTAGCGGCGAAAATCGCCCGGTTTTTTGCATTTACCTGCGAAAATTGCGCGATTTTTGGCCGCTAGCGGCAAAAATTGCGTGGTTTTTTGCCGCTAGCGGTGAAAATCGCGCGATTTTTAGCTAGTAGCGGCGAAAATCGCGCGATTTTTGCCCGCCAGGTGCGAAAATCGCGCGGTTTTTGGCCGCTAGCGTCGAAATTTGCACGATTTTTGGCAGCTAGCCGCGAAAATCGCCACATTTTTGGCCTCTAGCGGCGAAAATAGAACCCTTTTTTGGCCGCTAGCGGCGAAAATCCGTCGATTTTTGGCAGGTAGCGGCGAAATTCGCGCGATTTTTGCCCGCCAACTGCAAAAATCGCATGGTTTCTGGCCGCTAGCGTCGAAAATAGCGCGGTTTTTGGCCGTTAGCCGCAAAACCGCCCGATTTTTGGCCGCTAGCGGCGAAAATCGCGTGGTTTCTGGCCGCTAGCGTCGAAAATAGCGCGGTTTTTGGCCGCTAGCGTCGAAAATAGCGCGGTTTTTGGCCGTTAGCCGCAAAAACCGCCCGATTTTTGGCCGCTAGCGGCGAAAATCGCGTGGTTTTTGGCGGCTAGCGGCGAAAATCGCGCTATTTTTGGCCGGTAGGGGCGAAAATCGCGATTTTTGCCCGCCAGCTGCGAAAATCGCATGGTTTTTGGCTGGTAGCGGAGAAAATCGCGCGGTTTTTGGCCGGTAGCGGCGAAAATCGCGCTATTTTTGGCTGTTAGCGGCGAAAATCGCGATTTTTGCCCGCCAGCGGCGAAAATCGCATGGTTTTTGGCCGGTAACGGCGAAAATCGAGCGGTTTTTGGATAGTAGCGGCGAAAATCGCGCTATTTTTGGCCGGTAGCGGCGAAAATCGCGATTTTTGCCCGCCAGCTGCGAAAATCGCATGGTTTTTGCGCAAAATAGCGCTGTTTTCGGCCGTTAGCGGCAAAAATAGCCCGATTTTGGGCCGCTAGCGGCAAAAATCGCGCTATTTTTGGCCGGTAGCGGCGAAAATCGCGATTTTTGCCTGCCAGCTGCGAAAATCGCATGGTTTTTGGTCGGTAGCGGCGAA
Organism: Procambarus clarkii; assembly: GCF_040958095.1. Lineage (NCBI taxonomy): Eukaryota > Metazoa > Arthropoda > Malacostraca > Decapoda > Cambaridae > Procambarus > Procambarus clarkii. Next base: position 22,373,751 of record NC_091201.1, read on the forward strand.
AATCGCGCGGTTTTTGGCCGGTAGCGGCGAAAATCGCGCTATTTTTGGCCCGTAGCGGCGAAAATCGCGATTTTTCCCCGCCAGCTGCGAAAATCGCTTGGTTTTTGGCCAGTAGCGGCAAAAATCGCGCGGTTTTTGGCCGGTAGCGGCGATAATCGCGCTATTTTTGGCCGGTAGCGGCGAAAATCGCGATTTTTCCCCGCCAGCTGCGAAAATCGCTTGGTTTTTGGCCAGTAGCAGCGAAAATCGCTTGGTTTTTGGCCGGTAGCGGCGAAAATCGCGCTATTTTTGGCTTGTATCGGCGAAAATCGCGATTTTTGCCCTCCAGCTGCGAAAATCGCATAGTTTTTGGCCGGTAGCGGCGAAAATCGAGCGGTTTTTGGCCAGTAGCGGCGAAAATAGCGCTATTTTAGGCCGGTAGCGGCGAAAATCTCGATTTTTGCCCGCCAGCTGCGAAAATCGCATGCTTTTTGCGCAAAATAGCGCGGTTTTTGGCCGTTAGCGGCAAAAATAGCCCGATTTTTGGCCGCTAGCGGCAAAAATCGCGATTTTTGCCCGCCAGCTGCGAAAATCGCATGGTTTTTGGCCGGTAGCGGCGAAAATCGCGCTGTTTTTGGCCGGTAGCGGCGAAAATCGCGCTATTTTTGGCCGGTAGCGGGGAAAATCGCGATTTTTGCCTCCAGCTGCGAAAATCGCATGGTGTTTGGCTGGTAGCGGCGAAAATCGCGCGGTTTTTGGCCGGTAGCGGCAAAAATCGCGCTATTTTTGGCTGGTATCGGCGAAAATCGCGATTTTTACCCTCAAGCTGCGAAAATCGCATGGTTTTTGGCCGGTAGCGGCGAAAATCGAGCGGTTTTTGGCCAGTAGCGGCGAAAATCGCGCTATTTTTGGCCGGTAGCGGTGAAAATCGCGATTTTTGCCCGCCAGCTGCGAAAATCGCATGGTGTTTGGCTGGTAGCGGCGAAAATCGCGCGGTTTTTGGCCGGTAGCGCCAAAAATCGCGCTATTTTTGGCTGGTATCGGCGAAAATTGCGATTTTTGCCCTCCAGCTGCGAAAATCGCATGGTTTTTGGCCAGTAGCGGCGAAATTTGAGCGGTTTTTGGCCAGTAGCGGCGAAAATCGCGCTATTTTTGGCCGGTAGCGGCGAAAATCGCGATTTTTGCCCGCCAGCTGCGAAAATCGCTTTGTTTTTGGCCAGTAGCGACGAAAATCGCGCGGTTTTTGGCCGGTAGCGGCGAAACTCGCGCTATTTTTGGCCGGTAGCGGCGAAAATCGCGATTTTTCCCGCCAGCTGCGAAAATCGCATAGTTTTTGGCCGGTAGTGGCGAAAATCGAGCTGTTTTTGGCCGGTAGCGGCGAAAATCGCGCTATTTTTGGCCGGTAGCGGCGAAAATCGCGATTTTTCCCCGCCAGCTGCGAAAATCGCATGGTTTTTGCGCTAAATAGCGCGGTTTTCGGCCGTTAGCGGCAAAAATAGCCCGATTTTTGGCCGCTAGAGGCAAAAATCGCGATTTTTGCCCGCCAGCTGCGAAAATCGCATGGTTTTTGACCGGTAGCGGCGAAAATCGAGCGGTTTTTGGCCGGTAGCGGCGAAAATCGCGCTATTTTTGGCTGGTAGCGGCGAAAATCGCGATTTTTGCCCGCCAGCTGCAAAAATCGCATGGTTTTTGCGCAAAATAGCGTGGTTTCGGCGGTTTGCGGCAAAAATCGTCCGATTTTTGGCCGCTAGCGGCGAAAATCGCCCGATTTTTGGCCGGTAGCGACGAAAATCGCGATTTTTGCACCGCCAGCTGCGAAAATCGCATGGTTTTTGGCCAGTAGCGGCGAAAATCGCGCGGTTTTTGGCAGGTAGCGGCGAAAATCGCGCTATTTTTGGCCGGTGGCGGCGAAAATCGCGATTTTTGCCGCCAGCTGCGAAAATCGCATGGTTTTTGGCCGGTAGCGGCGAAAATCGCGCTATTTTTGGCCTAAAGAGGCGAAAATCGCGATTTTTGTCCGCCAGCTGCGAAAATCGCATGGTTTTTGAGCAAAATAGCGCGGTTTTCGGCCGTTAGCGGCAAAAATAGCCCGATTTTTGGCCGCCAGCGGCAAAAATCGCGAGTTTTACCCGCCAGCTGCGAACATCGCATGGTTTTTGGCCGGTAGCGGCGAAAATCGAGCGGTTTTTGGCCGGTAGCGGCGAAAATCGCGCTATTTTTGGCTGGTAGCGGCAAAAATCGCGATTTTTGCCCGCCAGCTGCGAAAATCGCATGGTTTTTGACCGGTAGCGGCGAAAATCGAGCGGTTTTTGGCCGGTAGCGGCGAAAATCGCGCTATTTTTGGCTGGTAGCGGCGAAAATCGCGATTTTTGCCCGCCAGCTGCAAAAATCGCATGGTTTTTGCGCAAAATAGCGTGGTTTCGGCGGTTTGCGGCAAAAATCGTCCGATTTTTGGCCGCTAGCGGCGAAAATCGCCCGATTTTTGGCCGGTAGCGACGAAAATCGCGATTTTTGCACCGTAAGCTGCGAAAATCGCATGGTTTTTGGCCAGTAGCGGCGAAAATCGCGCGGTTTTTGGCAGGTAGCGGCGAAAATCGCGCTATTTTTGGCCGGTGGCGGCGAAAATCGCGATTTTTGCCGCCAGCTGCGAAAATCGCATGGTTTTTGGCCGGTAGCGGCGAAAATCGCGCTATTTTTGGCCTAAAGAGGCGAAAATCGCGATTTTTGTCCGCCAGCTGCGAAAATCGCATGGTTTTTGAGCAAAATAGCGCGGTTTTCGGCCGTTAGCGGCAAAAATAGCCCGATTTTTGGCCGTCAGCTTCGAAAATCGCATGGTTTTTTGGCCGGTAGCGGCGAAAATCGAGCGGTTTTTGGCCGGTAGCGGCGAAAATCGCGCTATTTTTGGCTGGTAGCAGCGAAAATCGCGATTTTTGCCTGCCAGCTGCGAAAATCGTATAGGTTTTGGCCGGTAGCGGCGAAAATCGAGCGGTTTTTGGCCAGTAGCGGCGAAAATCGCCCTATTTTTGGCCGGTAGCGGCGAAAATCGCGATTTTTGTCCGCCAGCTGCGAAAATCGCATGGTTTTTACGCAAAATAGCGCGGTTTTCGGCCGTTAGCGGCAAAAATAGCCCGATTTTTGGCCGCTAGCGGCAAAAATCGCGATTTTTCCCCCCCAGCTGCGAAAATCGCTTTGTTTTTGGCCAGTAGCGGCGAAAATCGCGCGGTTTTTGGCCGGTAGCGGCGAAAATCGCGCTATTTTTGGCCGGTAGCGGCGAAAATCGCGATTTTTTCCCGCCAGCTGCGAAAATCGCATGGTTTTTGGCCGGTAGTGGCGAAAATCGAGCTGTTTTTGGCCGGTAGCGGCGAAAATCGCGCTATTTTTGGCCGGTAGCGGCGAAAATCGCGATTTTTCCCCGCCAGCTGCGAAAATCGCTTGGTTTTGGGCCAGTAGCGGCGAAATTTGAGCGGTTTTTGGCCAGTAGCGGCGAAAATCGCGCTATTTTTGGCCGGTAGCGGCGAAAATCGCGATTTTTTCCCGCCAGCTGCGAAAATCGCATGGTTTTTGGCCGGTAGCGGCGAAAATTGAGCTGTTTTTGGCCGGTAGCGCGAAAATCGCGCTATTTTGGGCCGGTAGCGCCGAAAATCGCGATTTTTCCCCGCCAGCTGCGAAAATCGCTTGGTTTTTGGCCAGTAGCAGCGAAAATCGCTTGGTTTTTGGCCGGTAGCGTCGAAAATCGCGCTATTTTTGGCCGGTAGCGGCGAAAATCGCGATTTTTTCCCGCCAGCTGCGAAAATCGCATGGTTTCTGGCCGGTAGCGGCGAAAATCGAGCTGTTTTTGGCCGGTAGCGCCGAAAATCGCGCTATTTTTGGCCGGTTGCGGCGAAAATCGCGATTTTTGTCCGCCAGCTGCGAAAATCGCATGGTTTTTAGCTGGTAGCGGCGAAAATCGCGCGGTTTTTGGCCGGTAGCGGCAAAAATCGCGCTATTTTTGGCTGGTAGCGGCGAAAATCGCGATTTTTGCCCGCCAGCGGCAAAAATCGCATGGTTTTTGGCCGGTAGCGGCGAAAATCGAGCGGTTTTTGGATAGTAGCTGCGAAAATCGCGCTATTTTTGGCCGGTAGCGGCGAAAATCGCGATTTTTGCCCGCCAGCTGCGAAAATCGCATGGTTTTTGCGCAAAATAGCACGGTTTTCGGTCGTTAGCAGCAAAAATACCCCGATTTTTGACCGCTAGCGGCAAAAATCGTGCTATTTTTGGCCGGTAGTGGCGAAAATCGCGATTTTTGCCCGCCAGCTGCGAAAATCGCATGGTTTTTGGTCGGTAGCGGCGAAAATCGCGCGGTTTTTGGCCGGTAGCGGCGAAAATCGCGCTATTTTTGGCCGGTAGCGGCGAAAATCGCGATTTTTCCGCGCCAGCTGCGAAAATCGCTTGGTTTTTGGCCAGTAGCGGCGAAAATCGCGCGGTTTTTGGCCGGTAGCGGCGAAAATCGCGCTATTTTTGGCCGGTAGCGGCGAAATTCGCGATTTTTTCCCGCCAGCTGCGAAAATTGCATGGTTTTTGGCCGGTAGCGGCGAAAATAGCGCGGTTTTTGGCCGTTAGCCTGGAAAATCGCATTGTTTTTGGCCGCTAGCGGCGAAAATCGCCCGGTTTTTGGCCGCTAGCGGCGAAAATCGCGCGGTTTTTGGCCGCTAGCGGCGAAAATCGCCCGGTTTTTTGCATTTACCTGCGAAAATTGCGCGATTTTTGGCCGCTAGCGGCAAAAATTGCGTGGTTTTTTGCCGCTAGCGGTGAAAATCGCGCGATTTTTAGCTAGTAGCGGCGAAAATCGCGCGATTTTTGCCCGCCAGGTGCGAAAATCGCGCGGTTTTTGGCCGCTAGCGTCGAAATTTGCACGATTTTTGGCAGCTAGCCGCGAAAATCGCCACATTTTTGGCCTCTAGCGGCGAAAATAGAACCCTTTTTTGGCCGCTAGCGGCGAAAATCCGTCGATTTTTGGCAGGTAGCGGCGAAATTCGCGCGATTTTTGCCCGCCAACTGCAAAAATCGCATGGTTTCTGGCCGCTAGCGTCGAAAATAGCGCGGTTTTTGGCCGTTAGCCGCAAAAACCGCCCGATTTTTGGCCGCTAGCGGCGAAAATCGCGTGGTTTTTGGCGGCTAGCGGCGAAAATCGCGCTATTTTTGGCCGGTAGGAGCGAAAATCGCGATTTTTGCCCGCCAGCTGCGAAAATCGCATGGTTTTTGGCCGCTAACGGCGAAAATCGCGCGGTTTTTGGCTGGTAGCGGCGAAAATCGCGCAATTTTTGCCCGCCAGCGGCGAAAATCGCATGGTTTTTGGCCGGTAGCGGCGAAAATCGCGCGATTTTTGCCCGCCAGCCCGGAAAATCGCATGGTTTTTGGCCGCTAGCGAAAAAAATCGCCCGATTTTTGGCCTTTAGCGGCGAAAATAGCCACTTTTTTGGCCGCATGCGGGGAAAATTGGGCAATTTTTGGCCGCTCGCGGCGAAAATCGCGCGATTTTTGCCCGCCAGCCTGGAAAATCGCATTGTTTTTGGCCGCTAGCGGCGAAAATCGCGCGGTTTTTGGACGCTAGTGGCGAAAATCGCGCGGTTTTTGGACGCTAGCGGCGAAAATAGCAACTTTTTTGGCCGCTAGCGGCGAAAATAGCCCGATTTTTGGCCGCTAGCGGCGAAAATTGCGCGGTTTTTGGCCGCCAGCTGCAAAAATCGCGCGGTTTTTGGCCGGTAGCGGCGAAAATCGCTCGATTTTTGCCCGGCAGCTGCGTTAATCGCATGGTTTTTGGCCGGTAACGGCGAAAATAGCGCGGTTTTTGGCCGTTAGCCTGGAAAATCGCATTGTTTTTGGCCGCTAGCGGCGAAAATCGCGCGGTTTTTGGCCGCTAGCGGCGAAAATCGCGCGGTTTTTGGCCGCTAGCGGCGAAAATCGCGCGGTTTTTGGCCGCTAGCGGCGAAAATCGCCCGGTTTTTTGCATTTACCTGCGAAAATTGCGCGATTTTTGGCCGCTAGCGGCAAAAATTGCGTGGTTTTTTGCCGCTAGCGGTGAAAATCGCGCGATTTTTAGCTAGTAGCGGCGAAAATCGCGCGATTTTTGCCCGCCAGGTGCGAAAATCGCGCGGTTTTTGGCCGCTAGCGTCGAAATTTGCACGATTTTTGGCAGCTAGCCGCGAAAATCGCCACATTTTTGGCCTCTAGCGGCGAAAATAGAACCCTTTTTTGGCCGCTAGCGGCGAAAATCCGTCGATTTTTGGCAGGTAGCGGCGAAATTCGCGCGATTTTTGCCCGCCAACTGCAAAAATCGCATGGTTTCTGGCCGCTAGCGTCGAAAATAGCGCGGTTTTTGGCCGTTAGCCGCAAAACCGCCCGATTTTTGGCCGCTAGCGGCGAAAATCGCGTGGTTTCTGGCCGCTAGCGTCGAAAATAGCGCGGTTTTTGGCCGTTAGCCGCAAAAACCGCCCGATTTTTGGCCGCTAGCGGCGAAAATCGCGTGGTTTTTGGCGGCTAGCGGCGAAAATCGCGCTATTTTTGGCCGGTAGGGGCGAAAATCGCGATTTTTGCCCGCCAGCTGCGAAAATCGCATGTTTTTGGCCGCTAACGGCGAAAATCGCGCGGTTTTTGGCTGGTAGCGGCGAAAATCGCGCAATTTTTGCCCTCCAGCGGCGAAAATCGCATGGTTTTTGGCCGGTAGCGGCGAAAATCGCGCGATTTTTGCCCGCCAGCCCGGAAAATCGCATGGTTTTTGGCCGCTAGCGAAAAAAACCGCCCGATTTTTGGCCGCTAGCGGCAAAAATCGCATGGTTTCTGGCCGCTAGCGTCGAAAATAGCGCGGTTTTTGGCCGTTAGCCGCAAAAACCGCCCGATTTTTGGCCGCTAGCGGCGAAAATCGCGTGGTTTTTGGCGGCTAGCGGCGAAAATCGCGCTATTTTTGGCCGGTAGGGGCGAAAATCGCGATTTTTGCCCGCCAGCTGCGAAAATCGCATGTTTTTGTCCGCTAACGGCGAAAATCGCGCGGTTTTTGGCTGGTAGCGGCGAAAATCGCGCAATTTTTGCCCGCCAGCGGCGAAAATCGCATGGTTTTTGGCCGGTAGCGGCGAAAATCGCGCGATTTTTGCCCGCCAGCCCGGAAAATCGCATGGTTTTTGGCCGCTAGCGAAAAAAATCGCCCGATTTTTGGCCTTTAGCGGCGAAATTCGCACGATTTATGGCCGCTAGCGTCGAAATTTGCACGGTTTTTGGCCGCTAGCGGCGAAAATCGCCCCATTTTTGGCCGGTAGCGGCGAAAATAGCCCGTTTTTTGGCCCCTGGCGGCGAAAATCGGTCGATTTTTGGCCGGTAGCGGCGAAAATCGCGCAATTTTTGCCCGCCAGCGGTGAAAATCGCATGGTTTTTGGCCGGTAGCGGCGAAAATCGCGCGATTTTTGCCTGCCAGCCCGGAAAATCGCATGGTTTTTGGCCGCTAGCGAAAAAAATCGCCCGATTTTTGGCCTTTAGCGGCGAAAATAGCCAATTTTTTGGCCGCATGCGGGGAAAATTGGGCAATTTTTGGCCGCTCGCGGCGAAAATCGCGCGATTTTTGCCCGCCAGCCTGGAAAATCGCATTGTTTTTGGCCGCTAGCGGCGAAAATCGCGCGGTTTTTGGACGCTAGTGGCGAAAATCGCCAAATTTTTTGCCGCTAGCGGCGAAAATAGCAACTTTTTTGGCCGCTAGCGGCGAAAATAGCCCGATTTTTGGCCGCTAGCGGCAAAAATTGCGCGGTTTTTGGCCGCCAGCTGCAAAAATCGCGCGGTTTTTGGCCGGTAGCGGCGAAAATCGCTCGATTTTTGCCCGGCAGTTGCGTTAATCGCATGGTTTTTGGCCGCTAGCGGCGAAAATCGCGCGGTTTTTGGCCGCTAGCGGCGAAAATCGCGCGGTTTTTTGCATTTACCTGCGAAAATTGCGCGATTTTTGGCCGCTAGCGGCAAAAATTGCGCGGTTTTTTGCCGCTAGCGGTGAAAATCGCGCGATTTTTAGCTAGTAGCGGCGAAAATCGCGCGGTTTTTGGCCGCTAGCGTCAAAATTTGCACGATTTTTGGCAGCTAGCCGCGAAAATCGCCACATTTTTGGCCTCTAGCGGCGAAAATAGAACCCTTTTTTGGCCGCTAGCGGCGAAAATCCGTCGATTTTTGGCAGGTAGCGGCGAAATTCGCGCGATTTTTGCCCGCCAACTGCAAAAATCGCATGGTTTCTGGCCGCTAGTGTCGAAAATAGCGCGGTTTTTGGCCGTTAGCCGCAAAAACCGCCCGATTTTTGGCCGCTAGCGGCGAAAATCGCGCTATTTTTGGCCGGTAGGGGCGAAAATCGCGATTTTTGCCCGCCAGCTGCGAAAATCGCATGTTTTTGGCTGCTAACGGCGAAAATCGCGCGGTTTTTGGCTGGTAGCGGCGAAAATCGCGCAATTTTTGCCCGCCAGCGGCAAAAATCGCATGGTTTTTGGCCGGTAGCGGCGAAAATCGCGCGATTTTTGCCCGCCAGCCCGGAAAATCGCATGGTTTTTGGCCGCTAGCGAAAAAAATCGCCCGATTTTTGGCCTTTAGCGGCGAAAATAGCCACTTTTTTGGCCGCATGCGGGGAAAATTGGGCAATTTTTGGCCGCTCGCGGCGAAAATCGCGCGATTTTTGCCCGCCAGCCTGGAAAATCGCATTGTTTTTGGCCGCTAGCGGCGAAAATCGCGCGGTTTTTGGACGCTAGTGGCGAAAATCGCCAAATTTTTTGCCGCTAGCGGCGAAAATAGCAACTTTTTTGGCCGCTTGCGGCGAAAATAGTCCGATTTTTGGCCGCTAGCGGCGAAAATTGCGCGGTTTTTGGCCGCCAGCTGCAAAAATCGCGCGGTTTTCGGCCGGTAGCGGCGAAAATTGCTCGATTTTTGCCAGGCAGCTGCGTTAATCGCATGGTTTTTGGCCGCTAGCGGCGAAAATCGCGCGGTTTTTGGCCGCTAGCGGCGAAAATCGCGCGGTTTTTTGCCGCTAGCGGTGAAAATCGCGCGATTTGTAGCTAGTAGCGGCGAAAATCGCGCGGTTTTTGGCCGCTAGCGTCAAAATTTGCACGATTTTTGGCAGCTAGCCGCGAAAATCGCCACATTTTTGGCCTCTAGCGGCGAAAATAGAACCCTTTTTTGGCCGCTACCGGCGAAAATCCGTCGATTTTTGGCAGGTAGCGGCGAAATTCGCGCGATTTTTGCCCGCCAACTGCAAAAATCGCATGGTTTCTGGCCGCTAGCGTCGAAAATAGCGCGGTTTTTGGCCGTTAGCCGCAAAAACCGCCCGATTTTTGGCCGCTAGCGGCGAAAATCGCGTGGTTTTTGGCGGCTAGCGGCGAAAATCGCGCTATTTTTGGCCGGTAGGAGCGAAAATCGCGATTTTTGCCCGCCAGCTGCGAAAATCGCATGTTTTTGGCCGCTAACGGCGAAAATCGCGCGGTTTTTGGCTGGTAGCGGCGAAAATCGCGCAATTTTTGCCCGCCAGCGGCGAAAATCGCATGGTTTTTGGCCGGTAGCGGCGAAAATCGCACGATTTTTGCCCGCCAGCCCGGAAAATCGCATGGTTTTTGGCCGCTAGCGAAAAAAATCGCCCGATTTTTGGCCTTTAGCGGCGAAAATAGCCACTTTTTTGGCCGCATGCGAGGAAAATTGGGCAATTTTTGGCCGCTCGTGGCGAAAATCGCGCGATTTTTGCCCGCCAGCCTGGAAAATCGCATTGTTTTTGGCCGCTAGCGGCGAAAATCGCGCGGTTTTTGGACGCTAGTGGCGAAAATCGCCAAATTTTTTGCCGCTAGCGGCGAAAATTGCTACTTTTTTGGCCGCTAGCGGCGAAAATAGCCCGATTTTTGGCCGCTAGCGGCGAGAATTGCGCGGTTTTTGGCCGCCAGCTGCAAAAATCGCGCGGTTTTTGGCCGGTAGCGGCGAAAATCGCTCGATTTTTGCCCGGCAGCTGCGTTAATCGCATGGTTTTTGGCCGCTAGCGGCGAAAATCGCGCGGTTTTTGGCCGCTAGCGGCGAAAATCGCGCGGTTTTTTGCATTTACCTGCGAAAATTGCGCGATTTTTGGCCGCTAGCGGCAAAAATTGCGCGTTTTTTTGCCGCTAGCGGTGAAAATCGCGCGATTTTTAGCTAGTAGCGGCGAAAATCGCGCGGTTTTTGGCCGCTAGCGTCAAAATTTGCACGATTTTTGGCAGCTAGCCGCGAAAATCGCCACATTTTTGGCCTCTAGCGGCGAAAATAGAACCCTTTTTTGGCCGCTAGCGGCGAAAATCCGTCGATTTTTGGCAGGTAGCGGCGAAATTCGCGCGATTTTTGCCCGCCAACTGCAAAAATCGCATGGTTTCTGGCCGCTAGCGTCGAAAATAGCGCGGTTTTTGGCCGTTAGCCGCAAAAACCGCCCGATTTTTGGCCGCTAGCGGCGAAAATCGCGTGGTTTTTGGCGGCTAGCGGCGAAAATCGCGCTATTTTTGGCCGGTAGGAGCGAAAATCGCGATTTTTGCCCGCCAGCTGCGAAAATCGCATGGTTTTTGGCCGCTAACGGCGAAAATCGCGCGGTTTTTGGCTGGTAGCGGCGAAAATCGCGCGGTTTTTGGCCGGTAGCGGCGAAAATCGCTCGATTTTTGCCCGGCAGCTGCGTTAATCGCATGGTTTTTGGCCGCTAGCGGCGAAAATCGCGCGGTTTTTGGCCGCTAGCGGCGAAAATCGCGCGGTTTTTTGCATTTACCTGCGAAAATTGCGCGATTTTTGGCCGCTAGCGGCAAAAATTGCGCGTTTTTTTGCCGCTAGCGGTGAAAATCGCGCGATTTTTAGCTAGTAGCGGCGAAAATCGCGCGGTTTTTGGCCGCTAGCGTCAAAATTTGCACGATTTTTGGCAGCTAGCCGCGAAAATCGCCACATTTTTGGCCTCTAGCGGCGAAAATAGAACCCTTTTTTGGCCGCTAGCGGCGAAAATCCGTCGATTTTTGGCAGGTAGCGGCGAAATTCGCGCGATTTTTGCCCGCCAACTGCAAAAATCGCATGGTTTCTGGCCGCTAGCGTCGAAAATAGCGCGGTTTTTGGCCGTTAGCCGCAAAAACCGCCCGATTTTTGGCCGCTAGCGGCGAAAATCGCGTGGTTTTTGGCGGCTAGCGGCGAAAATCGCGCTATTTTTGGCCGGTAGGAGCGAAAATCGCGATTTTTGCCCGCCAGCTGCGAAAATCGCATGGTTTTTGGCCGCTAACGGCGAAAATCGCGCGGTTTTTGGCTGGTAGCGGCGAAAATCGCGCAATTTTTGCCCGCCAGCGGCGAAAATCGCATGGTTTTTGGCCGGTAGCGGCGAAAATCGCGCGATTTTTGCCCGCCAGCCCGGAAAATCGCATGGTTTTTGGCCGCTAGCGAAAAAAATCGCCCGATTTTTGGCCTTTAGCGGCGAAAATAGCCACTTTTTTGGCCGCATGCGGGGAAAATTGGGCAATTTTTGGCCGCTCGCGGCGAAAATCGCGCGATTTTTGCCCGCCAGCCTGGAAAATCGCATTGTTTTTGGCCGCTAGCGGCGAAAATCGCGCGGTTTTTGGACGCTAGTGGCGAAAATCGCGCGGTTTTTGGACGCTAGCGGCGAAAATAGCAACTTTTTTGGCCGCTAGCGGCGAAAATAGCCCGATTTTTGGCCGCTAGCGGCGAAAATTGCGCGGTTTTTGGCCGCCAGCTGCAAAAATCGCGCGGTTTTTGGCCGGTAGCGGCGAAAATCGCTCGATTTTTGCCCGGCAGCTGCGTTAATCGCATGGTTTTTGGCCGCTAGCGGCGAAAATCGCGCGGTTTTTGGCCGCTAGCGGCGAAAATCGCGCGGTTTTTTGCATTTACCTGCGAAAATTGCGCGATTTTTGGCCGCTAGCGGCAAAAATTGCGCGGTTTTTTGCCGCTAGCGGTGAAAATCGCGCGATTTTTAGCTAGTAGCGGCGAAAATCGCGCGATTTTTGCCCGCCAGGTGCGATAATCGCATGGTTTTTGGCCGCTAGCGGCGAAAATAGAACCCTTTTTTGGCCGCTAGCGGCGAAAATCCGTCGATTTTTGGCAGGTAGCGGCGAAATTCGCGCGATTTTTGCCCGCCAACTGCAAAAATCGCATGGTTTCTGGCCGCTAGCGTCGAAAATAGCGCGGTTTTTGGCCGTTAGCCGCAAAAACCGCCTGATTTTTGGCCGCTAACGGCGAAAATCGCGCGGTTTTTGGCTGGTAGCGGCGAAAATCGCGCTATTTTTGCCCTAAATCTATTTTTAGATTTAGAAAAGACTTGGGTAAATACTGGTTCAGTAACAGGGTTGTTGATTTGTGGAACCAATTGCCGCGTAACGTGGTGGAGGTAGTGTCCCTCGATTGTTTCAAGCGCGGGTTGGACAAGTATATGAGTGGGATTGGGGGGTTATTGAATAGGAGCTGTCTCGTATGGGCCAATAGGCCTTCTGCAGTTACCTTTGTTCTTATGTTCTTAATATTTGTTTACCATTAACGGTTACAGTTGATGTGTTATTTGGTAGTTTTTATAGGTTACAGTTTCGCCAAAACTATCATTTCAACTCCTTAATCTTCACGCTGTTATGTCATGCACAACTAGCTTGCCGTCACATTCAGACTCCACAACATTAACACAGGCACCTTTATAGTATGTAGCACAGCCGGTAATGTACACTTCTGCTACCGCACCAGACGACGCATGGGACACGAACTCTTCCATTTAAAAATCTTTAGTCTTTATGCACTTAACGCTCGTTCTGTCAGACGCCCTAGGGCAGTTGCCAATCAGTCATGTATTACCTGTAAGGCAAGTTAAATAATTTATATTAGCACTATACCATTGACTAACTGCAGCTTTCAATTAAAGCTATTTCTGATGCAAGCTACTCTGATTTTTATTTAAATTACCAGTTTCAAAGGTATAGTTAGCACCTGGAACTAGTTTTTGATCTGTCACTTGGCACCCTGAGGTGGCAAAAGAACTTAATATATTATCGCCTTTATACCATTTAAAACACTAGACAACCATTGACGACTTAACGCCTTACTTTATAATGCTAGGCTAGTAAATTATTAACATACCTCAAACTACGTCAAACTTTTACTGGCCTTGTGACGGATAAGTCCCTCTTGGTCACCCCACTAGCCCATCTTTCGCGCCATTAGCTTCTGCTCAGCAGTCCAGACTGGAATCATAACTCCAGTAGTAGACCCGATTAGTGCTGGAAAATAAAAACAATAATTAGTACAATGTTATCAATACAGTACGTAGTGAAGATTTATAAATCTATTTTAGTACCTATTATGGGTCAGCACTAAAATAATAGCGTTTATAATCACCAAAGATGACATGTAGCTAAAGCTATTTTTTTGCCCCTAGTTTTAGCGTGTTGGTGTACAGAGTGACAGTGTAACAGGGGTCTGTGACTCCTGGTGACCCCCTAAGGTCCACCACGGGGTCACAAGACGCCTTAACGCTAAACCTGTACACCATAGCTCACGTAATTTTAGGGACAAAATAACGTTCCGTTAATCCTTTCCGAGCACGTCGACTCAACAGCCAATCCTCAACGAGCAGGAGGGACTCAACAGCCAATCACGTTTCCCATTTTCAGATGACGTCACATTCTCGCTACCTGTATTCTCATTGGTCGCCTCCACTTACTTGGATACCCCAGTAATTCATGATAATTATTTATTGAAACTGATTTATTATACAAGGAAAAGTATATTATCCGCTTCTCGGTGTAAAGACACTTGAGTTTACTTTGGTCATGGACTATATTTAGGCCTAAAAGTATCCCTACTGCTTGGTAAACTATTGTAGTGACGTTACTAACCATCCGCTATATAATGGACAACACCCCTTTACGAATCTATGACAATTCCTTCACTATATTACGCTACCCATCCTTATAAATGAAACCCAAATGTTCATGTAATATAGTCCACAAACGCACATTTGTATGAAAAACAATGTTTTACATTCGAGTCAAATCCATTGCATCCAGCGGTCGACCCCACAGACGCATTCATAAATTTGTACATGCTCTTCATTCAAAACGGGAATTTTTCTAAAATATACATTATTGTTATAATATATTTGATTATTGTGCATAGGTTAGGTGTTTAGATTCTATTGCCAATTATTTGTAGTACGTGGGTGAAGCATTTACACCGTTGTGGTTCGAACAAAATTCGTCTGTGAACCATTTGTTCCGGAAGTGTTCGAACGAAATCGGTTGTGAGTCGTGTGTAAACCGTTTATCATTCATAAACAGGGGGTTGGCGGGTGCATGGAATAATTTTTGGGTCTTTGTTTGGAGGACGGGCTGGTCGACTCACAACTGATGATTTTCGAACACTTCCCGACGACTTTTGTTCGAACCCCAACGCTATAAATGCTTGAACCACGTGAACACAACCAGTGCCTAAATATGCGCAATATCCTAAAATATAACATTATTTCTTTGCATTTGGAGAAAATTCCTATTATGAATGAACAGCATCTTAAAGTTGATGAATACGTCTTGGGGGTCGACCGCTGGATGGAATGACCCCTCATGTATATTCAACACCACTGATGACGATATGGAAATACATATTATTTCCAACAGAACTTGAGCACTTAACTTATATATCTCAGGCCTTGCTATGTTATTGTTCACTGTCATATTGAGTCTGGAAAACATTACAAGTATTGGTGGTTTATGAATATTATTTGTGAATATACTAATGTTATAATGTTCATTAATAACACAAGATTGAAGGTAGCTGCAGAAGGCCTATTGGCCCATACGAGGTAGCTCCTATTTACATTCACCCAATAACAACATAAGAATAAAGGTAACTACATGGGGCGGACCTCAGCGCCATCTATGATCCAGGTTCCGAACTACAACAGTTGACCCTCCCATTAATATTTGTTTCCCATCCTCTAGTCTGCTGTGCTGGGAGGTGACCAGCCACCAGGGACACGACACGGAGCTCAGTGAAGCAGAGATAGTGAAGCAGTACTGTGCTTTACCTTAAGACGAGTTACCCTGTGGGGCTACTTGAGCCCTATGGACTTCACTCTTGGAAGGTGTTAGCTATTGGGGGCTAGTTGAGCGTTGTGGTCTTCGTTGTGAGTGAAATAAGGAGGGGGAACGCTCTAAGAAGTCTCCATAATTGCCACTAACGTGTGGACCAGTATTGCTCCGAAGACTTGGTCAGAGAAATGGTGTCCGTCATCTTTGAAGCCAGCTAGCATGGAGGCTGGTGATATTCTGAATGATCTATCATACTAAATTGTACATTTTAATGATGAATAATAACCATTCTTTCAAGTAGTTTTTTAACTTCCTATCCTTAAACATTGCACTATTTCCACAAAGGTTAGGGACCTCTGATTTAGAGTAAGATTAGTTTTAAAAGAACCCAGTTACGGAAGGGTTGAAAACATCGCAGAAGGCCTATTGGCCCATACGAGCTAACTCATATTTATATTCACACTATTCCTTTCATATGTCTAACCTATGCTTGAAACAATAAAGGGATCCTACATCTATAGTCTCAATTTCTTTCTTATACCCTATAACCCATCCCGTGGGCGGTGGTGTGAAGGATTAAAGCACATAATCAAAGCACTGAACCCTCTAGTTCGTTTAGCTAAGCAAATAACTTTTTGACGCAAAGATTATTAATGTACATGACTCATGACCGTTATGAGTCAAACTCAGACTCGCTAAACATAATTTTAGTTTGAAATTACGACTTCTTACACCGAAAATATCAATTACTGAAAAACGGCGATAGCTCGTATTTTTCGCTAAAGCTATCAACATATAGAAGGCGTTTAGATTATGGCCCTTATAACCAAATTAAAAAATATAGATGACGCTAAGAACAGTTAAGGCAAGTTACTTGAAATATTAATAATTTAATAATTATTAAAATATAGTAGCTTGTCTGAAACCCTGTTACTTGAAAGAACGCCAATTTTCTTAATGATTAAGAACATATCAAATAAAACACACAAGCACATTGTACCTTGTATATAAACATCAATGGTCATGGATGATTTTTCATAAAAATACGTGTCTGTCAAGAAGAGAAATGAAAAGAGTAAATAGATGATAAAGCAATAAGATAAATATCGATTACTTTCAACCCTGGAACAACGGTCAATATACCAAGAATGTCATTGTGCAGTTAAGTCATGTATATTTCAGCCATCTCCCCAATTGATTGAGACGTTTCATATTAAATTGACGCATTTAGTTCAAATCCCAGCAATCAAAAGTGAGGAGACAAAACACTGTCAAAGATAACTGTTCAAAAACACGTCAAAGAAAACTAAAATATGGTAGACTTAGGGGAGACTGACGCAAAGGATCCGTACGAGAATTTACCTGAGGACCTTGACGTGGATGGAAAGCTAGCGGCTTGTCAAAGGTCCCTCTATTTATCCAAATAATTTATTAGGTTGGATTTTAACATTAAACAGTATTTACGCATTTTTAGGTGTTTAGGCTACCGGTAGTACAGTCGGGCTCGTTCTCGACGCACAATCGAGAGTTCCGGATTCGATTCCCGTCCGGGACAGAAACGGCTGGCCACATTTCATTTCACCTCATGCCTCTATTCACCTAGCAGTCAATAGGTACTCAGGAGTTATCACCTCTTGTGGGGGGGGTGCCGTCAGTAATTCTGCCTTGGGGGCTTCGGGGGGTTAGGACCCCGATAAAAGCCTAACGTGTATGAATATACTCTGGCTTCCTGCCCCCTCGCCGCTCAACTCGTTGATGCCGTGAGGGGGGGCTTAGTGGGCGGCTGCCGGAGTGTGATGTTCCTTGGGGCAGTCCTCTGTCCTTTTCTAGCCTTGTGCTCCTGCTGCCGTCCTCTCCAATTGTGCTGAGCACCTTTTCCTTTTCCTTCTGTTTCGTTTTTCTCCCCCCTCTTCTCCTATCTGCTTGTCGTTTCCTGCCGACCTTTTGCTTGTTTTGGATCTTTCTTTGGACTTCTTCTATTTTGACGCCCGGGTGCTTGAGGAGGCATACTCTTGTACCCGTAGAACTGTTGTACCCGACGTCTCGAGCGAGGGGAACCTTTTATTGTCAATCCCCCTTTCGTCGCTGAACCCGATCTCGACGGACTGACGGTTCTTAAGGTGGCGTTTGTGGGGCGTATACTCACGACGCATCCCTAGTGGGCCCCGGCATGATCGGCGATAGCTTCCTGTTGGGTGTCCTGCCTCTAATTGTGGCTCCATGGTGGGTATGGGGGCACATTCGTGGATGAATTTCTTTCTTTTCGTCTCTATGTCGATAAATGTTTCCGTTGTACCCTCTCAGGCTCGTGGGGTGGGCGACCAAGCCCCCGAGTCGGCCTGTATTGGAAGACCAGGCTCTGTAGCTCCTGCTGCGTTGGGCCCCGACCTTGCTCCTCCTTTGACCGTCCTGACTTCTTCCCCCAGCTCCCCTCCATCCTCTGTGGTTGGGTCGAGCCTCCAGCCCCCAGTGGTGACCACTTCGTCCCCTGGTGCGGCTAAGTCTCTCGTTGTGACTACTGTGCCTTTTAACCCCTCTCTCTCTGGGGTTTCTCAACGCCGTTCGCGCTCTGGCCGCACTCGCTCGATTCCTTCCCGTACAGCCGCGTATCAGGCCTTGTTTGGTCCCGCTTCATGGGCCAAATACTTTGATCTCCTCCCTCTTGATTCTGCGCCTCCTGACGATTTCTCCCTCCATCGGCATCTTGTTGATTCCGTGGATGCGTCTGTTACATTCAACCCCACTCGTCTCGGTACACGTGCCGTTGCTGCTCCTTCTCAGGATGCAGCTTCCCGCTTGGCAGCCTTGCCTTGGCGAGATCCCTGTTCGGGTCTCTAAGAATGTTCAGATGAATGCCAGTGTTGGCACTATTCTCCTCCCGCCCCATGTTGCAACCGGTGTTCGGAATCTGCAGGATTGCCACGATGATATTCGGCATATCCTTGATGCCCAAGGCCATTCTGTCCTCCAGGCCCGGATTCTGTCCAGGTCGGTCCCGCCTCTCAGCTGTCAATCAACTGTGTGTGTGTGTGGGGAGTGTAGCTGCTTCTTCATTGATGAGTTGACGTATTCTGGTGTGATCCCGTGAATGACCGTGACATCATCAATGTGTGTATCTGTTATTTACCTTCGGAGAGTGATGTTGTTGTTGTTATAGATTAAAAACCATCCAGCAACCCCACATCTGTTATGTGACCTGGTGATCTGCTCCATAAACTTCCAACCCTTTCTCTAAACTGCTATTTACCAAAGTCTTTTCTGAATTTAAACTTATCCAATTTGTATCCATTGTATAGTGTTATATTTTGTGTTGATATATTAATACAGTACTTCCTTTGTTATACTGCAGTCTTTCATTCATGTCATTCTGAAGAATGTACACTAGGCTTTCTTATGTCCATGCTATAGTACAGTGACCAATATTGAACTGCATAATATAAATGGGGCCTATCAAAGACAAGATAAAACTGAAGAATAATGTAAGATGTGTTATTATGGACATTTCTAGATATGAATCCCAATAACCTATTTGCTTAATTTAAAATTGCATATGCTTTAATTGGTGTTCATCAAGATAACACAATTTAAGATGGGTGAGTCGCCATGCAATCAAAGAATAATAGGAGATCCCAATAAGAAACGAAGTTAATCAAAATATTTACATGTATATAGGGAAAACCAATAAGACTGCTTCAGTGGTTAAGCAGCCCTCCAGTGGTTAAGTGGTGCTTTAATGGTTAAGTGACAATTCAATAACAAATGGTGTTTCAGTGTGGATAAATCGCACTTCAGATTTTAAGTGAAGGAGTGGAACTACAGTCACTAAGTGATACAGTACTACACTGGACAAGGCATATTATAGTTATTAATTTCCGAAGCACTAGACATTTTATAAAGTAACCTACGTATTTAATTTAGCTCGAACGGTGGTATCTTGTCCGCCGTAATGACACATACAGCAAGTGAAGTTGAAGAAGTTGTCCCCTATGAGAACTCCCTTTGGCAAGCCTGACTTGAGACACGATATGTGCGCACACCGTCTGCAGCGTCACACCGGAGAAGCTCCTCAGGCGCATCTGGTGACATGCTATTGCAGTACAGGCATGGTCCACAACTCGTGTTGGGCACAAACTGGCAACAAAAATTTATTTATTTATTTATTTATTTAATTATTTATATACAAGAAGGTACATTGGGTTTGTGAGAATACATTGAATAGTACAATATTTACAATCTTGTAAAGCCACTAGTACGCGCAGCGTTTCGGGCAGGTCCTTAATCTAACAGATAATTTTAAGTAGGTAATTTCTATCAGAATTGATAAATGATAACAAATACATTGCAAGAGAAAAATGAGATGAGAGAGCTTAGTAGGTATATTAAAGCACATTGTTATATTAAAGCTCTGATTGATTACATTGGCAGCTTGATTGGTAATTTAAACAAGATTATTAGACACCATACAGCAGATTGACAGCACATATAAGACAGCAATGATCACAATGGTAAAGATGCTCAGATTGGGTACATAAAGATTGGGAGACTGGGTAGCAATATATACAGATAAACAAGATTAATAAACACCATACAGCAGATTGGCAGCACATATAAGAATTACTGTATAAATTACTGTACAGAACATTCATCAACAAAATTATGAAACTCAGGTAAAATGCCTATTTATGAAAAAATTATACTGTATATACAGTACTGTATTGTATTAAAACCAAAATTTTTGTTTAAATATTGTCACAACTAAGCATTACTAAGCAGTCTTCTCAAAGGTGGATTTAGTAATCATTGCCCTTGCAGCAAGGGCTGTGGTAAAGCCTCCTGGTCATGAATCTGTATCATAATTATATAAGTAATTCAAACAAAGTGCATACAATACAAAGTAATTTGTATTTTAGAAAAATAAATAGGCTCGCCCCCATGCACTATGAGTCAAAGAAAATTACTATATTGATTTAGAATTCAAGTCTTGCAGAAATGCTTTGTTTAGAAATCCATGCATTTCAATATAATTAACATTATTGTTGAAAACCTAATAAAGTACTCACCTATTTGTGCTTGCGGGGGTTGAGCTTTGGCTCTTTGGTCCCGCCTCTCAACTGTAACTAAGTATACTCAAGTATACTCAAGTATGGAAGTATACTCAAAAGTATACTTCCATTTATACATTAGTATAGTACAGTATAATAATAAGAGTTCATTATAGTACAGTTGGCTTCATTCTCAACTCACAATTGGGGATCAACTACTCTACTGCACTACTCTACTCTACTGTACTATACTGTACCACTTTACTGTACTATACTGTACCACTCTAGTGTACTATACTGTACCACTCTACTGTACTACTCTACTGTACTATACTGTACCACTCTACTGTACTACTCTACTGCACTACTCTACTACTCTACTGTACTATACTATACCACTTTACTGTACTACTCTACTGTACTACTCTACTGTACTACTCTTCTGTACTACTCTTCTGTACTACTCTACTGTACTACTCTACTGTACTACTCTACTGTACTACTCTACTGTACTACTCTACTGTACTACTCTACTGTACTACTATGCTGTACTACTCTGCTGTACTACTCTGCTGTGCTACTCTGCTGTACTACTCTACTGTACTACTCTACTGTACTACTCTACTGTACTACTCTACTGTACTACTCTACTGTACTACTCTACTGTACTACTC
Organism: Procambarus clarkii; assembly: GCF_040958095.1. Lineage (NCBI taxonomy): Eukaryota > Metazoa > Arthropoda > Malacostraca > Decapoda > Cambaridae > Procambarus > Procambarus clarkii. Next base: position 22,394,496 of record NC_091201.1, read on the forward strand.
TACTGTACTACTCTGCTGTACTACTCTGCTGTACTACTTTACTGTACTATTCTACTGTACTACTCTGCTGTACTACTCTGCTGTACTACTCTGCTGTACTACTCTACTGTACTGCTCTACTATACTACTCTACTATACTATACTGTACCACTCTACTACTCTAGTGTACTATTTTCATTTTCAAATTACGACTTTTTATTCTGAAAATATGCCAATTACTGAAACCGGCAATGGGTCACATTCTGCCCAAACCCCGCTGCAGTTTTTAAAATAATGCTATTATCGGAAATCTGACTCATGAGCGTTATTTTGGAGCCAAATTCTGGCTCACTGCACATATTTGGACTTTGAAATTACGACTTCTTATGCCGCTTGCCAGGCCAGGCCAGGCCAGGCCGGATATGGGGGCCTGGGCTCGGGTGAGTGGGCGAGGCGTCGGGCTATGACCCCGTGGAGGCGGGTCAGGCCTCGAGGGGACGGGCCAGTGCCCCAGGTGGCGTACCTGACCCCGGATAGGTAGGCCAGGCCCAGGGGAGGCGAACTAGGTCCATCGGAGGCGTGCAAGGCCCTTGGGAGGCGGGCCAGGCCCCGGGCCTGCCATATATAATATTATATATCTTTGCAACGAAGATTAGGTGTTTGAAGCTTACCATGTCAATAAGTAGGGATGTCGCATGTTTATATTTAAAATTTATATACATTAATAGGCTATGGTAATAAAGTTTTTAAAAATATATAAGTGATTGACGTCTCTTGTTAATAAATCAGTAGTGTTATGAAAAATTTAAAATAATTTTGTCTGATATTGTTATTAATGAGATTGTATTTAGTGTAGGGTTTGATTTGTTAGTTTCTTTTACATTTACTGTGACATAATCTTTGTTTAAATTAAGTGTTTATCAATGAGGTTGTATGATAGAGAAGAAAATTAATAATAGTTACCCATTGAGTGCGTGGGTTTTCTCTTTTGGTTCTGGCTGACGAATATATCACTCAGAATTCGTTAGTGAGCTTTCAAATGCACCAATTACATGAAGATTAGAGCTTTATCTATTTAATTTAGCGTTGATTGAATGTACCAAGACGTAATAACGACCCAATTCGACGTTAGATGGGGAGGTGTTTGTTGAATGGTGGTACTCGGCAACGACTGACAATTTGTCCAGCCATGACTGAATTTGCAATGCTGGTGTCTTAATTAGCTTTGCAAAGCTTCATTTACCTCTCTTAACACTACGAATGTGTATTTATATGCTTGATTTAAGCAATAGATGCACACATTCAAATATAGTAACGAATGAAATTGGTATAGAAGAGAGTAGTGATGATTAGATTTACTTCAAGTACTCAGTCGTATCGAATAATTAATATCTTGTGGAAATTTGCCATTACTAGTAAAATATTAGTCTCGTTTTCTGAGGAAATAATGTTACGTTACGTTAGGTGAGGTTTCGCAAGCACATATTTGAACTTTGAAATTGCGAGTTTCTATACCGAAATATACCAATTTGAGAAACTGGCAATTGGTCACATTTTACCCAAACCCCCCTCCCACCCTGCAGTTTTCAAAATATCGCAAATCTGACTCATGAGCGTTAATTTGGAGTCGAATACTGGCTCATTGCACATATTTGCACTTTGAAATTACGACGTTTCATACCGAAAATATGTCAGTTACTGAAAACGGCGATGAGTCACACTTTGCCCAAACCTCCCTGCAGTTTTCCCAAAATCGCAAATATTGCAAATCTGACTCATGAGCGTTAATTTGGAGCCAAATTCTGGCTCACTGCCAGTGAGCCTTGCTGGCTCATTCACTGCCAGTGAGCCTGTCGGCTAGCCAGACCAGACAGGTCATTCAGCCAGCCGGACGGCAAGCCAGACGGGCGGGCGGCCAGCCAACCAGCCGGAAGGCCGTTTGGCTAGCTGGAGATCCGGCTGCTGGCTGGAGGGCCTCCGGCTGGCTGCATGGCTGGCTGTCCGGCCGGGTGCATGACTGTCTGGTTGACATCAAGCCGGTCGGCCAGCCATAAGCTCTATTAGGTGTTTAATAACGTTAAAGCTTTAATTTATGAAAAGTCGTAATTTAAAACTCCACATAAGTGCAATCACCCTGAATTCTGCTCAAAAATAACTCTCATGAGTCATATTTCCGATAGTCATCGTACTTTGAAAACTACAGGAGTTTTTTGTCAAAATCTGATCCTCGCCGTTATCAATTATTTGCATATTTCCCGTATAAAATGATTTAATTTATGGCTGCTAATATGTGGAATCACCTTAAATTCCATATATAAAGATTTTAAAAGATTCCGTATAAAAAAAGAGATATGACTTTAATGTTAACGAAGTGTTTGTCTATGATTGTATTCTTGGCTGATGTGAATGATGCGTTTTTAGTGCACTTCTTCGAAGAAATTTTTGTAGATGTTGCAAAAATTATAGAGGAAAAAATGGAGGGTCACAATATGAAACTATAGAAGGTCCTGAAAATAGTAGAAGGATAGAATAATAAAATGTACTTGAGTTTATCTTAAGTTACTGCAAAGAAATAACGCCAAAATTTATGTACATGAGTCCAATTATAATTTACCTAATGAGAAAAATGTAAACAAATTCTCGTGATGACATATGCGACACATGGACGAGTTCTTGGGTATTTGTCCCCTAACGAGGAGCAGGCGTCTTGTTAAGCACGATACGAAGTGGAAGAAAGTTGGACATTATGCGCCACAGTACTTTCATAGAAGGGAAGTGTGAGATGGGTAAATGACTCAAGGAACTAAACTTCACAACCTAGACAGAACCAAAAAAAAAATAAACGAGACACTATCAACACATATTGATAATTATTTAGTTATTTAATTGGTCAGTAGAGCAAAGGCATAATTTAGGTGCTCTACGAACAATGGATCGCAGATGGAAATTAATAATCCTATTACGCAACAACACTTCACTAGAATGTAAAGTGCTTGTGGTAAACTCTTTTCACGGCGTTTTTCAGTGATATAGTAGATCTCAAAAGTTTGGGAACATGTCCATTAATTCACTTAAAGTTTAGTTGTGAGACCAAGAGATTAACTTATTGCCGTCAAACACAGCTAGGTGAGTACACACACATAAACCTGCACACACAACACACACACAAAAAAATTAAATGAGGAACATAACCTAAATAAAATAAAAAGTAATAAACCGGCTGTACCTTTAACTTTGGAAAGCTGTGCGTCTCATATCGGAAGCCAAATTAACCTCCATTTCCGACAAGCCTCTGTCGGCACGCCAATCCCGCCACACATGCTCGCCACCGGGAATCTAATCACATTCGATCACTCCAATCACCGACAACGTGTGCTTACCGGAGGCCCAAACCCACGCCAATGCAAATCTAGCAAGGACGCGCTTGCCTTCCAATCGCCATCAAGGCACTCCCAGACCAACGGAATTTAGATGGTAATTATTGAGGCTCAATCGAGTAGGTGAGAGGTACAATAAGTCTGAATTGGTTCTGGTAGGGAAATGACTTCGGAATTGGGGAGGATATTGTAGGTATTGACGGATGGATCATGTCCTGGTGAGAACATGATCATGGATTTGTGTGCGTGGGGATTTGTTTTTAACTGGAGAGAGAGAGAGAGAGAGAGAGAGAGAGAGAGAGAGAGAGAGAGAGAGAGAGAGAGAGAGAGAGAGAGAGAGAGAGAGAGAGAGAGTTAAAGATCCGGGATGTGGTGAGGAGTTAATATGAGAGAAGCATTAGGGTAATGGAACCAGTAGGAAGCAGGCGTTGCGTGTCGACAGTGGTCACCAGCAGAAATCTTAGTGTTGTCAACAAGGGGCAGAGTCCACATGAAGTACTAAACTTCATGTTATATTCATGAATTGGACGCTCTAATGAATAGTATGAAATCAGACGATTATCTCAGATCACCTAGTAAATCCTACAAACTTAACACTTTATAAACAACATCAGTGCACTGTTTACTTGCCCAAAAACTCAAAAAACTATTACTGCCTGATATTTTTAGTATTTAGTTTCGTTAACTCTCGGGTACTCATGCAATTTTTTGTCTTTTAATTTATGTTTGAAGGATGGACCACTGTACCTCGATATGTATTCAAAATCACCTGTCATTGACCAGAACAATTAATAAAAAATATCCAGTTTGCATTCTCTGTCGCTCTATTGTCTTCTTACTTTGCTTCCCAATTAAGTACCGTTGGCATATTTTGTAAGAATAACCCATTACCAATGTTATTTATGTAAATCAAGGACAAAATCGATCCCAAGACTAATCCCTGTGACACTCCTCTCGTTATGTGTAGTGTCACATAATAATACATCTTCACCCTTCTGAAGATGTATAATTAAATAAGAAAGTACCTAAGGAAATTCCTGTTTCACTTTTTCCTCCGTGGTCTGACACTGTCACATTTTTTCATCACGTGTTAATTTTCCTGATTTACACAAACATATATATATATATATATATATATATATATATATATATATATATATATATATATATATATATATATATATATATATATATATATATATGCGAACAAGCCTGAATGGTCCCCAGGACAATATGCAACTGAAAACTCACACCCCAGAAGTGACTCGAACCCATACTCCCAGAAGCAACGCAACTGGTATGTACAAGACGCCTTAATCCACTTGACCATCACGACCGGACATAATGAGGTGATAGCCGAGGCTATTTGAACCACCCCACCGCCGGCACTCGGATAGTAATCTTGGGCATAGCATTTTACCAAATCACCTCATTCTTTGGGGCACACGTGAGGAACACAAATGCGAACAAGCCTGAATGGTCCCCAGGACAATATGCAACTGAAAACTCACACCCCAGAAGTGACTCGAACCCATACTCCCAGAAGCAACGCAACTGGTATGTACAAGACGCCTTAATCCACTTGACCATCTCGACCGGACATAATGAGGTGATAGCCGAGGCTATTTGAACCACCCCACCGCCGGCACTCGGATAGTAATCTTGGGCATAGCATTTTACCAAATCACCTCATTCTTTGGGGCACACGTGAGGAACACAAATGCGAACAAGCCTGAATGGTCCCCAGGACAATATGCAACTGAAAACTCACACCCCAGAAGTGACTCGAACCCATACTCCCAGAAGCAACGCAACTGGTATGTACAAGACGCCTTAATCCACTTGACCATCTCGACCGGACATAATGAGGTGATAGCCGAGGCTATTTGAACCACCCCACCGCCGGCACTCGGATAGTAATCTTGGGCATAGCATTTTACCAAATCACCTCATTCTTTGGGGCACACGTGAGGAACACAAATGCGAACAAGCCTGAATGGTCCCCAGGACAATATGCAACTGAAAACTCACACCCCAGAAGTGACTCGAACCCATACTCCCAGAAGCAACGCAACTGGTATGTACAAGACGCCTTAATCCACTTGACCATCACGACCGGACATATTGTCCTGGGGACCATTCAGGCTTGTTCGCATTTGTGTTCCTCACGTGTGCCCCAAAGAATGAGGTGATTTGGTAAAATGCTATGCCCAAGATTACTATCCGAGTGCCGGCGGTGGGGTGGTTCAAATAGCCTCGGCTATCACCTCATTATATCCGGTCGTGATGGTCAAGTGGATTAAGGCGTCTTGTACATACCAGTTGCGTTGCTTCTGGGAGTATGGGTTCGAGTCACTTCTGGGGTGTGAGTTTTCAGTTGCATATTGTCCTGGGGACCATTCAGGCTTGTTCGCATTTGTGTTCCTCACGTGTGCCCCAAAGAATGAGGTGATTTGGTAAAATGCTATGCCCAAGATTACTATCCGAGTGCCGGCGGTGGGGTGGTTCAAATAGCCTCGGCTATCACCTCATTATGTCCGGTCGTGATGGTCAAGTGGATTAAGGCATCTTGTACATACCAGTTGCGTTGCTTCTGGGAGTATGGGTTCGAGTCACTTCTGGGGTGTGAGTTTTCAGTTATATATATATATATCGTACCTAGTAGCTAGAACGCACTTCTCAGCCTACTATGCAAGGCCCGATTTGCCTAATAAGCCAAGTTTTCATGAATTAATTGTTTTTCGACTACCTAACCTTCCTAACCTAACCTAACCTAACCTAACTTTTTCCGCTACCTAACCTAACCTAACCTATAAAGATAGGTTAGGTTAGGTTAGGTAGGGTTGGTTAGGTTCGGTCATATATCTACGTTAATTTTAACTACAATAAAAAAAAGACCTCATACATAATGAAATGGGTAGCTTTATCATTTCATAAGAAAAAAATTAGAGAAAATATAATAATTCAGAAAAACTTGGCTTATTAGGCAAATCGGGCTTTTCATAGTAGGCTGAGAAGTGCGTTCTGGCTACTAGGTACGACATATTATATATATATATATATATATATATATATATATATATATATATATATATATATATATATATATATATATATATATATATATCAAATCACCTCATTCTTTGGAGCACACGTGAGGAACACAAATGTGAACAAGCCTGAATGGTCCCCAGGACTATATGCAACTGAAAACTCACACCCATTATATATATATATATATATATATATATATATATATATATATATATATATATATATATATATATATAAATATATATATATATACATTATAAATATATATATATATACATTATATATATAAATATATATATATATATATATATATATATATTAGTATATTTTGGTAGCAGTCTTTCCTGTAGACATATATTATTAAATATGACCGAAAAAGTAAGATTAATAATTCTAACACGAATTTTCTCAATCTTTCGTACATTTCGTTTCACTGTTGGAGGTAAATCAAAAATCAATTCTCCAAAATTCATTTTTATTTCTAGTCTGACGCGACACGAGCGCGTTTCGTAAAACTTATTACATTTTCAAAGACTTTAGTTCACAAATACACAACTGAATAGAACTTACGCATCTCCGATTTTATATCTACATTTGAGTGAGGTGGAAGGGGTGATGTGGCATTAACACAAGACAGAACAAGATGTGGTATTAATAGGGTATTAATTTCATCAACACAAGACAGAACAAGAGTATTAATAGGGTATTAATTTCATCAACACAAGACAGAACACGAAACAATGGATATTGAATAGAAGTGCTTGTAGAAAGCCTATTGGTCCATATTTCTTGATGCTTCTCTATTGGAGCGGAGTCTTGAGGTGGGTAGAATATAGTTGTGCAATAATTGGCTGTTGATTGCTGGTGTTGACTTCTTGATGTGTAGTGCCTCGCAAACGTCAAGCCGCCTGCTATCGCTGTATCTATCGATGATTTCTGTGTTGTTTACTAGGATTTCTCTGGCGATGGTTTGGTTGTGGGAAGAGATTATATGTTCCTTAATGGAGCCCTGTTGCTTATGCATCGTTAAACGCCTAGAAAGAAATGTTGTTGTCTTGCCTATATACTGGGTTTTTTGGAGCTTACAGTCCCCAAGAGGGCATTTGAAGGCATAGACGACGTTAGTCTCTTTTAAAGCGTTCTGTTTTGTGTCTGGAGAGTTTCTCATGAGTAGGCTGGCCGTTTTGGCCGTTGACTAAAGTCTTTGAAAATGTAATAAGTTTTACGAAACGCGCTCGTGTCGCGTCAGACTAGAAATAAAAATGAATTTTGGAGAATTGATTTTTGATTTACCTCCAACAGTGAAACGAAATGTACGAAAGATTGAGAAAATTCGTGTTAGAATTATTAATCTTACTTTTTCGGTCATATTTAATAATATATATATATATATATATATATATATACACATTATATATATATATATATATATATATATATATATATATATATATAATGGGTGTGAGTTTCAGTTGCATATAGTCCTGGGGACCATTCAGGCTTGTTCACATTTGTGTTCCTCACGTGTGCTCCAAAGAATGAGGTGATTTGATATATATATATATATATATATATATATATATATGTCGTACCTAATAGCCAGAACGCACTTCTCAGCCTACTATGCAAGGCCCGATTTGCCTAATAAGCCAAGTTTTCATGAATTAATGTTTTTTCGTCTACCTAACCTACCTAACCTAACCTAACCTAGCTTTTTTGGCTACCTAACCTAACCTTACCTATAAAGATAGGTTAGGTTAGGTTAGGTAGGGTTGGTTAGGTTCGGTCATATATCTACGTTAATTTTAACTCCAATAAAAAAAAATTGACCTCATACATAGAGAAAAGGATTGCTTTATCATTTCATAAGAAAAAAACTATAGTAAATATATTAATTCAGGAAAACTTGGCTTATTAGGCAAATCGGGCCTTGCATAGTAGGCTGAGAAGTGCGTTCTGGCTATTAGGTACGACATATATATATATATATATATATATATATATATATATATATATATACAATATGGAAGGGAGTACCACCTCTAGCTGGAAGAAGGGGAACCCATAGCCTCGGAGGAAACCACGCATAACGCATTAGAGGGAATGTTTAGATCCCCTCCAATACAGTTTCTGTGTGCTTCTCTCCTACCACCCCCTTCCTTTTTTATTTTTTTTGCTTTATTATGCATTTGATGGTTACAAGATATACATGGGTTGATACAAAAATAATAATGCAAAAAGGTGCTTAAAGGTTATGGATCTCTTGAAAAACACAACAATGGGAAACATTGATGAATGTCACAGACGGATTCGATCATTGTTGCAAGTCAAACACTTCTTCGAATTCCTCTGAAGTTGGACTAGTGCCCAAGACGCAACAGGCATTTCCCCTCTGAATCGCAACACTGAGGCGCTGGAACAAGAAACTTTTTGCTCTCTGGTCTTTTGTAGCGCTGATCAATTTGTCCCCCAATTTCTTCAGGAACTTCAATGCACATTTTCCCCACGAACCAAGGGTCTCCGAGCCGATCGGAACAAAGCTGTAGCAGTGTGCTAGACCTCTATATTTAATAATTTTCTGCGATTCCCTGAAAGAAGCAGCACCACCGCTTTCACGTGTGCTGTAGTGGAGGTAGGTACTGGCCAGTGTGGCAGCGCACGTGTAGTCCCATACCACTTGCTTACCATCCTTCCAAGGTAGCAAGGTGACCCCATCAGGGCGCTTCTGAGGGTCGTTAGGTCTGGATAAGTGTGGTTCTCTTTGTGCCGGGCAGCGGCCTGTGGCGAGGCTCCTCTTGATGATGTCGTTGACTTCTTCATGTCTTGCAATTTTACCGTGTGATTTACGACATACCAGACCATGACGACCATATTGGTCTGCCATCGAAGTTCCGCAGATGCACCTATGTTCGGTGAGGATGGGGGATATATATATATATATATATATATATATATATATATATATATATATATATATATATATATATATATATATATATATATACATATATATATATATATATATATATATATATATATATATATATATATATATATATATATATACACGTCACACCTATATCGAGGTTCCCACAAGTTCGACCTACTGACCCTCACCAGGATGCAACCCCCACAACAGGTTAACTCTTGGTAACCTAGTGGTTGGTCACCATTCCTTTCCCCCATCCCATCCTAAATCCTTATCCTGACCCCTTATCAGTGCTATATAGTCGTAATGGCTTGGCACTTTCTCCTGATAGTTCCCTTTCCTTGGTAACCTATTTACTGCTTGGTGAACAGAGGCCTTTGGTGGTAGGAAATGTACCAATCATTAGTGTCCCGTCTGGGATACAAGATGTATGTTTTCGAAGGATAGTATATTTAGTCCAATGTCAGATTAGGTTATGTTGTATAGCTACTGTTTCAATGTTTGGCATACTCTTCTGGGGCATCAATAGTGCAAAACTTGAATTTTTGGGTGGTACAACAGTCAAATTTGATTATTTTTGCTATATTTATACATTTGCTATAAGTGCTATGATTTTTATAAGCAGATTCGGTAGCATCAACCAAGTGTTTTTTGGATATATCCCTAAAAAATCAGAACTAAGAACGACGTGAATATATATCTCATCGCATTTGTCCTGGAAGTAACAACTGACATGTGGGAAGCGAGCAAGTTGACTTGTCGGAAATTTTACCCACTATATCAACATTATTATCTAAGAAATGAATTATTTTTATATCATATCCAAACCATATCAGAATCATTTCAGATTCATTAAAATCCTACACCTGGATCCTACATCACAATTCTACTATAATCATGTACACCATAGGGCCCCATGATGCCTTCGTGGCTTTGTGCATGATTTCTCAAGGATCTAGAAGCTTTGAGAAGAATATCTTAATTAAAAAACCATTGGAACAATCAATCGATTTCCGGTGAGGATTAAATCAAATCCTTAATATGAATTAATAGTACTATCAAGTACTACAAATAATCTTTAAATCCTGTATCTAATTATATTATAATCAAATCCTATCTCAATCATATGTCTAGACAGTAAAATAATCAATCAATATACATTGAAAGCTTCCCTCCCCAAAGAGGGCGGAGTGAAGTCGGACTTCAAGCGCCCACGACTGGAGCGCCCGGGTGGAGAACGTTAGGTTTACAAACAGTGAACACGTGACAGTGTCTTGCGAACATTTTCAGTAAAGGACACCATACTAACTTATCATTATCATCAGTGATTACTTTCTAAAACTGGGGAAGAACCTGGACTATATCTATAAGGAAAAATTCATAGTATTTTTATCTAAATAAGTGTGTAGAGTGGCTCCAAGTGACACCGCCTCCACCACACCTAATCTTATCCTACAGCAAATGCATTTAAGGACATAATCAACTAGCAAAGCTACCAGAAAATAAACAGCAAAGCTGTGACATAAAATGTAGTGACTGAACTCTACAAGAGAGTTATCCAGTCTGGCAACTTGTCAGATGGCACAGGCTTTCAGATTAAGCATATTGAGTGTTATTGTAGTGTGTTGATTGGCCAATTGCATGCTTGTCTAACCCTAATCTATCCAATAAATCTGTTTTTAGTTAGAGTGGGACAACGCCCCAGATTAAGTTTTGATTAATCTTTCAGCAACTTAATCTTTTCAAGTTATCTGGACACTCATAAATTATTCAACTTCGAACATTGAAAGTCAAGCTCGACTGTAGCTTTTTCATATAAATTGAATATACATGTATATATAATTGATCATATAAATTAATTTAATAATTGCTTATATAGTTATCCTTAATTTATCATATAAGTTTATCATATTGAATATAAATTCTTGTGCCTAGATACCAGCACTTGGACCAAATTTAAGGTCATTTAATTGCATATTTACATATATCATAGCTAAAAAATCTAGAGTTTATTTCTACTAAATAAATAGTGGCAGGTGAATGAGTGATGGGAACTTGTCTCAGAGAAGTGTCAAGGAGAAACCCCTCCTGTCCACATCTTCACCCCCACCATCCGCTGTCTACCTTCACCATCACCTCTCCACTACCACCACCTCATCGTCCATCACCATCAACTCACCATCTTCACCATCACTTCACCTCCACCTCTCCATTACTACCATCGCCTATCCACCATCCTCTCCCGACTGTCCAAGTGGTTGGGCACCGTTCCTTTCCACCGTCCCATCCTAAATCCTTGTCCTAATGCCTTCCAAGTGCTATATAGTCGTAATGGCTTGGCGCTTTCCCCCCTGATAATCCCTCCCTCACCCCTCTCCACAATCATTATCACCCTCCACTATCAGAGGTATCCTGTCCTTGTTTCCCCAAGACGGCAACACATCATCATTGGTTCCTCTTCATGTTTTCAGGAAGACGCCTCGCTCGTGGTCTCCCTTTCATCCAATCTCCCTTATCTCATCCACGACACCCTAGATGACTTAGTTCATCACTCGGAGGACCCGACTCGCTCCTCCGGCATGTCACCAAATGTCGAAGTTTTCTTAATGGGTCTTATCTTGAGGGAGTATCTGCGAGAAATACGCTGACAAAGCTTGACAATTTAATACTGCTGTCGTAATCTTCTTAATATATAGGAAGAGTCCTGCAATGTTCGTGTCCCAGAAAATATTACTATATGTTTTGTTTTATATAATATCAGTATATATGCATTTATTTCCAGTTGTTTGTCGACTACTAGTCCCAGTTGATATTCACCATGTCCATCTGTGATTCACTATCTTCACTATGTCACTCTACGTGGATCTCGGCGACTCATAGTAATGAAATGGCACGTATCAGAGATATTATTTCTGTGCTACTCTTTGTTCTTTGCCTTCATGATTTCCATCAACTTGGAGTTGTCGGCACACTGGCCTGGCTTCTTGCGAGTCAGCGTTAGATTCTCGATGAACCAAATGTTTGGGCGCCGCTCCTTCACTCAATCCTCATACCATATACCAGCACCTATCCTGCCCTCGTATACCTTCCTAGTGCTGTATAAACATATTGGCTGATCGCTTTCTCTTGATAATTATTTTGTTTTTACCTGCATGTTGTTGGGCAAGATGAAGGGTAATGTTGCACAGAGTATTGCTAACAAATTTGATTTATGAGAGGTTTCATGGAAATAATTATTTTGTCGATTTGTCGCTACGTAACATTTAGTTAGAAATTTGACAACCCGTTCTCGCACTTTCTTACAGTCAATATTGACTTATTAAATACGTGCATATGTGGAACACATGAACACAGTCTCTTGAGGTTATCTTGAGATGATTTCGGGGCTTTAGTGTCCCCGCGGCCCGGTCATCAACCAGGCCTCCACCCCCAGGAAGCAGCCCGTGACAGCTGACTAACACCCATGTGACACACTAAACATACTAGTTTACCTTGAAAAGCTTCATAGAAAACACCGACCTTACCTAACCTTCTTAGTCTGTTAAGATAAGCATCTTATTGCTTCGTAATTACAATTATTACTTAACCTATACCTATAATAGGTTAAGTAATAATTGTAATTACGAAGCAATAAGATGCTTATCTTAACAGACTAAGAAGGTTAGGTAAGGTCGGTGTTTTCTATGACGCTTTTCAAGGTAAACTAGTATGTTTAGTATGTCACATATGCACGTATTTAATAAGTCAATAATGACTATACGAAATTGCGAGAACGGGTTGAAATTTGAACAAGTGACGTACAAACATTAACAACGTGAAACGTGTAGCGAGAAATTCGTAGCTTCTGCCTCGGGCTCGATGCGCCTGGGAGGGTAATGGAGAGATCAAAGGGTCGATCGTTAATTAATGGAAGTCTGAGCTGGAATGAGGGAAGGTAACCTGAGGAATCAACTTCTCTAGGAACGTAAATTGTTTCAGTGTTGCTCAATGTGGTCCCCCTTTACCTTCCTCCGGCAATCTGCTGAAGTCTTGATCTCTGTGTGTGCAGGTCAATGTTTATTTCGTGTTTGCTCTATGGGTTTTATGGAAATGTATTATCTACTGAAGTGTTTCCGGTTCTCTCTTTAACATAAATCAATATATAGGTAACATTAGTTTTAAATATATGCTAAGTATACCTCCTTTTGTATCTTCAGTATATAACTTATTTCGTCAGAAAATGCGAGAATCAAATTATTTCTGCTACATTTCATTTCCAATCAATCATTTCCTTTACATAATTATGCTTTTATTGTTAATTACTAATTTGAATAAATTCTTGTTCAAAAGGAAATGTTTGTTCTTTAGATCAACTTCTGTAATGCGTATTATAATAATGAGACTAGATGACCTTGATAAACCAAGATGATGTTCACTCTAATTCATCATCCTCAGGCGACGCCTACACACGACTCCTTACGATGCGATCGTCCTTAAAGGCGCACTTTTTTTATCCATATTGGAAATAAAAAAAATTATATTCTCCAATCAATCATTATTATTATATACGATAGTTGTGTATATACGATATACAGCTCCGGCCGAGCGGACAGAACACTGGACGCGTGATCCTGTGGTTCCGGGTTCGATCCCGGGCGCCGGCGAGAAACAATGGGCAGAGTTTCTTTCACCCTGATGCTCCTGTTACCTAGCAGTAAATAGGTACCTGGGAGTTAGTCAGCTGTCACGGGCTGCTTCCTGGAGGTGGAGGCCTGGCCGCGGGGACATTAAGCCCCGAAAGCATCTCAAGATAACCTCTCAAGATAACGATAGGTTAACTATATACGATAGTTCAACAACTGCTACGATAGTTGTGTATATAGTTAGGCACAAGGCCGGTTAGGAGATTTGTTTGTGTTGGTAATTATTTACATTTACCAACTCACCCTCCAGCCCAAGCAATAAGTCATATAGTGACTTAGGTAGATATTTAGTGAGTATTTGAATTATTCAATGGACATTCAGCTGGCAGAATGAATCTTTCACATGGTAAAATAATGAATGGGCTTTTTCTCAAATATCATATTATATACTGATCATGTATTCATTAGGTCTAAGGTTGGGAAATGTATTTTGGTTACCTTCATTGACGGAGTGTTTGCAATAAAAGATGAATGTGAACGAAGCACATTTCGAGTCAGAGCATCGAATATGGTCAAGTGGTAAGTCAAATACTTTAGATTTTAAGGCCAGTATTTAACTTATACGATGATATAAACTCTTTTTGTGTTGATGATAAACTGGTATATACAGTACGTAAGTGAAACATTTAAAAATGTGCGCTTCGAAAACATGAACTGAGCTAAACTCCAATTTTGAAGTTAAAACGAAATTTGAATTGATTTGACTTACATAATACATCTGCATTTATGCCAGCCCTTCATCGTGAAGAAAGGCTTAATGTTCATTCCATTAAACCACCAAATCCTTAGTGTATGAATGGAAAACATACATACAGTGCACTACTGATGACATTCAAAGATTTCTTGAATAGTGATTTACTGAAGACCTCTGTTCCAATTAGAATTATGTTAAAGGTTACCCAGTCTTCATCAACCCGAGTGTTCGTTAATACAGCCGCACCCCCCCCCCCCTCCACCATTTATGAATGAAAATACGGGTTACACACGACTGATGACGTTCGAACATCTCTTGAATAGTAATTCCCTGACGACCCCTGTTCCAGCCCGTCCTACAAACAGACCCAAAAGTGATTCCATCCACCCGCCAAACCCCCTGTTTATGAATGAAAAACGGTTTACACACGACTCACAACTGATTTCGTTTGAACATTTCCGGAACAAGTGCTTCACTGACGAATTTTGTTCGAACCACAACGTTATAAATGCTTCACCCACTTACTACAAATACAAATAATCGCCAACAGAACCTAAACACCTAATCTATGTCTCTCTCTCTCTCTCTCTCTCTCTCTCTCTCTCTCTCTCTCTCTCTCTCTCTCTCTCTCTCTCTCTCTCTCTCTCTCTCTCTATTATATATATGGCTACGGCTTTGCATAGTAGGCCGAGAAGTGTGTTCTGGCTACTAGGTACGACATCTATATATATATATATATATATATATATATATATATATATATATATATATATATATATATATATATATATATATATATATAATTTATTTATTTAAAAAGGGAGGGAGTACCACCTCTGGCTGGAAGAAGGGGACCCTTAGCCTCGGAGGAAACCACACATAACGCATTAGAGGGAATATATATATATATATATATTATATATATATATATTATATATATATATATATATATATATATATATATATATATATATATATATATATATATATATATATATATATATATATATTCCCGTTTTGAATGAACAGCGTGTAAAAATTTATGAATGCGTCTGTGGGGTCGATCACTGGATGTAATGGACTTGAGTCGAGGACGGGTTGCGAGTCGTGTGTAAACCGTTTTTCATTCATAAACGGTGGCGGTTTGGCGGCTGTATGTAATGGACTTTGGCCTTTGTTTATGACGACGGGCTGCTGCAAGGGCATCACACATGCAATTTAAATGCATGGTATGTTATGTTATGTCATGTTATAATCGCCAACAGAACCAAACCACCTAACCTAATCTAACCGATGCCCAACTATAGGAATAGGTTAGGTTATGTCGTGTAAGAACAGGAACTCTGCCTCGTGTGATACATTATTGAAGACGGTTCCGACAACCTCAGTCGCGCTTTTCTGAATTGAACTGAAACTTTTTAAATCGTAATGGAAACAGAATGATATTAGACAGTTTCATTTGTTGACAAAAGGATGGCTGATTTTGAGAAAAGGAAGAATAAGCATTTCAGTGGTCATCATTAGGTAGGGTTTCACATACATTTCTCCATATCTTAGTGAACTTCAGGCCGAACTATCTATTTATTTAAGGACACTCGCATAACATAAATAAGAAAATCTAATTGTTTTAATGTAGGTACAATAAATTGCCATAGTAATGAAAATGAGGATCACTACATTCAGGACACTGACGGCCATCAACTGCTGAGAATGAGAATCGTTTAATCCTGAAAGGAGACATCATCCAGAAATGGAACCATGTACAATCAGGAACAGAAACCTAACAACTACTGCGCCAGAAAATTGCAATTTTCTTTGGAGGAGACTCATATCAGAAGTAAGTTTTACAACATGAAGCACCAGATAGAGGGGCCGTGGTAGGTTTTGAGTGAATACCAACTTAGCGCCACTGGAAGGGGTTCCGCGCATGACATGGTATGCTGGTTTGGTAACCTAGAGAAAATATTATTTTCTGATTTTCAGTATTTATCTATAGAAAAAGGTAGATGAACATATATACCTTGAATAAGATGTACGAACTACACAGAAAAACCATGAGATATTTGTGGAACTGTTAAGGAAACTGATGCATAGCTCTACTATCTGCCTCTCCCGACTTCCTTTGTGTGTGTGTACTAAGTGATTGAACGACAACACTCAGGTAATTCTTTAATGACCTGGGATGAAGGATCACCTGACGATTGAAAGATATCTCAGCGGTGATAAAGGGACTTCCCTCCACTGACATATGGACACATACCCTCCTCAAAAAACTGGTCGACTAGTGCTAAATATATACGGCTGAATTATGTTTAGGCTAGGATGGTTTGATGTATGTTCCGGTGACAAATTACTAATGATGATTTAGGTGGATCACCAATCATTGGTTAACTAATTAAGTTTGAATATGAAATAAAATCTTAACTTTTTTGTTCAGATTTGATTTGAACTGAAGCACAGGACGATCTTAATTAATAAATGAAATTAAACTAACCCGAGATTTTGTGTGGGAGCCGAAAACAATTCTCTATACAGTCCAGTGATCTACGAAACACAACAAACTAAATTTTCTCACCAATGCCTTGAACTGACTCTTCAGGAAAAAAATTAATTTTGTAATATTTCAATAATCATATGTAGTTTATATTAACTCTGTATTGATAAAAATTAGTATAACCATTGTCGCTCCTCTTTAATGCTTTTAAAGAAAAAATATAACATTCAACTGATATATTTGAATAATAAAAAAAAATTAATGAAAAACTACATTATTAATTAAAAGTTATATTATATATGTAAATAAACAAAATTTACAATTGAATTATTTTACATAAATCTCAGTACAATGCTTCCATTTTGGTTTGTTAGGGTTCATATATCACTCATTTGTCATTCAA
The DNA here is from genome assembly GCF_040958095.1 of Procambarus clarkii. Lineage (NCBI taxonomy): Eukaryota > Metazoa > Arthropoda > Malacostraca > Decapoda > Cambaridae > Procambarus > Procambarus clarkii. The sequence goes on from NC_091201.1 coordinate 22,412,108, forward strand.
GTTAAAGGAAAAATAAGCAAAGTTCCATTGAAAACAAACTTGATTGATATCGATGAAAATCACAGAGGAACAATATATATATTTCCCCAAGAGCGACAGTCCTGTGCGCATGCTCCACCACAGGAACATGGAATAGTAACATATATCACCACACTGGAAATTGGGAGCAGAGTTCAATTTAGGGGGCAAAGGAGTGGCTTATTTGATATATACATCAAAGTGAACCCCAGCAGCTAACAGATTTAAACTGCCAATATATTGTTCAGTTGAGGAAAAGAATGGTATGGCGTTATTGTGGTGTGAGCTCCAGGGGCACACAGGCCGGTTAGAGCCGTCGTGGTGAGAAGGGAGACGGACTCAGGCGCTTGACGGTGGCGTGGGTTGGTACTGGACGGTGGCGTGGGTTGGAACTGGACGGTGGCGTGGGTTGGAACTGGACGGTGACGTGGGTTGGTACTGGATGGTGACGTGGGTTGGTACTGACGGTGACGTGGGTTGGTACTGGACGGTGACGTGGGTTGGTACTGACGGTGACGTGGGTTGGTACTGGACGGTGGCGTGGGTTGGAACTGGACGGTGGCGTGGGTTGGAACTGGACGGTGACGTGGGTTGGTACTGGACGGTGGCGTGGGTTGGTTCTGGAAGGTGGCGTGGGTTGGTACTGACGGTGACGTGGGTTGGTACTGGACGGTGGCGTGGGTTGGTACTGGATGGTGACGTGGGTTGGTACTGGACGGTGACGTGGGTTGGTAATGACGGTGACGTGGGTTGGTACTGGACGGTGGCGTGGGTTGGTACTGGATGGTGACGTAGGTTGGTACTGGACGGTGACGTGGGTTGGTTCTGGACGGTGACGTGGGTTGGTACTGGACGGTGGCGTGGGATGGTACTGGATGGTGACGTGGGTTGGTACTGGACGGTGACGTGGGTTGGTTCTGGACGGTGGCGTGGCTTGGTACTGGATGGTGACGTGGGTTGGTACTGGATGGTGGCGTGGGTTGGTACTGACGGTGACGTGGGTTGGTACGGGATGGTGACGTGGGTTGGTACTGGGCGGTGGCGTGGGTTGGTACTGGATGGTGACGTGGGTTGGTACTGGATGGTGGCGTGGGTTGGTACTGACGGTGACGTGGGTTGGTACGGGATGGTGACGTGGGTTGGTACTGGATGGTGGCGTGGGTTGGTACTGGACGGTGACGTGGGTTGGTACTGGATGGTGGCGTGGGTTGGTACTGACGGTGACGTGGGTTGGTACTGGACGGTGGCGTGGGTTGGTACTGGATGGTGACGTGGGTTGGTACTGGATGGTGGCGCGGGTTGGTACTGGATGGTGACGTGGGTTGGTACTGGAAGGTGGCGTGGGTTGGTACTGACGGTGACGTGGGTTGGTACTGGACGGTGGTGTGGGTTGGTACTGGATGGTGGCGTGGGTTGGTACTGGACGGTGGCGTGGGTTGGTATTGGACGGTGGCGTGGGTTGGTACTGGATGGTGGCGTGGGTTGGTACTGGACGGTGACGTGGGTTGGTACTGGATGGTGGCGTGGGTTGGTACTGGATGGTGACGTGGGTTGGTACTGGACGGTGGCGTGGGTTGGTACTGGACGGTGGCGTGGGTTGGTACTGGACGGTGACGTGGGTTGGTACTGGACGGTGGCGTGGGTTGGTACTGGACGGTGGCGTGGGTTGGTACTGGATGGTGGCGTGGGTTGGTACTGGACGGAGACGTGGGTTGGTACTGGATGGTGGCGTGGGTTGGTACTGGATGGTGACGTGGGTTGGTACTGGACGGTGGCGTGGGTTGGTACTGGACGGTGGCGTGGGTTGGTACTGACGGTGACGTGGGTTGGTACTGGACGGTGGCGTGGGTTGGTACTGGATGGTGGCGTGGGTTGGTACTGGACGGTGGCGTGGGTTGGTACTGGACGGTGACGTGGGTTGGTACTGGATGGTGACGTGGGTTGGTACTGACGGTGACGTGGGTTGGTATTGGACGGTGGCGTGGGTTGGTACTGGATGGTGACGTGGGTTGGTACTGGATGGTGGCGTGGGTTGGTACTGACGGAGACGTGGGTTGGTACTGGACGGTGGCGTGGGTTGGTACTGGATGGTGGCGTGGGTTGGTACTGGACGGTGACGTGGGTTGGTACTGGATGGTGGCGTGGGTTGGTACTGGATGGTGACGTGGGTTGGTACTGGACGGTGGCGTGGGTTGGTACTGGACGGTGGCGTGGGTTGGTACTTGGACGGTGACGTGGGTTGGTACTGGACGGTGGCGTGGGTTGGTACTGGATGGTGGCGTGGGTTTGTACTGGACGGTGACGTGGGTTGGTACTGGACGGTGACGTGGGTTGGTACTGGATGGTGGCGTGGGTTGGTACTGGATGGTGGCGTGGGTTGGTACTGGACGGTGGCGTGGGTTGGTACTGGACGGTGGCGTGGGTTGGTACTGGATGGTGGCGTGGGTTGGTACTGGACGGTGGCGTGGGTTGGTACTGGATGGTGGCGTGGGTTGGTTCTGGAAGGTGGCGTGGGTTGGTTCTGGAAGGTGGCGTGGGTTAGTTCTGGAAGGTAGCGTGGGTTGGTACTGGACGGTGGCGTGGGTTGGTTCTGGAAGGTGGCGTGGGTTGGTTCTGGAAGGTGGCGTGGGTTGGTTCTGGAAGGTGGCGTGGGTTGGTTCTGGATGGTGGCGTGGGTTGGTTCTGGAAGGTGGTATGGAAAGCGGTGTATGTTGGTGTTGAATGGGGGCGTTTGTCGGCTCTGGAAGGTGGCGAATGTTGGGTCAGGTAGATGGCGTACGATGGCATTGTTAATGAACGTTCGGAAGAGTTAGTTCTGGAATATGGCGAATGTTGGTCCTGGAAGTTGGTGCGAGTGTAAAAGGCAATAAGATAACGACGTGTTAAGAATGGAGTTGAAAAAAGTAAAATTCATGGTGTGTGGTGCATCGCGGTATTACGTAGATATGTCTTGTGGCAGCAGAGTGATTGGATTCGCTTAGGGGGGGGAGGGTGTAGCTATGCAGTGGAGTTGTACTGGCATCGTGTCCAGTGAAGAGTGGGAGCCCTGTGTAGGCAGATTGGTCAGAATGGCAGAATCTTCTATCTAATGGCTTGGTAATGAATGTGTCAGCGAGTGTGCTCGATGGTGCTGACAGTTCTTACGCGCATTCAAAATAACTTAAAAAAAATTATTGTTTCTCGATAACGTCATAGGAGGCAATCACAAGATGGGCAGTTTCTCTAGTCCTGTGACTTTTGCGTCAGCCAGTAAAATTATAGGATAGATTATGAGAACCTTTAAATCCAGGGATTCCACCACAGTGCCCATACTGTGTTGTCCTTCATTGAATATTGTTTGATACTCACTCTCACTTTCTGAGCAGGAGAGATTTCTAAAGTAGAAGAAATACAGAGAACGTATTCGGCACACATATACCCGATAAAACACCTATATTATTTGGACCGTCTCAAAGCTCTCCAAATATTCTCCCTAGAAAGGAGACGATCATCGAGACGAGTGTCACATAGCGTACACATGGAAGATACTTGAAAGCCAGGTCCCAAATTTGGGACACAGTAAAATAACAACATGTTGGAATTGAGAACTGCGCCGTCGCAGGAACTGAGAGCTCCGGAGTGAGTGTTTAAGTACACGTTTGATATTCTGTTTAAAGGAGTCCATATTATTATTATTATTAATATAAATATTTTTAACAAACCCCCTCCACCTCTCACCACCCACGCCCACCATCAATAGGCTAACACGGACCCACCTCTGCTCTAAACACCCCCACGTCAGGGGATGAGAGGAAAATGAAGAGATGGGATTCCCTCCTCACGCCTCACCTCGTATATCTTGTCAATATTTGGAATCAACAGTCGCTAGCCTCGATCACAGGAGCCTTCACGACTCTGGTAAGAATCTCGCGAAGAATCAGGAAGAAATGGTGAGAGAGAAATAGTCAGGTGGTGAGAGAAAGTTGGCGAGAGGTGTTGAGAGAGAAGTGGCTAGAGCAGGTCCGTGGCGTAGAGGTAAAACACTCGCTTCACGAGCGATTTGGCCTGAGTTCGTATCTTGGCCGGGGGAGGATTGATTAGGCATCAACTTTAACCGTACGCATCTGTTCACCAGGCAGTGAATGCGTACCTGGTTATTAAACGATTTGGCTGGTCGTATTCTAGGAAAAATTACAATTTAAGGATCTGCCCGAAGCGCTGTTGGTTTTACAAGAATGTAAAAACTCTTGCATGTATAAATACAAAAATAGAGATACAGGACGGGGCGCAAGGTGGTGATACAGGACGGGGCGCAAGGTGGTGATACAGGACGGGGCGCAAGGTGGTGATACAGGACGGGGCGCAAGGTGGTGATACAGGACGGGGCACAAGGTGGTGATACAGGACGGGGCGCAAGGTGGTGATACAGGACGGGGCGCAAGGTGGTGATACAGGACGGGGCACAAGGTGGTGATACAGGACGGGGCGCAAGGTGGTGATACAGGACGGGGCACAAGGTGGTGATACAGGACGGGGCGCAAGGTGGTGATACAGGACGGGGCGCAAGGTGGTGATACAGGACGGGGCGCAAGGTGGTGATGGAAAATGTGTGGAAGCTTTTCCGCCAAAAGCAGATTCATGAATGAAGACACGTCAATGGCAAACAAGCTTTCACAGATAGTTTCCAGACACACACACACACACACACACACACACACACACACACACACACACACACGCACACACACACACACACACACACACAACACACACTTGGTCGGGATCCAAGAGTCAATGCTCGATCCAGCAGACACAAATAGGTGAGTACACACACACACACACACACACACACACACACACACACACACACACACACACACACACACACACACACACACACACACACACACACGGGGCCGGTGGCTGACTGGACAGCACGCTGGACGCGTGATACTGTAGTCGCGGGTTCGATTTCCTGCGCCGGCGAGAAACAATGGGCAGAGTTTCTTTCACCCTGATGGGCCTGTTACCTAGCAGTAAATAGGTAACTGGGAGTTAGTCAGCTGTCACGGGCTGCTTCCTGGTGTGTACTCACCTAGTTGTGTTTGCGGGGGTTGAACTCTGGCTCTTTGGTCCCGCCTCTCAACCGTCAATCAACAGGTGTTGTGTGTGTGTGGTGTGAAAAAAATAATTAGAAATAGTTGATTGACAGTTGAGAGGCGGGCTTTCAGTCTCCCTAAGTCCCTGTTGCCCATTAGGTCACCTCAGCACCCTTTGTCTCTCAGTCCCTAATAGTCCCCCACCCCACCACTCCTCATCCGTCTCCCCCCCCCCCCCATCTGCCACTGACTTCCATGCTGACCCCAGACATGAAACACACTGGGCTGAGTCTAATACAGTAATGACGAATTCGGATGTGTGCTTTCCTTAACATATATCTCCGGACAATATGTTAATGAAAAAAAATCAACATTGATATGAAATTTCCTTGACAAACTGCAAGGGCCTCAACTGGTGGCGGTGGCTGAACTTCTCACGAGAATCATTCCCACAATCTCCTCGAATAGAGTGCGATTCTCCATTCTCACCAGCTGGGCTGTGGAGATGGGAGTGTGTATTGTGCAAGGAGTGAGGCCTCGCCTGGTAGCAAAGATCCTGTAAACTTTTCATGATTCAGCACCACGGATTGCCTCTGAGCGCCGCCCTCCAGGGAAATCTTGACAAGTTCTCTGCTCAGTTGGTTCCTCGAGCCACCATGACCCATTCTAGAAATGCTCCAGGTTTCCCTCGAAAGTCTGACTGGAAGGCTTTACGGCGGCTTCATAGTGCAGCTTCTATAGAGGAGAGCGGTGGGATGGTCGAGTGGGGGATTAGAATTTGAGAATGCATGGGGTAGGCTGGCCTTGATGTAATCTGTAACCTAGTATCCTATATCGTATTTTGACGTCAAAAATCCCTAACGTACAAGATGATTGTATCTTGTATGTTGGACTATAAATCATTGTATCTCAAACAATCACGTGTTTTATGTGTGGGTTGGTCAGTAAGGTTAGATCAGGTTAGGTTTAGGTTTTTTTATACAATTTTCTGTCTGTTTTGGCAACTCTAGAAAACGGGCTGCTTGGATAAGCGACTAGGAGGATACTTTGTGGCCTAGTGGTAGATTTTATGATGATTTGAGGCAATTCATAAGTGTATCGTGAAGGATGAGAATATAATTATTCACAGAACTAAAGTTAGTTCAGTGGCAATACATTATCGTGCTGATGATTAAGAAAAACTGGAGGAAAAACAGAGAATGAACAACACTCATATGAGCTAATGTCTAACAAACACACCAGAGTGTTTCTGAATCAACAACACTCTTGGGTAGAAATATATTCTAGAGTGATAATGAATTACTAACACAATGTTCCCAGTGAATGGAAAAATATTCAAGGGTGCCAGTGAATGTCTAACACACTAGAATACAATTTACTGAACGACACCCTACGGTGCCAATGGATAATTTACACACTAACATGTTGAAGAATAAACGGTGCCAACCCAAACCAAGCTTAGGGTAACAGAACATAGTGGTGGGGTTCCTAAGCTTGTTAATGATATACAAAATACACCTGTTGGTGGTTTGAATTGATATCCACTTAATTTTGACATTGAAAATATAATATTAGAAGAGTAATTACTGTTAACTATATAATATAATCTATGTACGTATTATTAATATTATTATTGGTATTATTAATATTATTATTTCATCCACGTCCACGCTCACGACGTGCGCGTGGATCACTAATTCCTCTGAGCTTCAGTAGTAATAAGGGTAAGTCGAAAATTCCAGTTTGGCAGCAGCAGTTGCTTCTGGAATCTTTCCTTATTAAGACTACTCATAGCCTATCAATAGAGCTTCTCTCCTAGAGTCCATGTGAATGAAATGTTTATTTCCATGATAGTGTGGATGCCAATTTAATAATAATAATAATAATATTAGTAGTAGTAGTTGTAGTAGTAGTAGCAGAAATGACAATGTCTGCTCACAGACATAATAACATAGGATAAAAACCCAGACTTGTGTATTTGTGAAATTTATTTAAGGAATTTACACCAAGTCTTTCGCACTCTCATTGAGTACTTCGTCTTACTTACATCTCTTACATCTTAAATCTCGAGACTTACATCTCAACGTCTAATCATTAGACGTTGAGATGTAAGTCTCGTACTAATAACACATTCAGATCTTGACAAAGCACTCAGGAGAGTGCGAAAGACTTGGATAGATGGATGGATGTTTGGGTTGACGGAGAAATATATGGGAGGTGAATAGATGGATAAATTGAGACATATATGGGAGGTGGATAGATGGATGGTAAGATAGAAGAGGAACAGATCATGGTTGCCAGATAGATTAACAGATGGGAGAAAGACAAACAGACCCGGGCAACGGCCGGTACTACCCCCCCCCCCCAATTCATATATAAAAAACATATGAAAATAATAATCAAGCAAACTGCAGAAGGCCTATTGGCCCATACGTGGCATCTTCTAGTTATATCCACATGAAATGAATGAAAATACTTGTTTGAGAAAACGGGAAGAGAAGTTGTAAAAAATGGGGAAGGGGAGCGGGGGAAAGGGAATATGTGGTTAGGGGGAAGGTGCGGAGAATGGGGGAGATGGGACGGGTGATTGGGAAGGGGACGAAGGAGGAGCGGGAAAATGGATTAGAGGGAAAATGGGAGGGAAGAGATGGATGTGAGGAGAGGGGAAGCAGAGGGTTTAATGATGGTGTTGGGGGAGAGCCAGACTTCCCCAAGCACCGCCGGGTACCCCCTTCCAGTTATATATATACTCAATGATATTAGAATTTAAACACTACAAATAAAAGTAAATAATTATATGATTAATAATTTGGTAACTGGCAACTTAATTATACAACTCTTATGCTTATGATGATGATGATGATCTTCACCATCATCAGTGTTATAACCATCATCATTATAGCAATCATCATAATAAGAGATAATGTGTTATCTATAAGAGATAATGTGCATCTGCTTGTCATTCCAAGGTTGTAGACCAAACGCTTGGACTAGCCTCACCCATCAAGCACAGAGTTGACCCGACTTTCTAACAATGAATGTTACATGAACACTCACCAGCTCTTAACATGATTATCTGGCAATGTGTTTTTATCAGGAGAGAGCGCCATGCCTGTATAACTATACAGCAGCCCAACTGACAACATTGTGGGCCGGGTTTATGCATGGTCTTTCAGAGTATTGTGTTCAATTTCTTGCCTTTCCAAATGAGAAAGAAATACTCCAGAAAATGAGGGTTTCAGCTTCGTAGATCCAACTACAGATAAAAGACCATGCATGGTTTCAAGAACAATGTTGTTTGAAAGTTCACGAACTGAAAAAAAAAATCCGTTGCGTAATGATTAGAACAATTTTGGGCAGTGAGGCATCGAGATTCACTTTTTCCGAGAAAATAAACGCCCGCGAAACGTCTCGCAAATACCAGTCACGTTGCAACCCGTTCTCGCACTTTCGTACAGTCAATATTGACATATTTAATAAGTGCATATGTGACATACTAATTTATTTTAGTATGTCACATCATTGTGACATGCATGAAAATCCCTAATGCTGACATCACTATTACGTACATGACAAGCTCTATTTCTGACAACAATGTGACACATTGTTTCATTGATAGTCTAACACTATCACTGTGGCATGCATAACAAGCCCTCACAGAAGGTAGAGGTCATGGAAAATAGCACAGATGTGTCAATCATCCCATAGTAATGCTCAAGGCTCCAGTAATATGAGAAACTTCCTGTCTTCAAGCTGTGACTGTCTCCGGTACGACCAACATCACTGCTTTTTATAATACTCATACATCTCAACTCCCAAGGCCATGCTAACCAGCTGATCATTCTTTCTCGCTGATACCGTACATACCACATACGTGTGCACACACACACACACACACACACACACACATATATATTATATATATATATATATATATATATATATATATATATATATATATATATATATATATATATATATATATATATATATATATATGTCGTACCTAGTAGCCAGAACTCACTTCTCAGCCTACTATGCAAGGCCCGATTTGCCTAATAAGCCAAGTTTTCATGAAATAATTGTTTTTCGACTACCTAACCTACCTAACCTAACCTAACCTAACTTTTTCGGCTACCTAACCCAACCTAACCTATAGAGATCGGTTAGGTTAGGTTAGGTAGGGTTGGTTAGGTTCGGTCATATATCTACGTTAATTTTAACTCCAATAAAATAAAATTGACCTCATACATAATGAAATGGGTAGCTTTACCATTTCATAAGAAAAAAATTAGAGAAAATATATTAATTCAGGAAAACTTGACTTATTAGGCAAATCGGGCCTTGCATAGTAGGCTGAGAAGTGCGTTCTGGCTACTAGGTACGACATATATATATATATATATATATACATACATATATTTGGTAGCAGTCTTTCTTGTAAACATATGTTATTGAATATGACCGAAAGGGTAAGATTAATAATTCTAACACGAATCGTCTCAATATTTCCTACGTTTTTCTTCACTGTCGAGAGTAATTGAAAAATTAACTCTCCAAAATTCATTCCTTACATTTTTATTTTGGACTGACGGTAGGACCAAAATAAAAATGTAAAGAAGGAATTTTGAAGAGTTAATTTTTTAATTACTCTCGTCAGAGAAGAAAAACGTATGAAATATTGAGAAGATTCGTGTTGGAATTATTAATCTTACCCTTTCGGTCATATTCAACATTATATATATATATATATATATATATGTATATATATATATATATATATATATATATATATATGTGTGTGTGTGTGTGTGTGTGTGTGTGTGTGTGTGTGTGTGTGTGTGTGTGTGTGTGTGTGTATGTGTGTGTGTGTAAATCACGAAAAAATAAACACGTGATTAAAAATGTGACAGTGTCAGACCACTTAAGGAAATTCCTGTTTCAATTTTCCTCCGTGGTCTGACACTGTCATATATATATATATATATATATATATATATATATATATATATATATATATATATATATATATATATATATATATATATATATATATAAGGTATATAGGAAGGGAGTACCACCTCTAGCTGGAAGAAGGGGGACCCATAGCCTCGGAGGAAACCACGCATAACGCATTAGAGGGAATGTTTAGATCCCCTCCAATACAGTTTCCGTGTGCTTTTCTCCTACCACCCCCTTCCTTTTTTATTTTTTGTGCTTTATTATGCATTTGATGGTTACAAGATATATATATATATATATATATATATATATATATATATATATATATATATATATATATATATATATATATATATATATATATATATATATATAAGTTCCCCATATCCCAGTATTCTCCCAAGATATTGATTTCCAACAATGTACAACTACTGCCTTAAGGACCTTGAACACCACTGGCCATCAGGGGAAAATGTTCCGCTTAATATGGTCTCAACAGGACGTCATGACTGCTTTGTGTCCCAGTATATAAGGTAAAACAGCTTCCTCACTCCCACACAACTTCCGTCTTCAGCGCAGCGATAACACAACTGCCATGAAAGTTCTCGTAAGTACCAAATGCTTAACGATTCTCTGTCCTGTTAAGTAGCGCAATATGTAATGTATTTTTAACAACCAAGTAAACATAGTAAAAGCAAATACAGAGGATTTTGGTGAAAGTTAAAACGCAGTTATAATATATATATATATATATATATATATATATATATATATATATATATATATATATATATATCCTCGGGCCTTGCATAGTAGGCCAAAAAGTGCGTTCTGGCTACTAGGTACGACATATATATATATATATATATATATATATATATATATATATATATATATATATATATATATATATATATATATATATATTTTTTTTTTTTGAGATATATACAAGAGTTGTTACATTCTTGTACAGCAACTAGTACGCGTAGCGTTTCGGGCAGGTCCCTGGAATACGATCCCTGCCGCGAAGAATCGTTTTTTCATCCAAGTACACATTTTATTGTTGCGTTAAACAGAGGCTACAGTTAAGGAATTGCAACCAGTAAATCCTCCCCGGCCAGTATATATATATATATATATATATATATATATATATATATATATATATATATATATATATATATATATATATATATATATATATGACAAAACTTGACCCCAGATCAACCAGCCCGGCGGAATCCCTGGAGTACCCTCCGCTCAAAGCTTCTCACTGATGGGACTTTGCTCCCTCCCCTGGGAGCCACTGTTCACCACTGGGGAGCACCTCAGTTTACCAGCGGGGAAGAATTCCACCACCGGTCTCAGCCTTTCACCCCGTAGAGAGGTGAACTCGCGCTTTGCTCCGCGGCCAAGTAATACTTTAACTCAGTGCTATATTACTCTCTCAGTCTAGTACTCGTGACATAATGGTGTGGTGCACAGTAAACCTCTCACAACAACACATTAAAGAAATCAAAGGGAGGAAGTAAACACGCTTGTAAAATTGATGGGTTTACTCGATAATAGTCTACACTGACAGTCGGCAAAAATCTCTCGCAATCCGTTAAATGGCAACATTCCTGAAAAAATCGTCACATCTGGCAATTCTTCACTGTCGCCCAAAATCGCCCGTATGAGGCTGTTTCGTAAACACTAATATCACCTGACATAAAGACATATTATAACGCCTCTTGAATAGTTTGTAGTCTTTAAACCACTGATTAATCCACTCCGAGATGTAATCACTGGTACTTCATAATTAATATAATACTGAACATTTTTAATGTCACTTCACAAGTAATTCATGGTTATCACATAATTTATTAAGATTGAACATAAATAAACTCACTAAAGTTTATTTTCACACTTTTTTATTTTGGTCCGACGCCTAGGGATGTGTTTTGCAAGATCACTCCTTACATTCTCACAGACTAATTTACCATGCTTTTGCAAAGGTTTATATTCTTTTTTTTTTGGTGAGGTGGTACAAAACGAGAATGAGGGGAACAAGTGGATGAATGGCATAACATAATGGATATTAACAGAGTATTACATGCATCAAGATAAATAGTAGACCAATCTTTCAATCTGAAAGAACGCAGAAGAGCTACAAAGAAAACTAAAATCACAGCTTCAGGTGAAGACAAAATCACTTACAATATGCTAGCCAAGCTAGGAGAAAAGGGTGAAGAAGCCTTCTTGAATCTCATCAACAGAGTATGTGTGACAAGAACTCGACCACTCTTTTGGAATAGTGCAATTATAATTTTCCGTTCCAAAACTCAAAGAGCCAGGAAATGCAAGTCCCATCTCATTAACAATCTGTCTGGCCAAAACTGTGGAAAGAATGGCTCTTGGTCGAATTGACTGGAAAGCCAATCCACTGCACCAAAATATGTTTGCTTACAGAAAAGGTGTTGGAACCGCAGAATGACTTACCTCCCTCCTGGATCAGATGAATGACAAACCAGGAATCCTTATTTTTCTAGACCTAGAAAAAGCCTTCGAGCTAGCCAATGCTCCAGATACATTGTGCTGCCTGGTGGATAAGGAAATCAAAGGACACGTCCTTGCCTTTGCCAAAGGAAGCCTGTTTAACCGAGAAGCTAAAGTCAAATTCCTAGAAAAAACATTCTCCTCAAAGAGGCTGTAAAAATGTCTGCAGGGAGAAATAGTAAGCCCCCTTCCTCTTCAACTGTCTCATGGAACATTTCATGAAGCTCAAGTTACCAAAAGCCAAGCTGCTTAACTATGTAGAAGACTTTGTGGTCATCATCAATGGCAAAAGCGCCAGGACATTTAGGCACAAAAATGACTTGACATCATCAGCAGAGAAGCAGAACGCATAGCAATGAAAATAAACAGCAATAAAACCAAACCAATAGCCGTTAAAATGAGTACTTAAGACAACAGACTCGCAATACAAGGACACGAAATTGAGTGGGTTACCTCTTTTCAATACCTTGGAGTCATAATAGATAGCCAGTTGAAATTCACTCAAGAAATTGAATATCTTCGGCAACGTTGTAAAACCAGAAACTCAGCTCTGCGCTCCCTGACAAGTCATGTACAAAATGTACTACGTTCAAGCAATTAGGTCACTCATTGACTATGTTGCTCATACTACCCCTCAGTGATAACCAATGGGAGAAACTGGAAGTGTCTCAAAATGATGCCTTCAGAACAATGCTGGAAGCACCTATACGGAGGCGTCGAGGGAATCTATGAATGGAAACCAACTTACCAGTCTTAGAAAACAGGTTAAAATAAAGAATAGCCACCATAACGTTACGCTTAACTTGTTGGAACCACCGCCACACTGTCAATCAAAGATAGCATACACAGATCGCTTCACAGAAACCTTCAATATAGAACAAGTGCATGGACGGATAATTTGGTCAAGATTCTAGAGAAAGTGGACTTAAAACGGACCATTAAAAACACAGGAGTAGATAAACTATATCAACTCTCTAGGCAGCCTCCTCCATGGGAAGATTCAAGTCTAAAGATAATCACTGAAGAATTACCAGTTAAAAAAATCAGCATGTGACTCGCAGAGACTCAAAGCAGTCATAAAACAACAAATGGAAACCATCTCAAGACCGACAGCTACTCATATCTTCACAGATGTATCAGTTGTTCAAGAAAGAAGTTCTACTGGGGCAGCAGTTTACACTAACAACCATGAAGCTTACTGGAGCATGAATAGTAGGTGCTCAACATTGCAAACCAAATTATATACCCTGAAGGAGGCAATAAATTATGCAATTGAGAATAATTTACTTGGTCATCATTCATCCCAACTCTAAATCTTCGCTCCAGGCATTGTTATCCAGCCAGCACAGAGATAATATACAACTCATTACAGAAATCCTACATATAGGAAAAGAAGCACACAATCTAGTGCTGTCAGTCACCCTAAATTGGATACCAAGTCACATTGGCATAAATGGTAATGAAAAGGTAGACTCGCTAGCAAAAACTGTCACTGCTCTACCTGTTATACATGTTAAAATACCTTCAAGTTTTTCACAGATTAAGGAGCAAGTCAAGAAGAAAATACTCCCAACTATCAAAAGTCGCCAAAAAGCCAAAGTAACGGAAGGAAGATCCACTGCGATGTAATACGAACAAGCCACTGAATACTTTTCTTTCAAGCCTGGCAAAAAGATATCCAGGGACATTGAAATAGCCATACACAGACTCAGACTTCGTTACAAGTGCTGCTGGGAGGTAATAAACCCAATAGTTAAAGAGTGTCATATCTGTGGAATAGATGGAGAGGCGCCACTCTTGCATTACTTACCGGAATGTGAAGCAACTGAAGCCCTGCGCATCATACTCAACATTATTCCAACGGAAGCAGCTGCATTAGATGCAAATTCCACAGCGACTACAATGATTAGAAAAGCAGTTGAAGAATGAGACACACTTGTAAACACTGTGCATCTATATCCGCCACCAAGATAATATTAAAACAAAACTAAAACCAGTGCGCTAAAACAGAAGCGAACAAGAAACTTCACCTCCGTTTAGAACTCTGACCCAAATATCACAGTAATAAGGTTATCGCGAATAACCGAACTCAATTACGGGCTCACTATAGCCCGTGCTACATGAACATTTCGTTCTATCTAAATCTAAAACAACAACAACAACAGCATCAACAAACGCAGCTTAAGTTCTTGCGGATCCTGTCTCTGTGTTGGCTAAGGGTCTTGAAATAAGTAGAATGTGATTATGTGTTAAGAACACTTGTTGTTCATTGTTCATTTCATGTGTTAAGAAGTTGTTGATTGCTGGCCTTGACTTCTTGATGTTTAGCGCCTCGTTGATGTCAGTCTTCTGTTGTCGTTATACCTATCGATTATTTCAATGTTACTTGTTAAGATGTCTCTGGTGATGGTCTGGGTGTGTGTGTGGAGATTATATGCTCCTTGATGGAACCCTTTTGCTTGTGCATGTTAATCGCCAGGAGAGACGTTGTGGCCTTGCATATATACTGTGATCTTTGGAGTTGACAGTGCCCAAGTGGGCATGTGAAGGCATAGACGACGATGGTCTCTCTTAAGGCGTTCTGCTTGGTGTCTGGAGAGTTCTTCATAAGTAAGTTGGGGGGTCTTCTTGTTTTTGTAATATATTGTTAATTGTCTCTTCTGATTGATGTCTGTGGGGATAATGTTCCTATCCGTAATAACTTTCAGAACTCTTTCCTCCATTTTATAAGCCGTGGAAAAAAGTTCTTGTAAAATAATCTGATAAGGGTTACGGCTGTTGTGTTGGTTGTATCTTCATTGGTTGCATAGTGTGTCATCTTTCTTTAAATGACGTCTTCAACATAACCATTAGAGAAGCCATTATTGACTAGGATCTGCCTTACTCTACAGAGTTCCTCGTCGACCTTCTTCCAACCAGAGTAGAAAAAGAAATAATTAACTGAAGAATATATTACAATTATTATAAATTTACACAAAGTTTCGAACCTAAATGAATCATTCTCAAGTAAAGGGACAGTGCTATTCGTATTGGATTTATACCATTTAGGATTCGGATGCATAAAATAAAAAGGTGAAGAGTACATCTTAAAGGAAGAATAGAGCATAAATGGAGGAAGGATAGGAGACACAGATAGGGACTACGCATACAAAGATGCGCCTAGTCCTTCACTTTAGAATGAACCATTTAGGTCCGAAGCGTTGAGTAAATTTATAATAAGTGTAATATATACTACAATTAATTATTTATTTTTCTTCACCTCGAACAAAGATGACATTTAGAGAAATCCTCTTCCAATTAAACCAAGATGCAAGAGCACTAGTCAGAGGGATAATAAACAAGAAAATAATCAATAGAGAATATGCAGTCATATTCAATGAAACATGTATAAATTAAAACTTCCTGCCAGTATACACCAATTTAAACCCACATGAACCAGGTATAATGTTTCAAATTCACTAAATTTCAACGAATCACGAGGAACTCTTTGAAGACCTTAAACGCAAAGTGAACAAAACTAGGACCATAATGACGGAAATTAAAAGTTGTTAAATTTGGTTCAAATTTTATTGCCTAGATGTATATGGAGAGGGTTCCAACTGGTCTAAGTTTCAGCACTGCAGGCTAAATAGAAACAGAAAAAAAATATATATTTTTGTAAAAAATTTCCATGATTTCAAAAATTACCATAAAACTCAAATGCCAACTGAAAAGCTTACTATGACACTCAGCTAGCACAATACCATATAATAAAAGATGGTCTAAGCTTTTTTTTATCCAGTATAAGTTTAGTTTTACTATTAAATATTTTACAATTCCCACAAAAATTATGCAACTGAATGATGTACATAAACATTTATAAAATCAATAAATAGCCTAATGAAAAAATTAAGTTTAGGAGTTTGTAGAGCCAGAAACTCTACATATAAGGTGTACGTTTCTTGTAAATTGTTTAATAAATGAAAGAGTTCGTCTAGCTTGTAGTTGAATATTATTTACTTGAAGAAAATGAAGTCAAAGGTCTGCCACCTGTGGCTGAGGATGACGTCGACCGATTTCCTTCAAAATTGGCACATTTACAGATGTGCATGCGTTCAGTAAGGTGTATACGTTCCATGCCAAACGTCTGATAAAACAAAATAGGAAAGCGAAAATTAGAAAAATATATATATATGGCAGCATATTTATATTTACATTTATTTATTATATAATACCAAAATATAACATTAAAACATACTAACCCATTATAATTGGTCCAAAAAGTGGGTCCTCAAGGTGGCACTGCAATGTCACTA
Organism: Procambarus clarkii; assembly: GCF_040958095.1. NCBI lineage: Eukaryota > Metazoa > Arthropoda > Malacostraca > Decapoda > Cambaridae > Procambarus > Procambarus clarkii. Next base: position 22,428,999 of record NC_091201.1, read on the forward strand.
ATAGGCACCAACCCTATAGCCAGGGTCAGCTTCTTCAGGAGCCTATATCTAAAAATAATATCCGAGGCATATATATATATATATATATATATATATATATATATATATATATATATATATATATATATATATATATATATATATATATGCGAACAAGCCTGAATGGTCCCCAGGACAATATGCAACTGAAAACTCACACCCCAGAAGTGACTCGAACCCATACTCCCAGGAGCAACGCAACTGGTATGTACAAGACGCCTTAATCCACTTGACCATCACGACCGGACATAATGAGGTGATAGTTATATATATATATATATATATATATATATATATATATATATATATATATATATATATATATATATATATATATATATATATATATAGAGCGCCTCAGCGCCTCAGTGTTGCAATTCAGAGGGGAAATGCCTGTTGCGTCTTGGGCACTAGTCCAACTTCAGAGGAATTCGAAGAAGTGTTTGACTTGCAACAATGATCGAACCCGTCTGTGACATTCATCAATGTTTCCCATTGTTGTGTTTTTCAAGAGATCCATAACCTTTAAGCACCTTTTTGCATTATTATTTTTGTATCAACCCATGTATATCTTGTAACCATCAAATGTATATATATATATATATATATATATATATATATATATATATATATATATATATATATATATATATATATATATATATATATATATAAAATATACAACAAATTTAAAACAAGTGACTGCAGAATGGGATTTTAAGCTTTGTATATAAACTAGAAAAAAATCAAGTCAAGATTACTAATTAATTTTTTTTCATGTGAAATAATATTTACATGTGGCGCAGGATTGAATTCTTACATTTTATACAAGTTTTCTATTATTCATTTAAAAATATCAAGTCAGGGATCAGTGCCCCATACGACGCCATGACTGTTCAGAAGTCATGCATAATAAGGTTAGATATTTTGTCTTAAACGTTCCCTGATTACTGTTTAAAGAAGCCATGCACCGGCACCCCTTAATACGGGAGAACAAAGCATAATGTTAATTGTTAGTGAGGGTTTAATTTTTTGCTTATATATGTCGTCTGATTTCAGGACGAACTTTCCTTTTCTGTCACAGAAATTTATGTAACACATTTTGTACCATCAGATCATCGTCCTGCTTATGGGTCTAGCAGCAGCGAGGCCGGAGCCAGCCGCCAGACCAATCATCGGTATCGGAGGCCTTGGTAACCCAGGCATCGGATCTGGCTATGGATCTGGAATTGGAAATACCGGATACGGTTTCGGAGGCACTGGTCGCGGTCCTGGAGGATACGGTCTCGGAGGCATCGGGTCTGGTCTAGGTGCCATCGGGAACAGTCTCGGAAGCATCCTGTCTGGTTTCGGAGGCATCGGTCGTGGATATGGTTCCGGAGGCATCGGGAACAATCTTGGAGGTTTCGGGCAAGGAAATGGCGGGTACGGTCTCGGAGGCATCGGTCCTGGTCTCGGAGGCCTCGGGTCCGGTTTCGGAGGCATCGGGTCCGGTCTCGGAGGCCTCGGGTCCGGTCTCGGAGGCCTCGGGTCCGGTCTCGGAGGCCTCGGATACGGTAACAGAGGCTATGGAGGCGGACTTTTCGGCTAACAACAGTGAACCATATCCATTTAGGAACTCCTTCCGGGTGAAGACCAACACCTCTACGACGGCATAAAAATCTTGGATTCGGCAAATATTTGCCGTTAATAAAATAAATCCATCATTATTACAATTCAATTGAAATACCTATATCAATTATAAATGTAGAATAATAAATGAATAATGTTTTTTATTTTATATGATTTTAAAATATTCCTGAAAATTAATTGTATGTGAACTCACGTGTACGTATTTTTGCAGAAGACATGTGTTTGTGTGTGAGGGAGTGTGTGCATGTATATGTATTGAATTTGTAAGTGGGTACATGTGTGTATGTGTTCTTTTACTTATCTAAAAGTGACTACAGAGAAGCGAGATCAAACTCTTAATTCCCCACCTGCTAGGCTTGTCATATATGTTTGGTTGTAACTTAACTATTCGAATTCCTTTGAATTTCAATTATTTTTGTGAGTGCGTATTTACCTAGTTGTGCTTGCGGGAGTTGAGCTTCGGCTCTTTGATTCCACCTCACAACTGTCTCTCAACCGCTGTACAGATACCTGAGTCAATTTGGCTTTATCATATCTACATTAGAAACTGTGTATGGAGTCTGCCTCCACCACTTCACGTCCTAATGCATTCCACTTGTTAACTACTCTGACACTAAAAGAGTTCTTTCTAGTTTCTCTATGGCTCATTTGGGTACTTAGGTTCCACCTAGGTCCCCTTGTGCATGCTCCCCTCTTTATTAAATAAACTGTCTTTATTTACCCTATCAATTTCTCTGAGAATATTTTATGTGGTAATAATGTCTCCCCTAATTCTTTTGCCTTCCAGCGACGTGAGGTTTAGTTCCCGTAGTCTTTCCTCGTAACTCATTCTCCTCAGCTCGGGTACTTGTCTGGTAACATACCTCTGAACCTTCTCCAACTTAGTCTTGTGCTTGACGAAATACGGGCTCAATACTAGAGCAACATGCTCCAGGATTCGTCTGACATTGGTGGTTTACAAGGACTGATTGATCCCTTACACAGATTCCTAAAATCCGTTCTTATGCTGGCCAACCTGGTTATATGCCCCTGAAGACATCCTCTTGATGTGGGCTTCAGGGGACAGGTCTGGCGTGATAGCAACTCCCAGGTCTTTCTAACTCTCTGATTCTTGAAGAACTTTATCTCCCAAATGCTACCTTTTATCTGGCTTCCTGCTTCCTACACCTATCTTCGTTACTTTACATTTGCTCGGGTTAAACTCAAACAGTCACTTGTTGGACCATTCCTTCGGTTTGTCCAGGTCATCTTGAAGCTTAACGGTGGCCTCCTCTGTCTTAATCTTTCTCATAATTTTAGCATCATCAGCAAACATTGAGAGGAATGAATCTATACCCTCTTTAAGGTTATTTACGTATATCAAGTATATCAGAAACAGCTTAGGGCTGAGAACAGAACCCTGTGGGACTCCACTGGTGACTTCACATCATTGAGGTTTCAACATTCAAAGTAACTCTCGATTGATTGATTGATGATGATTAAGCCACCCAAGATGTGGCACGGGCATGAATACATCTAGAAAACCTGTTCATCTTTATTAGAAGCGTAACTCTCTGCTTCTAATTGCTTAGGTAATCCCTTATACACTGAAGCGCCCTACCAGTTACTCTTGCCTGTTTCTTCAACTTATGCCCAGCCTCTTATGGGGTACTGTGTCAAAGGCTTTCCGACAGTGTATGTGTTCACCTAGTTGTGCTTGTAGGGGTTGAGCTCTGCTCTTTCGGCCCGCCTCTCAACTGTCAGTCAATCAATTGTTACTAATTACTATTTTTTTTCGACACTCGCACACACACATGCACACACACACACACACGTCTGGGGTCTGGTAGCTGAGCGGACAGCGCGCGGTACTCGTAATTCTGTGACCCGGGTTCGATTCCCCGGGCCAGGCAGAAACAAAATGGGCAACGTTTCTTTCACCCCTGATGCCCCTGTTATCTAGCAGTAAATAGGTACCTGGGAGTTGGACAGCTGTTACGGAGCTGCTTCCTGTGTATGTGGGGGAGAGGGAGGGGGGGGGGACATTAGTTAGTTAGTAGTTAGTTACAGTTGATTGACAGTTGAGAGGCGGACCGAAAGAGCAGAGCTCAACCCCCGCAAGAACAACTAGGTGAATACAACTAGGTGAATACACACTCCCCCAAGGAAGCAGCCCGTAGCCGCTGTCTAACTCCCAGGTACCTATTTACTACTAGGTAACTGGGACATCAGGGTGAAGGAAACTCTGACCCTTCCTTTTCCGCCGGTGCTGGTGATCGAACCTTGGTCCCTAGGTCCACGAGTCTAGAGCGCTGTCCTCTCAGCCACCAACCCTCACCCCCTCCCCTCTGTGTGTGTATGTGTGTGTGTGTGTGTGTGTGTGTGTGTGTGTGTGTGTGTGTGTGTGTGTGTGTGTGGTGTGTGTGTGTGTGTGTGTGTATGTGAGTTTGGGTGTGTATTCACCTAGTTGTGCTTGCGGGGGGGTTGAGCTCTGCTCTATTGGCCCGCCTCTCCACTCTATAATCAATCAACTGTTACTAACTACTAATTAATTTTTTTCACTCACACACACACCCAGGAAGCATCCCGTAACAGCTGTCTAACTACCAGGAACCTATTTACTGCTAGAAAACAGGGACATCAGGGTGAAAGAAACTCTGTCCATTTTATTTCTGATGAATCCCAGGATTCATCATGCACTCACGTTTCCACTTGAAACCTGTATATCTTTCTTCAATCACGCCGGGTTAGTTAACATTAATCAAACAGTTGGGGAACTCCGACACGATACAAAGGTGTCTGTAACAATAACAACTTTGGGTCGAGAACGATCTGGCAGCGTTTTTATGCACGTACATTGTTTAATTAATACAGACTAAGCAATAAGGGGACATTACTGGAAGCTTGATGATCCCTGACGCAGACTTGAATGAAAAAGACGGAAGAGACCTGGATGTAGACTCAAATAAGCCACACTAACTAAACAAAGGAACACAATTAAAAGGAACTACATAAGTATGTATTTCACCCCAACAATCCATGAGTCAGGTACCATGTGAGGGACAACTGTGGACCAAGGACGACGTTAACGTGTCATGTCCTGTCTGCCTCTCGTGTGTGACCACTTGAGGACATTCTTTCAGTATGTGTATATGGTGACTCACATAGGTGCACCACCGTAAGTGCACTTCAAGGAGTTGATTCTGGGATAGAAGCGTTGCAGTCTTCATGTGACTTGAATCCTCCTTTTGCAACATATTGGTTTCTTCCTAGCATTACTTTGTATTCGTGTATGTGTGCAAGCTCTCAGGATCAATATATTGTTATTAATCTTACCAAGTTTTATCTTAATGAGATCACTGCAACGATTCATGGGATTGCAACGACACCAAAAACAATATTTTCCTTGTCTTCACCATATATATAGAATACTAAACTACATGAGTGTTCTGGCTGAATGGTTACACTCACCCACACGACACCTGGATGGCACAGTATATAAAGAAATACAGCATCGTCTCACTCCGAAGTCTGTATACTGTACACCAAGAGTTTACTTTAGTCTTGTACTATGTTAAGGGCTAAAGTATACTTGCTGGTCGGACAGTAAGGAAGTGTGAGGGTCATAACAACCAACCAGGCAGCGTTTCTCAACCGGATTTCGCGGAACTTCGAGGTAAATAAAGGTTCCACGGAACCTCAGGTAAATAGGGGTTCTACGGAACCTCAAGGCAACTAGTGGTTCCGCAAGAGATAGTGATAGACAAATCGTAATCATATGCAAATACATTTATCATTTTTTAACTTAATTTGTCTCATTTAACAATCATCAAGTGCAAAGACAGAAAATACGACCCGGAATTATTTCAAAGGTACGAAGGTTAAGAATCACTTGTCCAGACGACGATAGGCTTTAATCGAAACACAAATTAAAACTCCCACACCTGACCTCGCAACTAATGCCCCACAATTTTAGTACTATCGACCACAACGTGAACATTTCAGTGTATATGTGAAAGGATTTTCTCCGTAATACTGAACCCTTCTGGGACAAATACTAATTCTAAATTGGTAGGTTGAGTGAGTTGCCTGGGTTCGAAACCGTCTAGTTAACCAAAACCACTTCTATTATACGCTTCACCAATGGGGGGAGGCACAGTTACCATTAAGGATCACTTAAAGACAAATGTTGACCTTCTGTCAAGTGCTGTTCAGTAACTCGGTATGAACCAGCAGTTACATATTAGTACACGTAGCAAGAGAGACATCTATATATCGAAGTCAGCCCATGTAGAGAAAGAGACATCCCTCTCTCCATCGATGTCAGAACATAAAGATAAATACTGATATCTACATCGATGTCAATACATGCAGAGAAGGAGGCATCTGTCTCTACATCGATATCAGTACACGAGAAATACGTATCTCTATATCGATGTAAGCACATGCTTAGAGAGAGGTACCAATCTCTTCATCAATGTCAAAACATGTAGATAAAAGAAGCTCACATCTTTATGTCGATGTCACTACATGCAGATAAAGAAACATACATGCGGCTAACAAAGTAGTGTGAGGCATGGACAAAAGAGACTTCTCTCATTTTTCTTAAATAATAATTCATTTTGCTGGAAACAGGCAGCCTGTGTATGCATACATGTTAGGTGTGTATCGAGGTCCCCCAAGGTCGAATTACGTACCCTCCCCAGGATGCAACTCTTCAACAGTTGACTAACTCCGAGTACCTATTTACTGCTAGGTGAGTAGAAGAATTAGGTGATAAGAAACGAGCCTATTTCTGGCCCGCCTGGGATTCGAACCCGAGGTTTCCGATTGTGAGTCGATAACGAAATCAACTGTATTACCGAGACCCAAGTACTTGATGAAAGAATCCCTAGGGATGTAAAGAGCATGATAAGATCTATAGAGATTTCTTGATGAAGCCTAATTGTCGAGATAAAACTGTACAACGAAGAAGCAAAACTCAGATCTATGTCAGTAATAAACTTAATATATTATTATCTTGAATAGTTAAAGAAAAAATCTGTAGTAAAAAATCTGTAAAGAAAAAAATCACTTTGAACTTGATTATATTTATAATGTGGTGAAGCAAAAATTTTCAAGAAGATATCGTGGAACTCACTAAATCATGCACAAATCTAGATGTGATAATAATAATATACTTATTTGTCAGTAAGTGATTTGTAAATGTCTAGTTTGAGGAATCTATAGAGTGAAATCCTTTTTCAATCTGAAGGAAGTAATACCTAAAGATGTGAGTGGCTGGTGAACCGATGGCAAGAACCTCTGGGAATTTGTAACATCTGCTGATGTAGATTTGACTAAATGTAAACTCTGTCAGCAGAACTATTCGCATACTTTGCGTCATTATATAACTGAATGTGAAAAAATCGCGGAATTTAGAGATAACACCATCAATAGTGTCCAAGAAATGTGTAAGTACTTCATTCATAATGATTTGCTGCCCGAAATCTTAGCGAAGTATCCAAAATTTGCTTACTGAAAGTAATGCATGCACATAACTGTAAAGCTGCCGCCCAGTTGGGTGGGTGTGGAGCAAGACTAGTAACTGTGTGACTCATCATAGATGTAAAGTGCCTTGTATAGTGACTGTTGTGAGCCTCTTGTTGATCACTTGTGACACAAAAGATTATTGATGTGTGTATTTGTGTGTGATTAAATATGTATGTGTATGTATATATATGTATATATATATATATATATATAATATATATATATATATATATATATATATATATATATATATATATATATATATATATATATGATGTATATATATATATATATATAAATATATATATATATATATATATATATATATATATATATATATATATATATATATATATATATATATATGTGTGTGTGTGTGTGTGTGTGTGTGTGTACATGTATGTATGAGAGTGTGTACATGTATATATAACATTAATAATTGTGTAACTACCTTCAAAAGATTGTTATTTGCTTAGCTAAACGAACTAGAGGGTTCAGTTCCTGAACCGATTATGTGCCTCTGTAATCCTTTACACCACCCTCCACGGGATGGGTATGGGGTGCATAATAAAGAAATTGAATTGGCTTCGCTTTTTCACAGGATCGGCATTCTTTCCCCTGATGGTCCAAGTGCTGAGCACCGTCTCTTCACCCTGTCTTCACATCCCAGCTCCTATCCTGTCCTAATATCGCTCTCAAGTGCTAAATAGTCATAATGGTCTTACATTTTCTCATGATTATTATCTTACATTAAGGCGAGAAATTTAGGAAGTTGCAAATTTAGAAGGGTTATATTAAGCCGGTTTTCTCTGTATGGTTTCGTCTGAGGCATAGATCACCTTGCACGTGCACGCTAATCTCAGAATGCAGAGAGTTAGTTGTTCTCATTGAGTCAGTTTTAGTGTTTACAATATATGAAGAGGTCTATATAACTATTAATTTCACAACAATTATGAATAGCTTCGCTACTATATCAACAGATGAATCTTAACATTTATGGAATCATAAATATCTAATAATTATATATTAATTGATAAATAAAAAACAATTAACGTACATTTATAACTATTTTTCTTACAAGTAATACAATGAATTAAAATAAAATTACAAAAGGCCCCCAAAAATATGGAATTTTCCCCATCCGCTCCAGAGCCAGCCCAATGTGATGGTCCATTTGGGAAATTTTATCCACTATGTCAATATTATTATCTAAGAAATCATTATATCTATATCATATCAGAATGACAGCAGATTCCTTATATCCTACATCTGGATCCTACATGACAATGCAAAATGATTACGTACGCCATTGGGCCCATATGCGCCCTAGTGCATGAATTCTCAAGGATCTAGAAGGTTCGAGAACTTAAGTAAAAAACAATTAGAACAATCAATTGACTTTCAGTGATGGATAATACAAATCTGTTACCAAGAATCAATGGTACTATCAAGTCCTGTTTATAATCTTTAAATCCTATATTTAATTATATTATAATCACGTTTTATCTCAATAATCTGTCTAAACAATAAAAATAATCAATCAATATTGCTTATAGGCCTCCCTGCCAGAAGAGGAGGAAGGGAGCCAGTTCCCAGTGTTTGTAAAGAGTGGCATAACGTGTGCGGTGTTTGAAACATACAAGCAAGACTTTATGCACAAACTAATCTTATATCACCAGTCATATCTCTCTAGGTACTGTGGGAGTTCCTGAACTATATATACAGGGAAAATTCCTAATACATTCTAAAATAAGAGTGTAAAGTGGCTCACATCGTGAAGCTGCCTCACCACATCATATATCCTAGCACAGCCACTAGAATCCTCAAAAGCAATGCTGTGACATCAAAATACATTGCCTATCTCTTCAAGAGATCATACAGTCTGGCAACATTCAGTCAGATAGGCACCGGTTCCCAGTTTTTGGATGAGTACTGAGTGTTATTTGCAGTATGTTTATTGGCCAATTGCATGCATCATAACATAACCTAAATATGTCCAAATAAATTGTTAGTCGTTATACCGAGGGGGCAAAGCCCTAAATTTCAGTAAGTTTTGATTTAATCTTTCAGCAACTGAATCTTTTACTTTAATATTTTACCTCATGCTTGAATTTACTCAATGCTTGAATCTTTTCATAAATTTGAATATAATTTTTATATATAATTGATCTTATACATCAAGTTAACAATTGCTAACTGGGGTTATCAATAATTTATCATATTAGTTATCATAATGAATACAATTTCTTGTTTGCATAATTGCAAATATATCATACTTGTATAATACAAATTGTGTTAATTTGTGTGATTATTGGCTTTTGTAATAAAATTAGAGTTAGACTAAACTGTGTCGGAAAATCCGACACCATTTAATATATCATACAGACAGATAATAATTGCTGCTGTATTACCAACAAGTTACCCATAGAAAACGTAACTTGTAGTGGAATTACCGTCTATAGAAAACGGGATATCATCACCACACACTATTATAATTCACCACCTATTATGGTGGGAATTATTCTTAAATACATTAGTCTTTGGACTTTACCATCATAAAAACATCTTATATAAATTAACTTAATTATCAATATTAAAGTAGAGTAAATGTGACCCTTCTATCACTTTCCGTCATCTGGACAATGTAAGCCAGGCGTCAGTGGGGAAGGAGGGCAGCCATTGTTGTGTCACCTCCGAGACGTGTGGAGCAAATTCGGCTCCTATCATATCTGGACAATGTCGGCCAGTAGCGTCAATAGTATGGAGTGTTAGACATTATTGAGACCAGAGGCGCAGGGAGCAAATTCGGCTCCTGTTAATTTTACTTGGACGAAGTATTATGGAAACCAAAGGTGTACCATTATCACACGCTGTCAACAAATTCAAGTTAAGTGTCTTTCCGAAACCCGTATATCTATCATTAGTGGCCATTAATGTCATTGGGTAGGGTGACCCCGGTTAGATCACGAAATCGCCTCATACTAAAGGTAATTAAGCCAGGTCTTCAATGTTCCATGTACAGTATTTTCTCTGATATAGCTTGTCATATATAGGTATCTGGCTTTACAGCTAGCGCCCTTTTAACAGGTCAAGACGAGGAAGCAAGGCTTTGTGCATCAGTTACTGGGTGATGGAAGCTACCTCAAAGAGGATAATTTGGTGTCTACACCCTAGTTATACCTGGTGGACTAACCTGCTGTACTATAAGATAAGGAACCTCTTCAATGTATGTAGTCTATTACTGTAGTTTGATTGGCTGCATATATAAATTTAATAAACCCCCCTAATGTGTAGAGGATCGATTTGTGAGATTGAGATTATTGCAGAAATACAGTCCACTTATCATTATACAATTGCCATCGAAGTATATAAATTAACGTAAATATAAATTCATATAAATTAAATAAATATAAATCTCACAGGTCGGTTCCCACATTATTTGGTCATCTTCGAACCGGATGACGGATTATTTGATCCTTTGAACCCACATTTGGTCATCTTAGTACCGGATGAACCAGTTAACCAGTGGATTCATTAAATATACTAGTGCAGTGTTATTTATACAAAGGCCAGCAGTCAATGACGGCGGCGTTGACTCGTGCGAGTTCACGAGCCCCGCTCAGTTCAGATCAGCTTCGTCAGCGGTTTCATGTACACCCACAGATTTGGTGGCGTGTTATTCTGTGAAATGACAGCGCTAATATTGAAGCCAGCCAAATTAGTGACTGTCTTCGCGATATTGTTCACGGATTTCGTGGTGTTAAATTTCGCGAGAGATTATCTACGTATTTTGTGGACTTTATTTCGCGAGGTCACTAATAATATTTAATACTTCTAGATAATATTAGAAGTTTCATAGAGGCTAATTAAGAGGCTATTATCAATAATTGTGTATATTATTTCTCCAAAATAGAGAATTATTTAATATATTGCACTAGTGATCACAGTATAATATTTACTAATTGCCAACCCACAACAGGGTAGGATATTAACCATTGACTAGTTGAACTATTATTGCTCATCCTAGTCCCATTATTACCATAGTCAGTTGTACTATATTAAACAACCTAACACCATTAATGAATGGTCCAGACCCTATTTTGGGTGTAATTTTTATCAACTCGAGTTGAGTTGTATATATAATAATTTACTTATGATCATTACACCTTTGAGTGATTAATTAGTGTCTCTACCATCCTAGGGTGATATAGAAGAGCTAACCTAAAGGTACTTCCAGTGACACTGGTTTATCACTCAAATCATTAGTGTGTATGATTGTATATATATATAATGTGTATTAATTTTAAGTGCTAACCTCTAGTAGAGGTAGGATTATTGCCTAGTGAGTGCATTTTACCCTAGGCTACCATTAGAGCTTGTTCAGTATTATGAGCAGCCCAAGTACAAGTCCCACAAGGCTTCACCAACTAGCCAGTATGGATAATGCAGGGAGAATGAAAAGAACCCTTGCAGGTCTTAAAGGCCACTTAACAAGACAGATCAAGAAATGTGAAGATTTGTTACAACAATCTCCAGTTGATTATGCTGACCTGGAAAGCTATTATCAAGCAGCTGCAGGTAAATTTGAGCAAATCAAATGCCAAATGGCTGTCCTTGTGGGGACAGACTACTACCATCAATTCATTGGTAGCCCTACTAAATATCAGGGTATAACCATGTTAAACTCTGCAGGAGGTAAATTACTCTCAGGCCCAGTATCAAGCCTGAGGAGACCTATGCCTGCAGATAAACAATACCAATAGAAATCTAAATTTGTCAGCTGATTATATTTCTCCAGTAGCATTATACTAAGGAGATTACAGCTGACTATACCAACAGAGGTTGGTGTTAGTATCATCATTTAAAGCTGAAGATGAGTTCATGAGGCCTCAGTGGCAAATCAGTGAACAGTAGCCTAAAACAGCTACAAGTCACTGCGGCCAATGTCATTGAACCCACTGCAGTCTCAGAACCATACTTTACTTTAATGATGAGCTATTCAATCTTCTGAATCAATTAACTAAATTAAACCCCAATAAATCTGATGACTGATTTGATACATTTATTATTTAATCAAGATGTATTCCATGGGCCTCAGTGTTTATATATCAGTGACCAGTTACCTGAACAAACTTCAAGTTATATCTAATGTCACTGATCTCACTGCAGTCCCTGAATCATACTTGACTGTAGTACTTGATCACATTCAGTCTTCTGGGTTAAATAATATGTAATAAGGCTTGAATATTAGCCTTTCAAGAGTTGACAGGGAAATGAAATCGCATTAGACTTCTAACCCCTGCAACTCTAGTACGGGACATCCGTCCTGTACGAACAGACACACAAATGTGTGATTAATAACTACTAACATCAAATTAATCTAATAATTCGAAGGAGGAGTATCGGTGTTCGTCTGTTCTAAATAGGACTTCGACCCGTGAGCAGCCCCTGGGGAATTATGTCGGAAAATCCGACACCATTTAATATATCATACAGACAGATAATAATTGCTGCTGTATTACCAACAAGTTACCCATAGAAAACGTAACTTGTAGTGGAATTACCGTCTATAGAAAACGGGATATCATCACCACACACTATTATAATTCACCACCTATTATGGTGGGAATTATTCTTAAATACATTAGTCTTTGGACTTTACCATCATAAAAACATCTTATATAAATTAACTTAATTATCAATATTAAAGTAGAGTAAATGTGACCCTTCTATCACTTTCCGTCATCTGGACAATGTAAGCCAGGCGTCAGTGGTGAAGGAGGGCAGCCATTGTTGTGTCACCTCCGAGACGTGTGGAGCAAATTCGGCTCCTATCATATCTGGACAATGTCGGCCAGTAGCGTCAATAGTATGGAGTGTTAGACATTGCCATTGTTGTTGTCACCTCCGAGACGTGTGGAGCAAATTCGGCTCCTATCATATCTGGACAATGTCGGCCAGTAGCGTCAATAGTATGGAGTGTTAGACATTATTGAGACCAGAGGCGCAGGGAGCAAATTCGGCTCCTGTTAATTTTACTTGGACGAAGTGTTATGGAAACCAAAGGTGTACCATTATCACACGCTGTCAACAAATTCAAGTTAAGTGTCTTTCCGAAACCCGTATATCTATCATTAGTGGCCATTAATGTCATTGGGTAGGGTGACCCGGTTAGATCACGAAATCGCCTCATACTAAAGGTAATTAAGCCAGGTCTTCAATGTTCCATGTACAGTATTTTCTCTGATATAGCTTGTCATATATAGGTATCTGGCTTTACAGCTAGCGCCCTTTTAACAGGTCAAGACGAGGAAGCAAGGCTTTGTGCATCAGTTACTGGGTGATGGAAGCTACCTCAAAGAGGATAATTTGGTGTCTACACCCTAGTTATACCTGGTGGACTAACCTGCTGTACTATAAGATAAGGAACCTCTTCAATGTATGTAGTCTATTACTGTAGTTTGATTGGCTGCATATATAAATTTAATAAACCCCCCTAATGTGTAGAGGATCGATTTGTGAGATTGAGATTATTGCAGAAATACAGTCCACTTATCATTATACAATTGCTATCGAAGTATATAAATTAACGTAAATATAAATTCATATAAATTAAATAAATATAAATCTCACAGGTCGGTTCCCACAAACTGTGTATATTGTTCATATCCTTCATCTTGAACAGAACCAGTGTTCAGTCACAGAACTGAGTTATTTAATCTTATCCTTGTATAAAAATACAAGCTGATGTGTTGAAATGTCTGCAGGGGGGGGGGGGTTAAAGATCTCCAATCAAAAACTTCATTCACCCTTAGGGTCCTACCTGGCCCCTACAGCCAAGGGTCATTAGGACTAGAGGAGTAGGATTTACAGCGCTAGCTAAGGACTTTTAGTTGTATTAATTTTACATACAGTAATTTTTAGTTTAGTACAGTACAAGTCCTACATATTGTTCTCATAAATCAACCCTGACATTTTTTTCACAGCCCACATAAATCAACCTACAAGAGACGGTCCACTTGAGTCAACTCACAAAAGACGGTCCATAAAACTCGACCAACATGAGACATCCCACAGGAGTCAGTAAGAGTTACGAAGAATTGCTACGCGAATTGAACCTCATGTTGCTGAAAGACAGAAGATTTAGGAGAAGCATAATTACAACATACCAATTTCTCAGGTGAATTCATAGGGTAGAGAAAGGAAAAGGCACACGGGGACACAGATGGAAAACGAATACCCAAATGAGCCAAAGAGACACTAGAAAGAATGTTTTCAGTGTGAAAGAAGTTGCCAAATGTAATGCACTAGGAACTGATGTGGTGGAGGCTGACTCCAGACACAGCTTCATTTGAAGATATGATAGAACCTAATAGTATGACGTTGAGCCCTTTCTCCACATTTAAGTTCATTATCAGGAGATTCTCCAGTGTATTAACCTCGCAGCATTCGCCTAGTTGTATTCACCTAGTTGTGTTTGCGGGGTTGAGCTCTGCTCTTTTGGCCCGCCTCTCAATTGTCAATCAATTATTACTAATTAATACCAATTTTTTTCCACACACACACACACACACACACACACACACACACACACACACACACACACACACACACACACACACACACACAAACACACACACACACACACACACACACACACTTTTGTGGGACCTGGTAGTCTGGTGGACAGCGCGCAGGACTCGCAATTCTGTGGCGCGGGTTCGATTCCCGCACCAGGCAGAAACAAATGGGCAGAGTTTTTTTCACCCATAATGCCCGTTACCAAGCAGTAAATAGGTACCTGGGAGGTAGTCAGCTGTCACGGGCTGCTTCCTGGGGTGTGTGTGTGGTGTGGAGGAAAAAAAATAGTAAACAGTTGATTGACAGTTGAGAGGCGGGCCGTAAGAGCAAAGCTCAACCCCCGCAAACACAACTAGGTGAATACACACACACACCTAGGAAGCAGGCCGTAACAGCTGGCTACCTCCCAGGTACCTATTTACTGCTAGGTAACAGGAGAATCAGGGTGAAAGAAACCCTGCCTATTTTGATTCTGCCATCAACGGAGATCGAACCCGGATCCTAGGATTACGAGTTCAGAGCGCTGTCCACTGAACTATCAGTGTGCTCCGGCTAGTGTTAGTAGTAGAAGTGGTGAAAGAAGGATAATATTTTTTTTTATTTCATCGGCGGCTCCCTGACGAGGTGAAAGTCCAGGGTAAAATTGGGTGACACCTGTGAGAGAGAGTTCGAGGGGCCCTAATATAAGCCAGTAAGACTAAATAGATAAATATGAAGAATTCCATTAAAGTGACTTTACTAACACAACTTGCTATGAATCATAGTTATTTGTGTTAATGAAAAAATTATACATTTGTCTCTTGACAACCGATGTATATACCGCAACCACATTTAGCAATTTTAACATTGTCCCGCTAATATTTGGCAACTCAGTTATCATTCCCTCGGTTTAGAACCGTACATCTGACAGCATCTACCACTCTTTCATTCAAATTCAGAGTCTAAATAATTGTATAGTATCATCAAATCAGTTTGTGTATCATCCGCAAATTTGTTAATGTTGCTCTTCAGTCCTGTCTAAATCGTTTATATAAATGGAATATAACAGAAGTCCCTAAACAGAGACTTCAGGCACTCAACAATCATACCCTCAACTATCTTCAAATAAAGGCTCTCCTCCCCAACCACAATACCTTTCAAATTAGGCCTTCACAAGGCACAGTATCAAGGATTTTGCTACGGTTAAGAAGTATAATGTCAGAATCTTTTCCATTATCACCGGCTTCAACAACAGAAAACAGAAGTGCACTTTTATCGCATCAGGCTTGGATACCCAAGTGCATGGGAAATAGGCTCAGAGATGAGAGGAAATGTCAGCACTGTGGAGAAAGGCTCAACAGACCACTGGAACATTATCTCACACAGTGCAGTTATAAACCAAATAAAATTGCCACAGAGATTTAAGAGAGAGAGTGTAAGTAGTTAAACACATTGGACATAATCTAACTGAGGCCAAAATACGAGTCAAATATTCATACACAGTCTAAGTATGACTGAAATGAGAAACGAGTAACAGTTGGCTAGTCAGAGGCTTAGGGCCCACTCATATATATATTCCTGCAAAAACTACAAAAAACTGCTTAAAATGAATGAGAAAACGATTAAAAGTAATTTTGTTAAATCACGAGCCACCGAAACAAAGTCATGCTGTGAATCCTCAACTAATCTATGCTTTTCAAGTTGTATACGAATGTTTTTTGGCGATTATCAGTGCAAACAATTTTCCCATTAAAAGACGTTAATTCAGTTGGCTGATAATTCGACACAAGTGATCTATCACCCCCCCCCCTCTTAAATATCGGCACCACATTCTCAGTCCACAACGATTTTTGTATTTATTCATTTCTAATAATTTTATAAATATGCCGGACAAGGACTCACTAAGCTCATCTTTGCATTCTTTGCGACACATGTGTTTGTATACAAACACATGTGTTGTATACACATGAGTTAGCTCAAAGAAAGTTTCTCAACGGAGTCATGACATACCTCAGTGTGTCCACAGTGGTCAGCTAAGATTAGTCATCTCGCAGCAGCAGGTACGTAATTATAAAAAAGGCAGCTCAATGGAGCCAGCCCACATAACTCAGTCCATAGGACACAACCCACAAAATAATTTAGTGAAAAAAGGTACGAAGCCCAGGTACGAAGAGTATTCACCTCTTTCTGCCTAGTTCATACGAATCAACCCATAGGAATCATTCCATAGTAGTCATCCCACAAGAGTTAGCTCACAGGAGTCAATCTACAGTCATTCCAGAGGAGTCATCTCACAGCAGACACCCCACAGGAGTCATTACACAGTAGACACACCACAGGAGTCATCACACAGCAGACACCCCACAGGAGTCATCACACTGCAGACACCCCACAGGAGTCATCACACAGCAGACACCCCACAGGAGTCTTCACACAGCAGACACCCCACAGGAGCCATCACACAGCAGACACCCCACAGGAGTCATCACACAGCAGACACCCCACAGGAGTCATCACACAGCAGACACCCCACAGGAGTCATTCACCGCACTAATTACAGTTGAGAACACAAGGACAAAGGTTTAAGGACGGTCGTCTGGCATCCTGTCATGTCTGGATGCATGTGCTTGAAAAAATTATTTCGGCGTGTGCAAGGGATTATATGCGTGAGAAGAGTATTCACCTCTTTCTGCCGGCAGAATCAGGCAATTAACTCTTGGACTCCGTCATTACATTAGACAACGGTCGAGTGTCTAATGTACTCGCTCTACCTATTTTCGCTAGTATATCTATTATATATTACACAAACACAGACAGACATTCCCTGGATGCAGTCCCCAACAGTTATCTACCTTCCTGGAACATATATACGTCTAGGTGAACAGATACATCAAGTGAAAGGAAACGATGTCCAAAAGTCTCTGCCCCAGCCTGGGGCATAAAGTGAGAATGTGTGTGAGCGCGCGCGCGTGTGTGTGTGTGTGTGTGTGTGTGTGTACTCACCTAGTTGTGCTTACGGGGGTTGAGCTTTGGCTCTTTGGTCCCGCCTCTTCAACAGTCAATTAACTGGTTTGTGCGTGTGTGTGTGTTTTCGTAATTTTCAAAAAGTGTACAAATCCACAAGGGCCGTGACGAGGATTCGAACCTGCGTCCGAGAGCATCCCAGACGCTGTCTTAATTGACTGAGCTATGACATGGTACTGTGATGCATCACGCAATTGTGATTTCTGTGTGTTCAAAAAATGTATTGGGTGGCAATAATATGTGTCTGTTGGCAGACAAATAGTGTCGGTCACATGCAGATCACTTCATGTTTTTCATAGTTCCGGCTATTACAGCCTCAACACAGCGTCACGACGGCTGGATGGTCCTGTATATAAGGGAAGACTGGGTCCTCTCTCTCATTCATCTTCATTTTGTATTGAAGGAAAGGTATTTACCTTAAACATCCTCCTCTTGTAACCATAAAAATAAGATTTCCCGAGGCATGTTCCTTTTGCAACAGAGAAAATACACAACTACCATGAAGGTTCTGGTAAGTACCATATTTTGAATTGCTCACTTTCAGTTCCTCAACGAGATAAGAGCTAGTAGTTACCTGGTTTAAACTGTGTAATGCACTATTCAGAATAGGAAATTTGTACTATATGGTTAACTGAAAAAACAAAAAAAGTGAACTACGTCATAATTATTTTGGTAAGAATCGCAACACTGGACCAATTATTTCATATATATATTTTGAAGTGTTTCAATTGAATTTTTTGAAAACTCTCGTTCTATAATATGGTCAGCAAATGTGGAAGCCTCAGCTAACCTCTTTACAGATACAAATAACCAAAACTTGTAATGCATTTTCCTCTTAAATCTAAGTTGAAAATAATATAAAGAGCTCAAATAAACTGAGAATAACATAAGAAAAGAAAATAGTCAATGCCCTCTGGGGTGCAACGTTTAGTAACAAAGCAGATCTTGGCTTCAAATGTACATTATTTAATCATTAAAGTGAAGTTAGAATACCAGGTACATATTTTGAGACATTTAGATATCAAATCATTGCCGAGATATAGAATTGTTAAAAGTGACCACTTGCCGAAACTGACATTATTATATATTTTGTTATTTAGCATGAAGAGGTTTATTTCTGAAAAGATAACATGATTTATTTTTCTATGGGAGTCCATTCCTGTGGAAGCGAACTATACTGAAGCATTCTGAGGGATATGTATTTTGTGACCTTTTGTCGAATAAAAGCAGACCATACAGCCTCTGCTGGTCTGATGAAGAATTTAGATTTGTTTTTGGTACTGAATAGGATGCAATAAATATGCTTCTCACAAAGTATCTACCTTCTCTTGGAGAACATGATTGATCGAATTTGTGAGCTGTAAAGAGCTATATACATCTAAAGCATTTAGCCGAAGTGCAACACTACGTAAACATTAGGAATTCCCTAACGCATTTTGCTGGGAAATATTTCCAGTACCTTTATGTGTCAAGGTGCCTCCATTACAATGTAATTTATTCTGCAGTACTTGAAATATTATTGTGTGCTCGTGTATTCTAGTTTATTGTACAGTATTTTGCTGCATTATTATTATATTTCTTAATGTGTTGTGTGTGAGTTTTGTATCGGGTAGTTCCTTCGGCCTGCCGCTGCTACTGTCATCACCCCCTTCCTCTCCATCCCCCCCCCCCCCCATTGCCCGCGTGTGTGTGTCAGTACAGCCAATCCGGTGCGATTGGTACGCTTCTTGTTTGTTGTATATACATATTTGTATGATGCTAATTTTGTGTAGTTGAACATCTGCGTATTTTTTCAATGTGTATATTTACGTAAGAGTATTTTTCTGCTTGTTTTCTGTACTCTGCTGATTGATGTATTATGTGCAGTGTTGGTACTGTGAGTTGACCGGTGGTGTCAGCCAGCACTCACTGGTCTGTCTGGGTTGTGGGGAGTCACATGTGTGTGTGTGTGCTCTCTTAAGTATTTTATTTCAGAGATATTTGTATACATATCTTTTCAACTTACCATTATGTAGAAGTGGATTATTAGTGTGGATCAGAGTTTCTATGGTGTTGTCACTGGATTCATATGTGTAACTTTTTTGGTGGGGGGTATTTGAGCCGTTTGGGGATATTGTCATTTTCAGGTGCCTGTGTGGACTTTAACTCTGGAAAGGAAATTCAGGACTTAGTCAAATGTCATGGTTTGTGGACTTAACTTTTGAGAGGCGATTCCTGACTCTGCCAGATTTCTGAGACATTGTGAACTCTAACTTTTGAAGACGAGTAATTGAATTTGTCATTTGTCCGACAGTGTAAACTCTAACGTAAATAGATGAGTTTTTGGGCTTAGCCATTGAGTCTTCGTGGAATGACTTTCTAGAAGAGTTTTATCGGTTTTACCATTTATTAGTCCAGTTTGGACAGTTTTTCAGAAGCCAAACATTGACGTATTATTAATGTTCATGTTGAGACATTATTCCTCACTCTGGTTATGTAACGTCACTACCCACCATGTTCACAACTTAACAGCCAATCTTAAGCTGTCTAGTTTACCAATGACACTGAGTGATCAGTTATTAATGACATCTAGCTGCTTGACTTGTTCCTTGAATTAATTGATTGTTACTTAATTGTAGATAAGTATATAGATAATGGTGTATATAAAGCTGTGTCATGTAGATAAGTTCCCCCCAGTAAACTGGGGGATTTTACTTAGACTTTCCCTCACCCTTAGACTTTTTTATTTATTCACTTGAAGGCCAGAATGTTCAATGATTTATGAGGGAAAGCCTTATCCTCGAGCATTACTGAGGAACATGGCACGACAATGCCGTATATGTTCTTTGTATTCCCTCCATTTCAGCAATCCCTCATGATCTGTATGAGTGAGTGAGTATCTAGCAGTACTCAAGACGGGACAGCACAAGTGATTTGTGATTTTCTTAGTTTAATATGATTGTTGGACTCGTTTCAAAACAATGTGTAATACTTTTTTTAATGTTATTGGTTTGTTAATAGTCAGTCACAAATGGTCTTTTGTTTTTTTGCTTAGTATTCAATGAATCATTTAGAGTAAGTTGTTTAGCATTTGCTAAACTGAAGGTTGTGCCATCAGCAAATAGAAATAGCTTCAAGTGTTAAGTGACTTTTTGGAAGGTCATTTATATAAATGAGAACGATGAGTGGACCGAGAGTACTACAATGTGGGTCGCCAATGTAAATTGGCAGTGCGGAAGTAGCATCGTTCACAGAAATATACTTTTGTCTGTCACTGACGTATGATCGTAAGTATTGAAGAAAATGACTCAATATTCCAGTGTTGTAATTTCAGATGGTTATTGTGGTTAAAGGTATCAAAAGTCTGACATAGATCAATAAATAGACCTATCGGGTATTAATTTTTGTCAAGAAATTCATGTATCGAAACAAGCGTAATAATTAAAGCATCATTGGTGCTTTTTTGAGGTCTGAAGCCACAGTGGCAGGAATTACGTATATTATGTTCAGATAGGTAGGAATAAAGCTGTGTCTTCATTTGATTTTCAAATCACATGAAGTAATTCAATAATTTGCCTTTTCAAATTGTAAAGCAGCTTACATGTGATGTGGCTTTAAATCCTTCATTTTCTAAAGGTTTTTGAGGTATTGGTGTATGAAGGCGGATGTGGGGTTGAACGATTAGTGGCTTCA
The DNA here is from genome assembly GCF_040958095.1 of Procambarus clarkii. Taxonomy (NCBI): domain Eukaryota; kingdom Metazoa; phylum Arthropoda; class Malacostraca; order Decapoda; family Cambaridae; genus Procambarus; species Procambarus clarkii. Next base: position 22,450,437 of record NC_091201.1, read on the forward strand.
TATATGACAAAAATTAATGAATATTTTGTTTTCCCCTTTTTTTTTGGGGGGGGGGAGGGGGTGTTGATACACAGTACAGAAGAGCAGATTATAAAACTTATTACTGGTGTAAGTTACTAGTATTTTATTTTCAAATGTGAATCAGTTCATAATGGAATCATAATTTGGTTAATTTAACAAATACTAATACTATTAAAATTCTCTCAGATCCTGGTTGTGGTTATGAGTCTTGTGGCAGCGAAACCTCAGCCGGTCGCAAACCCTGACCCAAAAGCTTTCATCGGTCTCGGAGATATTCTATACAATCTCGAAAGCTTTAGTCATGGTTTCCATGGTCTCCGTGGTATTGGGTCGGGAATCGGACACGTCAGCAACGGTCTCGGAATCATCGGGAACGGTATAGGAGGCCTCATGAACGGGCTCCAAGGCTTCGGACGCAATTTCGGAGGTGGCTTTTTTGGTTAAGAGGCAATGAATCACATCTGTAGTAGAAGATCTTTTCCCCGTGGTAAAAACTCTAAGACTGTAGGGCTGCATATTTAAATAATAATAGTATTTATAATAATACTGATAATAATTATGAACCAGTCCACAAAGGCCTTGATGAGGGTTCGAACCTATGCCTTGGTTGTTCCCAGACGCGCCTTAGTCAACTGTACCATGATATGGTAAAATAATGGCAACCTGGTGTGCTACTGTCCACACGAGGATCCTGAGGCTTCACTGAAGCCTAACGGGAGTTTCACGCCATTCCCCCATGCACTCGGGAACAGTCAACCATATGTTCTACCTCTGATGCCCCTACTTCATTAAACACAGAAATCATAATAACGTGTTATATCAAATAAACAAATCCACAAGGGCGTTGATGAGACCCTCATCAAGGCCCTTGTGGATTTGTTTTTATAATATTTCACATTATTGTGTATTATTAGGTAACATGTTACTTAACCACCTCACCATAAGAGGATATAACCAGGTGCTAAGCACGGTTGAATTTGTCTATGAAAATGTGAGGAGTGACCTTATGAAACGCATCACTAGGCATCAGACCCAATAAAATGTAAAAATGAACTTTGGAGAGTTAATTTTTCAACTACCTGCTTCAATGAAGAAAAGCATAAGAAATATCGAGAAAATTCGTGCCAGCTGAAAACTCACACCCGAGTCAAGGTAAAGTAAAAGAAACTCAAGGTAGGTAAAAGAAACTCAATACAGAATTCTGCTTGTTGAGTGTCGAGTTTCACTTACGAGATGGAGAATGATGGGAAGCTGCCCTTTCTAGATGTAACAGTCACGGAAAGGAACGGAGGCTTCCACATTGCAGTCTACACAGTAAACAAACATAGGAATGTGCCTCAATGCCAATAGTGACTTCCCAGACAGGTACAAGAGGAGTGTTGTCAACGCTTACGTCGACTGGGCTCTCAACCACAGCTCAGGATGGAAGCAAGTCGAAGAAGAACTCTGTAGGATAAGGCAGGTCCTAGTCAACAAAGGCTTCCCTAACGATTTTGTTGAAGACATCATAAAAAGAAAGGTGAAACGCCATGCAACCTCTGAAGAGTCAACTAACACAACACTTGTACCCCCTATTAGACTGTTTTACAGGAACTTCTTTTCGACGGCTCATAAAACGGAGGAAAGGGTCCTGAAAGATATTATTGACAGGAACGTTATCCCTACAGACAAAAATCAAAAAATACAATTGACAATTTACTACAAAAACAAAAAAACGGCCAACCTATTCATGAAAAACTCCCCAGACACCAAACAGAACGCCTTGAAGAAACTCAACGTCGTCTTTGCTTTCGGATGCCCGCTTGGGGACTGTAAGCCCTAAAGAACTCAGTATATAGGCAACAACGTCTCTTTCCTGGCGATTAACTATGCACAAAACAACAGGGCTTCATCAAAGAACATATAATCTCTTCTCACAACCAGACCATCACCAGAGAAATCTTAACAAGCAACACAGATATCATTGATAAATACAGCGATAACAGGAGACTCGACATCAGCGAGGCACTGAACATCAAAAAGTCAACACCAGCAATCAACAGCCAATTAATGCACAACTATATTCTACCCATTTCAAGACCCCGAACCAACATAGAAGCAGCAAGAGGAAGTATGGGTCAATAGGCCTTCTGCAGTTACTTCCAGTGTGGATGGTCTTATATAAGGGACACAGGTGGAACCTTAATACTAAAACCTTTCATGAGCCACAGAGAAATTGGAAATAATTTTTTAGTGTCAGAGTAGTTAACAAATAGAATGCATTAGGCAATGATGTGGTGGAGGCTGACTCCATACGCAGTTTCAAATATAGATATGATAGAGCAAAATAGGCCCAGGAACCTGTATACCAGTTGATCGACATTTGAGAGTCGGGGACAAAAGAGCCGAAGCATCATCCCCGCATGCACAACTAAGTGAGTAAAACTAGGTGAGCACACACACACACACACACACACACACATACACACACACATATGTACATCAATTGATTGACGGTTGAGAGACGGGACCAAAGAGCCAAAGCTCATCCCCCGCAACCACAACTAGGTGAGTACACAGACAAAATAGACCACACCCTGCCAGCTCAAACCAAGCAAGACAGGACGACAGGATACCACACCCTCATCAAGAATGATCTTGTTTCCTTCGGCCTTGACTGACAACAGCTCTTATGATTGTTCGCACAGGACGATGATGCATAATTTCAAGAAGCAGTAATCAAATGGCTGTGTTCAATTTAACGTAGTCTCCACGTAGGTAACATAACACGAAGAGCTGATGCTGTTACAACAAATTATTTTCACTTTAAATATGCTGTTTAACACAGTCTGTCGAGACTCATCAGGAGAGTCTGGCGCCACACATCAGGACAGTCTGGCGCCATATATCAGGAGAGTCTGGCGCCACACATCACGAGAGTCTGGCGCCACACATCAGGAGAGTCTGGCGCCACACATCACGAAAGTCTGACGCCACACATCACAAGAGTCTGGCGCCACACATCAGGAGAGTCTGGCGCCACACATCACAAGAGTCTGGCGCCAAACATCACGAAAGTCTGACGCCACATATCCCGAGAGTCTGGCGCCACACATCACGAGAGTCTGGCGCCACACATCACGAGAGTCTGGCGCCACACATCACGAGAGTCTGACGCCACACATCACAAGAGTCTGGCGCCACACATCAGGAGAGTCTGGCGCCACACATCAGGAGAGTCTGGCGCCACACATCACAAGAGTCTGGCGCCACACATCACATGACTCCGGTTCCACTCAATTATATAAAAGTATGTTGGTTGACACCACCAAACAAATTACCCTCGGCGGAGTATACAGAAACCAAAGCACTCCCAAATTAGACATATCCCAAGGTGGCCAAGTTGTATTGGTAGACGTAGAACTAATCGATCTAAAAAGTCATCTAAAGAGAAAGAGTCGGGATTTTGTTTCACCCATGAGAATAGTAACAATAACAGTCTGCCTCTCCTGGATGTGTTAATAACAAAAACAGAACATCTCTAAGCACCAGCGTATATGTCAAGCCTACAAACATAAGGTTATGCCTGAATGGTAAGAGTGAATGCCCTGAAAGATATAAAGCCATTCTCAACGCTTATATTCGTCGAGCACTTACCCACTGCACTGAATGTAGCAACCTGAGTAGGGAGTTTGAAAGGATAACACGAGTATTGGGGAACAATGGGTATAGTTATCATGATATAAACACCACAGTAAGACGACACTTGGACCGGTGGTACAAACCTGAACCAAAATAGAAACCACAAAACCTCCACTAAAATTATATTACAAATCCGACTATTAATGTATACTGATTATTTGTAAATACATAGTGGTTGAAATGACAAAAATCTCTGTAACTAGCTGAAATCATAATTATAAAATGATCAGGATAGATGCAATTGCTAATGTAATAATTTCCATTGAGGTTTGATAAAGACCTTTAGTGCCCTCAGTATTCCTTTTTGCACTACCGCTCACAAGAGAGTATGGGGTGCACAATAAACTAGCCGCCATCGGCGGCAAAATAAAAAAGACTCAACGGATAATAATCAATTAAACATCATGACAATGTCTGCTTGATCGAAAATTGTAATCCCTGCGTAAAGAACGTATTAGGGACTCTACAATATTTATTTCTCTTGAAATAAACAAGATTTGTTTAGTTATAATTGTTTAGTCCAAATGATAGTTGGAATAATTACGTAAAAAAACACAGCTATTTGACGGCATTATCGTAAAAGTAAATTACAAATACAGAACTAATTACAAGAGAGTAATGAAATTATGGAAGAAAATATCACAGAAACACCAACCAAACTAGAAGATGGATATAGTTAGAAATACTCTAGTAGAACAAAATGTAAAAAAAAGCCTTGGTTGGACCTGCACAATAGACAGGGTTACCCCTGGCAGATGATACTAAGTTGTCGCGAATTGGAAAGCGTAATTTGTTAAATATTGTTGCGTAACCAGAAGCGTATTAGAGCCTGGGCAACCCCCCTCTAGCTGATGGAGACTGATGAACATTAGTCCTAGGGAGCGTCAGTGATGCGAGCAACAGCAACAAGATCATCACTATCACCAACTGGATGTCTGTCAGCAACAACAATTACATTAATAACATCAACAACATCATCAGTAAATACATCAGCATCATCAGTAACTACATCAGCATCATCAGCAAATACATCAGCATCATCAGTAAATACATCAGCATCATCAGTAAATACATCAGCATCATTAGTAAATACATCAGCATCATCAGTAAATACTTCAGCATCATCAGTAAATACTTCAGCATCATCAGTAAATACTTCAGCATCATCAGTAAATACATCAGCATCATCAGTAAATACATCAGCATAGTCAGCAGGATGTCTGCCAACAACAGCAAATAATTTCGCCTTCTATGTCCTTGATGCACAACGTCCAAGTGACTCGTCCCTTGGCCTTCGCCTGTAACATCGCCACGCACATAATGACACTACAGAATGACGCTTCATTACGAAGCTACATAACGACGCTACATAACAACACTACATAACTACATATTGCCCGAAACGCTGTACATAACAGTGACTTTAGGTATTGTATGTACTAGCTCTATCTATAAATCCAAAATTATGTTTGTAACTCATCTTCTATGTATGTACTTTTAACTGAATAAAACATTTTGATTAGATTTTTTTTATTTTGAACTATACAACATAACAATCCAACATGACGTCCCGAGGAAAATCATGACAATGACGCCAAATATTTCATGATTATTGTGCCTGGTACCAAAGTTTGTCCTCGATGTGTGGGTTGGTGGGAGTATATATATATACGGGGAGATGGCCGACACGCCCACACTTCACCTCCCTCCTGCAGAAGACAAGGGACACCCGACAGCCATGAAGAGCCAGGTGAGTCCTCAGGACTCGGAATTTTCTTAGTGTTGTGCATCAGTGAGGGCTTTGGGACTCTACCTTCCCTTGGTAATATGTCTGCTTACTGACATGCAGAGAAACACGAGTGATATAGACCTTGACTAAACCGAATCCCATACTACACGCATGGACACACTCCTGCATGACACCCATATCTAAAGAAACACATGAGACGTACGAATATAATGGGTTATAGTGCTTTAGTGAATCGGTGAAATGAACTGCAAAAGCACATAAAAATCATGATTAATTTTCAATAGAATTATACCAGATATCATAAGAAACATAAGAACATTGGAACATTGCAATAAGCCTACTTCCCCAAGCATGGAACATCTCATTGACACTCATTCGCTTTAACTTATGAAATTGTTCATCCAATTTGTACAACATACCAGTGTATTGCCCGAGTCCTTATAAACTGCTCTGTTAGAAATAATGTTCTCTTTTAGCCTTTGTAAATAATAATTTATCTCATTTGATTGTGTTGTTGCTAGTTTTGTATTTATATTTTGAACGCCTTTATATCATAATTATTAATACTTTTCATACGTTTATATACATCAATCACTTCAACGTTCGTTCAGCGCTATGATGGAGGACAATAGCTCATCAGCCTTACATTTTGAATTTATAATGAGCCCTAGTTGTTGTATTTTTTTGCAAATATAAGTATATAGCTATTTACTATTTAAATCAGATTGTTAATTGAGATTATTAATAGTTCGGAAAGCTGGTTACAAGAGATCTTCCTCCTAACACACGAGGACTATTAGATAAGAACTACTATGTAAGAACACAAACACACACACCCACACCCACACCCACACACACACACACACACACACACACACACACACAATCTTAAAAGATATATGGAAAAAGGGAAGCATTGTACCAATCTATAAAAATGGTAGTCGAGAGGAACCTCTAAATTATAGACCCAGATCGTTAACAAGCGTGGTAGTCAAAACACTAGAAAAAAGAGTTAAAGTCAAATTGGTTGAACACCTAGAGAGTAATGACATAATAACAGACAGACAATATGGTTTTCGAACAGGAAGATCCTGTGTAACAAATCTTCTTAGTTTTTATGATAGAACCACAGAGATACTTCAGGAAAGAGATGGTTTTATTGACTGTCTATCTGGACCTAAAAAAAATTTTGACTGAGTTCCACACACGAGGCTGTTTTGGAAACTGGAACATGCTGGAGGAGTGACAGGGAGACTTCTGACATGGAGGAAAATTTTTTCTAACTGACAAATGAGGGCAGTAATCAGAGACAATGTATCTGACTAGAGGTGTGTTACTACCGGAGTACCACAGGGTTCAGTTCTTGCACCTGTAATTTTCATCGTCTACATAAACGATCACCAGAAGGATACAGAATTATATAAACATGTTTGCGGATGATGCTAAGATACTTGGGAAGATAGGAGACGCAGACGATAGTAATGTCCTTCTAATTTATCTAGATAAAATAAGTGGCAAATGTAATTAAATGTGAATAAATGCCATGTTATGGAATGTGGAATCGGATAAAATATAACACCCACAACTTGCAAATTATGTGGAAAGAAATTACAGAAATCTAATAAAGAACGAGACCTAGGAGTGGCTTTGGATAGTAAGCTGTCGCCAGAGGAACACAAAGAACATTGTGAGAAGAGCGTATGTGTCGCTTTCTAACTTCAGATTTGTTTTTTAATTATATGGATGGTGAAATACTAACAAAATTGTTCATGACTTTTGTGAGACCTAAATTAGAATATACAGCAGTTGAATGGTGCCCAAATCTCAAGAAGCACATAAATAAACTGGAAAAGGGGCAACGGCTTGCTACAAAATGACTTCCAGAACTGAAAAATATGAGTTACGAGGAGAGACTGGAGGCGTTATACATGCCGAAACAAGAAGATAGAAGAAAAAGAGGAGATATGATCACCATTTACAAAATACTAATACGAATCAACCAAATTGACACAGAGGAATTCCTGAAACCAGCAGCATCTCGAACAAGAGGACACAGATTCAAGCTAAGAAAGCAGAGGTACCGAAAAAATATTAGAAAATTTCCTTTTGCAAACATAGTGCTAGATCTTAGGAATAAACTAACTGAGAAGGTGGTGACCGTCAGTAGTTTCAAAGTGTTATACAACAAAGAGTACTGGAAAGACGGGACACCACGAGCATAGTTCTCATCCTGTAACTACATTTAGGTAATTACACACGCATAGAGGCCTTGCGGCTGAGTGGACAGCGCTCTGAGGTCATAGTCCTAAGGGCCCGGGTTCGATTTCCGGCCGAGGCAGAAACAAAAGAGCAGTTTCTTTCACATTGATGCACCTGTTCACTTAGAAGTAAATATGTACCTGGGAGTTAGACAGCTGCTACGGGCTTCTTCCTGGGGACTTGTGTATGTGTGTGTGTGTGCGCGTGTTAAAAATATATGTAGTAGACATAATAGAGGAAAATACGTTTGTTAAAAAGGCGGGGTCCAAGAGCTAATAGCTCCATTCTGCTGGCACAAATAGTAAATACAAATAGTATATACAAGGCAGATGAGACGCTAAGAACGATATATGTGTGGGACCGAAAAGCCAAGGGGAGGCTCAGATAAGTCACAAAAATGTAAGAAAGTAGTTACTAAGAACAGATGATAGTTGAGGCTATTCCCGTTCATAGTTTTAAAAGCTTATATGATTAAAAATAAAATAGCAAGAGGGTCGGGAACCATTGGTTTAGGGCAGCGATTTTCAAACTATTTTACTGCTGTACACGGCAAGAACTGCATTTTGTATTGCGACCCAGTATAGTAGTAGGCATTTTGTATTGCGACCCAGTATAGTAGTATGCATTTTGTATTCCGACCCAATATAGTTGTAGGCATTTTGTATTCCAACCCAGAATGCTTGTGTAATAAGTCAGACACAAACTCTGTGAACTGTGTTCCTTTATTTACAACTGACACATGAAAAAATAAATATATTTTTGAGGGAACCTACCCAATTAAATTACATGTTTGTATTTTTACGAAGAATGTAAACAAAAAAAAAATTAAAAATACTTGAATGAAATTCTAGCGCAAAAGACAGACAACAATATTTTAAAAAGTTTTAAGTTATTGAGAAAGATGTTCTTTTTGTTCGTAAGTAGTTAAATGCACATTGGAATAAAAGTAGACAATGATATACGCATTGTTGTGGTGTTTCTGTTTCATTTTTTATTGAGTTAATGTGAAAAATCCTAGTTCCCACAAATAAGCATAGTAAAATGTAAAAATAGTCTCAGAATTGCCTATTTACTTAAAAGTGAAAATTCTCCTTTAACCTTACTCCAAATTGATGGCAAATTTAATTGTTCAAATTCATTCTTCATTATAAATGAACGACTAAGATGTAGCAATTCAGCACCAATCGCCTGGTAACAAGAGATCGGTCTCGTAGATTCCAATGATGAGTAATAAGTGCTAATGAGATAGTCGATCCCATTTGCTTATTTTTGGAGACTTTTTCTGTTTGTCTCGACCCTTTATATTTATTTTTCGACCCATCAATGGGTTAGGACCCACAGTTTGAAAAGCCCTGGTCTAGGGGACCAACAATATATATAAAGTAAACACACACGATGTAAACAATAGTGAGGTCGAAGATTATATAGATATTTCTGCGTCAATCATGTTAGTTAACACTCTTCTCCGTATACTTTCAGATCCTGTTCGTGTTGGTTGCGCTAGCAGCCGCAGACCCAGAAGCTGCTGCAGACCCTAAGGCAAAGCCAAGTATCGGCCTTGGTCTTGGAGGTCTTGGCCACCTCGGGGGTCTTGGTCTTGGAATCGGTGGACACAAAGGCCTCGGGTACGGTCTCGGGGGCTTTGGAGGCCTCGGGCACGGCCTTGGTGGTCTCAAAGGCCTCGGATACGGTCTTGGGAACGGTATCGGGGGATTCGGGCACGGCCTTGGTGGTCTCAAAGGCCTTGGAGGACTCGGGGGCCTTGGAGGACTCGGGGGACTTGGAAGTCTTAAAGGCCTCGGGTACGGCATCGGGGGTCTTGGAGGGCTTGGGCATGGCATCGGCGGTCTCAATGGTCTCGGAGTTCTTGGTGGTCTTGGGCACGGTCTCGGTGGTCTCAAAGGCCTTGGAGTTCTAGGAGGTCTCGGGCACGGTCTCGGTGGACTCAAAGGCTTCGGAGGTCTCGGAGGCTTGGGGCACGGCCTCGGTGGTGGCTACGGGATTGGATATGGACTACCTCTCCATGGCTACAATAAGGGTGGCTACATCGGCTAGGAGCTGCTAAGCAGCCCTCTTACACAGGACCAGCCACGCTGACCGATTCCTTCGGCTGAGCACAGGACTGTTTCTTATGTTCTTTCTAAACCAATAAATTCCCTTACCATTCAGAGCTTGTAATAAAGGTATTAGAAGTTGAACCCAATGATGATTGGATTAAACTCTGTCAAACAAATGTTTACATAACCGTCATTTGGCGATAATCACACAATACTACCCTTTGGAAAATTGCAATAATATAATGATAATTAGAATGCTAGGTGATTAATACAAACTGTAATGTTTTTAGTATTTATCAGCTGAATAAAGAATAATTTTTTAACTACTTTTTTTATTTTGATATCAAGAACGGATTTATGCCTTCAGTGGAAACTTCATCTGATAGCAGATGAAACTTCATCTCTATAAATGCTTCACCCACGTAATACAAATAAAATAGCCTGTCCACATAAACAAAGGCCAAAGTCCATTCCATGCACCAGCAAAACCCCCTTGTTAATGAATGAAAAATGGTTTACACACGACTCACAATTGATGACGTTCGAACCCTTCTCGAGCTAGTGCTTCGCTAACGACTTTTGTTCGAACCACAACGCTGCAAATGCTTCACCCACGTACTACAAATACAAATAATCGCCGACGGAACCTAAACACGTAACCTAAGCTAACCAATGCCTAAATATGCATAGTATGCTAGTATGCTAATACCACTAGACTACACTGACGGTACAAAAATCTTGGTAAATCTTAGTATGCCCAAGTTGACCACCGAGCGCTATCTGATCTTGGATAAATAGTCTCTCGACTACCAAAGTTTTTTTGTACAGTAAGTGTGGTCTAGTGGTTAAGGTAGCAGGTACGTCAAGGTGCATAGTGTTCCTGGCTGTCTGGGTTCGAATCCTTCTGGGGTGTGGAGTTTTCAGTTGCATATTGGCTTGCCACTTCCACGAGAGATGAGGTAATTAGAAAATGTACTTCTAAATAAAAAACTCTGAGAAACACTTTTATGATTGAAACCAGCATTTAAGAAATGGGATAGGAAAGCGGTGTATAACTTCAGACGGTGCCACTGATAAGTATTCTCTGCAAGATACAATCAAAAGTAGCAGCGTAGTGCAACATATCAAGAGGTAAGGTAAGGAAATTTGAAGGAGAAAGCTCTATGCCAGGAGATGTAATAACATGGATGATAGTGTACCTAGCAGAGGAATCAGAGAGAGAACATGATGATAGATAACAAACAGGAGATATGAAACAAAAAGTACAGCTTGAGTGGGAGTAACCCTCCCACGAGGTTACTCGTTAGTTAGACAACGTTACTCGTTACTCGTTGTCTAACGAGGTTAGACAACGAGGTTACTCGTTGTTTTGGAAAAAAGGAAAACAACCTCCGTGGAGACCTCACACCAAAACTATCACCCAGAAAAGCGCACTTGAAGGACCACATCAGAAACACATGTGCAACAAGCCAATTAAGGAAAATAAATTAAACGCCAAAGGAACGATATCCAGGACACTACATATTAACGGAATATCCGGGGACTTCTGAGTCGAATCCGTATTTTAGGATGCATAACACGTCACTTGAAAATATACACTATTATGCCATATGAATGCTCCTGAAGACCCCTGACAGGTATGTCAGGGGTCTAACAAGACCCCTGACATAACCAACCCAAAAACCTGAAAAGAGACTAACTAGTAAGAGATATGATAAGACCGTATGGGATAGTGAAAGGGATCAATAAAGAGGAAAATTGACTGTTAATATTCGAGGAAATAGAACGGAAAGCCACGTGGAACGTGCAGACATGAGTGAGCCAGAGCGATACACGGAAGTAGTCTACTGATCCAGCATGAAAGTTGTCATTATATGGAACGTTCTTGAGAAGAAGATATTAGAGGGAGACTCGTGCAGAAATTATAGGACAGATATTGCAAGGCGCTGGAGATATAGGTGTATTACAAAGCGCTCGAGGAATAGCTTTTATTACAGAGAACTGGAGAAACAGGTGCAATTACAAGATATTACAACGTATTAACGTAAGATGAACGATAGCTATGAGGCATGATCCTCAAGTGTAAATACATTGCCTAACGCAGAGGCTGGAAAGTACATAAATATTGATTGATAATATCTATCGACATTATCAGTCAAATAATTAATGAAAGAATGCGTGTGAGGGGTATTACACTGAAGGTCAGGTGATCATCCTTCGCATCTCCGTGCTCAGGTATATATATAGGTGGAAGGAATCCCATCACCCGGAAACGTCTTTCTTCAGCAACAGCGGACAGAAGCACAGCCACCATGAGAGTCCTGGTGAGTCTTCAATACAATCCTTGTAACTGTTGTGAGAGCCAAGTCTTGGCGCGTTACTATACATTAGTATACAATTAGGAATTTATTCATAAAAATCCATAGACATTATTCAGAAATATTCCTTTGCATTGTCTTACCTGCTATACAATTAGTCTCAGTCTCATGATTTTCTATCTATCCATCTATTTCTCAATCTATTCATCCATCTATCCATCCATTCATCTATTTGCCCATCTATCTGTCCATATATATATATATATATATATATATATATATATATATATATATATATATATATTAGTATATTTTGGTAGCAGTCTTTCCTGTAGACATATATTATTAAATATGACCGAAAAAGTAAGATTAATAATTCTAACACGAATTTTCTCAATCTTTCGTACATTACGCTTCACTGTTGGAGGTAAATCAAAAATCAATTCTCCAAAATTCATTTTTATTTCTAGTCTGACGCGACACGGGCGCGTTTCGTAAAACTTATTACATTTTCAAAGACTTTAGTTCACAAATACACAACTGAATAGAACTTACGTATCTCCGATTTTATATCTACATTTGAGTGAGGTGGAAGGGGTGATGTGGCATTAACACAAGACAGAACAAAATGTGGTATTAATAGGGTATTAATTTCATCAACACAAGACAGAACAAGAGTATTAATAGGGTATTAATTTCATCAACACAAGACAGAACACGAAACAATGGATATTGAATAGAAGTGTTTGTAGAAAGCCTATTGGTCCATATTTCTTGATGCTTCTATATTGGAGCGGAGTCTTGAGGTGGGTAGAATATAGTTGTGCAATAATTGGCTGTTGATTGCTGGTGTTGACTTCTTGATGTGTAGTGCCTCGTAAACGTCAAGCCGCCTGCTATCGCTGTATCTATCGATGATTTCTGTGTTGTTTACTAGGATTTCTCTGGCGATGGTTTGGTTGTGGGAAGAGATTATATGTTCCTTAATGGAGCCCTGTTGCTTATGCATCGTTAAACGCCTAGAAAGAGATGTTGTTGTCTTGCCTATATACTGTTTTTTTTTGGAGCTTACAGTCCCCAAGTGGGCATTTGAAGGCATAGACGACGTTAGTCTCTTTTAAAGCGTTCTGTTTTGTGTCTGGAGAGTTTCTCATGAGTAGGCTGGCCGTTTTTCTGGTTTTATAGTAAATCGTCAGTTGTATCCTCTGATTTTTGTCTGTAGGGATAACGTTTCTATTAACAATATCTTTCAGGACCCTTTCCTCCGTTTTATGAGCTGTGGAAAAGAAGTTCCTGTAAAATAGTCTAATAGGGGGTATAGGTGTTGTGTTAGTTGTCTCTTCAGAGGTTGCATGGCTTTTCACTTTCCTTCTTATGATGTCTTCGACGAAACCATTGGAGAAGCCGTTATTGACTAGGACCTGCCTTACCCTACAGAGTTCTTCGTCGACTTGCTTCCATTCTGAGCTGTGGCTGAGAGCACGGTCGACATATGCGTTAACAACACTCCTCTTGTACCTGTCTGGGCAGTCGCTGTTGGCATTTAGGCACATTCCTATGTTTGTTTCCTTAGTGTAGACTGCAGTGTGGAAACCTCCACCCTTTTCCATGACTGTTACATCTAGAAAGGGCAGCTTCCCATCCTTTTCCATCTCGTAAGTGAAACGCAGCACGGAACTCTGCTCAAATGTCTCCTTCAGCTCCTGCAGATGTCTGACATCAGATACCTGTGTAAAAATGTCGTCAACATACCTGCAGTATATGGCCGGTTTCAAGTTCATGTCGACTAAGACTTTTTGCTCGATGGTACCCATGTAG
>NC_091201.1:22464840-22520641 GCF_040958095.1 Procambarus clarkii
ATGGTTCAGACCATGGCCACAGCATGGCTCAAAACCATGGCCCACAGCATGGCTCACCATGGCCCACAGCATGGCTCAGACCATGGCCCACAGCACTGACTCAGACCATGGCCCACATCATGACGGCTTCCTGCATGACCCACAACAAGATCGACATTTTGACCCACTCCATGACCACGACCCAGGCCCTCATCATTGCCCACACTATGGTCCAAAATATGACTCGCACTATGGCCATTATCTTGATCAATACCACGACCCACACCATGACCCACACCATGACCCACACCATGACCCACACCATGACCCACACCATGACCCACACCATGACCCACACCATGACCCACAGTATGACCCACACCATGACCCACACCATGACCCAAATCATGACCCACACCATGACCCACAGCACTTCCCAAACCATGACCCACAGCACTTCCCACACCATGACCCACAGTATGACCCACACCATGACCCACACCATGACCCACAGTATGACCCACACCATGACCCAAATCATGACCCACACCATGACCCACAGCACTTCCCAAACCATGACCCACAGCACTTCCCACACCATGACCCACAGTATGACCCACACCATGACCCACAGCATGGCCCACAGCATGGGTCAGAGAATCACCCACGCCGCGGTTTAATGCACGACCCACGCCTTGACCCAAAACATCACCAAAACGATGACCTAAAGAATGGCCAACACCGTGACCCACAGCATTACCCACACTCTGAGCCACACCATGATTCGCAGCATGTCCCAGACTGTGACCCACAGCATTACCCACACTCTGACCCACACCATGATTCGCAGCATGTCCCAGACTGTGACCCACAGCATTACCCACACCATGACTCGCGGCATGACTCAGACCTTGGCCCACACCATGACTCACAGCATGATTCAGACCTTGGCCCACACCATGACTCGCAGCATGACTCAGACCGTGGCCCACACCATGACTCGCAGCATGACTCAAACCGTGGCCCACACCATGACTCACAGCATGACTCAGACCGTGGCCCACACCATGACTCGCAGCATGACTCAGACCGTGGCCCACACCATGACTCACAGCATGACTGAGACCTTGGCCCACACCATGACTCACAGCATGACTCAGACCGTGGCCCACACCATGACTCGCAGCATGACTCAGACCTTGGCTCACACCATGACTCACAGCATGACTCAGACCTTGGCCCACACCATGACTCACAGCATGACTCAGACCGTGGCCCACACCATGACTCGCAACATGACTCAGACCTTGGCCCACACCATGACTCGCAGCATGACTCAGACCTTGGCCCACCCCATGACTCACAGCATGACTCAGACCGTGGCCCCCACCATGACTCGCAGCATGACTCAGACCGTGGCCCACACCATGACTCGCAGCATGACTCAAACCGTGGCCCACACCATGACTCGCAGCATGACTCAGACCATGACTCGCAGCATGACTCAGACCATGACTCGCAGCATGACTCAGACTATGACTCGCAGCATGACTCAGACCGTGGCCCACACCGTGACTCGCAGCATGACTCAGACCATGGCCCACACCATGACTCGCAGCATGACTCAGACCATGGCCCACACCATGACTCAGACCATGGCCCACACCGTGACTCGCAGCATGACTCAGACCGTGGCCCACACCATGACTCGCAGCATGACTCAGACCATGGCCCACACCATGACTCGCAGCATGACTCAGACCATGGCCCACACCATGACTCAGACCATGGCCCACACCGTGACTCGCAGCATGACTCAGACCGTGGCCCACACCATGACTCGCAGTATAACCCAGACCATGACTCAGACCATGGCCCACACCATGACTCGCCGCATGACCCACACCATGGCCCACACCATGACTCAGACCATGGCCCACACCATGACTCGCCGCATGACCCACTCCATGACTCAGACCATGACCCACACCATGACTCGCTGCATGACCCACACCATGGCCCACACCATGACTCGCAGCATGACTCAGTCCGTGGCCCACACCATGACTCGCAGCATGACTCAGACCGTGGCCCACACCATGACTCGCAGCATGACTCAGACCGTGGCCCACACCATGACTCAGACCATGGCCCACACCATGACTCGCAGCATGACTCAGTCCGTGGCCCACACCATGACTCGCAGCATGACTCAGACCGTGGCCCACACCATGACTCGCAGCATGACTCGGACCGTGGCCCACACCATGACTCGCAGCATGACTTAGACCATGGCCCACACCATGACTCGCAGCATGACTCGGACCGTGGCCCACACCATGGCCCCACACCATGACTCGCAGCATGACCCAGACCATGGCCCACACCATGACTCGCAGCATGACTCAGACCGTGGCCCACACCATGACTCGCAGCATGATTCACACCATGGCCCACACCATGACTCGCAGCTTGACCTACCAACATGGCCCAGAGCAGGACCCACATTTTGACCCACAGCAAAACCGTGACCTATACCATGATGCAGAGCCTGATCACTACCATCGCTTGCCACATCATGCACTGAATCATGCCCCTGCAGCACACTGTTGACTGCTCTGTGGCTTCCAGACGGAGTAAACCTAGCGATGAAGCCAGTATCTCGAAGCTCGTCACTCAAAACACGTACTACCAGAGCTTACGGCATGTGCCGACTCCTTCCCCAGAGTAACGAAGCCAGTGTTGTAGCTGAGGACCAGGCCGGGTACCCTCTGGACCAAGGCGAAGTATATCCTGGCTAGAAAGTGGCCCGTTCCTGTGTACATTTTGCATTCTGTGAGACACTTTGCGATCCTTATCGCGCTTATTGTGCACTTTTGCAGCCAGTTTTCCTGTTTGAGATGCCTGGTCGACGCTGCTGGTCTGGCAGAATGTGCGATACCTATTTCCAAGTCATTTCTACGAGAATATATTTCATTGGGTTTCACAGAAAGACTAAAGGCTTTGTCACGAGAATGGATCACTCTTTTCTTTGTACCAAATTCGTGGTTGTCACTAGTTGTCGTCACTGCAGTGTCTCTTTCGTAGATTGTTGCATCATTTTGAATGGTTTGTCCGACTGTGTATATTGGGAATCCCGCAGTATTCTCGTTGCCACTCCCAGGGCTGACTCCAACCACCAGTCCAAAGTCGTTTGAAGGAACAACAGCTTCAGCGTTCGCATTTGCTGTCGGATCAGCTTTTGGTCCAGGCTCTGCGTCTCTCTTTCCAATTCCACGGCTGAATACATAAGATCGTCCCCCTTTAGGATGAACAGCCATTGCAGTTGGTCCAGTGTGAGAATAATCCTTCTGGCTACTAAATCTGTTGGTCGGTTCGTGTCCAAAGGCTTGTCCGAATGCATGGCTCAACCTTGGGTTGATTTTTTTCCCTTGAATAATTGCAAGATTTTGACGAAGCAAGTGTCCGTAGCCATGTGCATGGCCAACTCCCAAATCATGTATGTAGTTATTAATTTTGGCACGCACATGGCCAGGTCGAACAGTCAGTCCAACAGTATGGTCGGGCACTCCTAGGAGTCCAAGCTTTATGATAGGATCAGGTACTTGTCGAATGTCATTCTGAAAAGTATTCTTAATGAGAGATCCATGCTTTATTACTGGTAGAAACCCGGAACTGTAATTTATCACAGGATCTTGAATAAATATATGTTCTTTAGTATGCACTGGAGCTCTTGGGTGATTTATCACAGGATCTTGAATAAATGTATGTTCTTTAGTATGCACTGGAGCTTTTGGGTGATTTATCACAGGAGCTTGAATAAATATATGTTTATTTTTAAGCACTGGAGCTCTTGGGTGATTTATCGCAGGATCTTGAATAATATATATTTATTTTTATGTACTGGAGCTCTTGGGTAATTTATCACAGGATCTTGAATAACTATATGTTCTTTAGTATGGCACTGAAGTTCTTGGGTGATTTAATCACAGGAGCTTCAATAAATGCGTGTTCTGTAATATGCACCGGAACTCTGCGAGGATTTATCACTGAGTCTTGAATAAATGTAGGCGCATTAATAAGACCTGGAGCTCTTGAATGTGTTACGACAGAGCCTTGAGCAGGTAAATATCCTTGAAAAGGTGCTTCCTTTGTTATAGTTCCTGTCCCTGACCTTAATATAGAAGCATTATTTTTTAAAAGGCTCTGAAACAGATGGATATACTATTCGAGGCTCCAGAATAGGAATATGCTGCAGGCCGTGACCCGGGGCCAGGCCCTGGCTGGTAATGCTCCAGGACCCAAGATATTTCCATAGTGGTAAGAAATTTCACTTAGTTTCCTGCGTCCGTATCTTAGAGGAGATGGCGCAGCCTCCCCTCGTCTCTGTCGCTCTGACTGACACTGTTAACAGGATCAGAATCTGCAAGAATTCATATTGTTAAATTTCAAAATGAGTAATTAAGCAACTAGGATATTGAATATTTAAACAAACGAACTGAACAATAAATCAATATTTCTAGGACTTGTATATAACGTGGAACAGAATAAGATATTATATACTCAGTATTTTATATTGCAATTAGGCCAATTCATATCCACTAAGCTTTTAACGATATTAATATCAACGTCACAAGTGAACAACAATGAATACTGAAAAATCGCGCATGAATGTACTCACCTAATTGTACTCACCTAATTGTGCTTACGGGGGTTGAGCTCTGGCTCTTTGGTCCCGCCTCTCAACTGTCAATCAACTGGTGTACAGATTCCTGAGCCTACTGGGCTCTATCATATCTACATTTGAAACTGTGTATGGAGTCAGCCTCCACCACATCACTTCCTAATGCATTCCATTTATTAACTACTCTGACACTGAAAAAAAAAATTTCTAAACGTCTCTGTGGCTCATCTGGGTACTAAGTTTCCACCTGTGTCCCCTTGTTCGTGTCCCACCCGTGCTGTTAATGTGTTTCACTTAGCGGCTATGGTGAATAGGCGGGAAAAACTTATGAAGAATATTTTTTTTTTGGCGCTGAGGGTATGTACGTCTCTCGTAAAAAAAATTGTCATTATAGAATTTATAAATTGATATGCAAAATGTAAGAAAAACACGAAAATAAGTTAATATTTATGGTTTACAAGGGGTGGAGGAAGTGTGGAGGGGGTGTAAAGTGAGTATGTATGGCGCCGGGCAACACTCGGAAGATGAATTTTAAGGTTCATTAATCCAGAGGGTATTATTATAGTTACTATTATTATTGTAATGATAAAACTCTAGAACAGTAGAGCCGAAGAAACACTGAGGTTCCGGACAGGTCATTGTAGGGTGAGTACATCCTCTGATCAAGTGCTCGCGTCCACCCCAGAGGGAAAGTTTATAGCTCATACTCCATACCGGTCAATAGCTGTCATGTATTGCCTTATATGTACAAATAAAATTCAAAGGATGTCAACAAGTAGACCGTAAATGGAATCCTCTTCCTGTTCAGATGTTCTGTTTTGTGTCTTGTGGTGTTCTGTTTTGTGTCTGTTGTGGCGTTCTGTTTGTGGCGTTCTATTTTGTCTGTTGTGGCGCTCTGTTTTGTCGCTGTTGTGGCGTTCTGTTTTGTCCTTTTGGAGGCGTTTCTGTTTCATGTCCTGTAGCAGAATTCTGTTTCATCCCTGTTGTGGCGTTCATTTTATCTCTGTAGCGATGTTCTGTTTGATCCAGTTCGTGGTGTTCCGTTTTATGCCTGTTGAAGTGTTTAGTTTTATCACTGTTGTGTTGTTTTATTCCTCTTGTCCTCTGTTTTATTTAAGCTATATGCTTATCAAATGATATATTATATCTAAGCTTTAATTGCTTCATCATAAGCATTTATTTTTGTAAATGTCCAACTGAGAAAAAATTATTTAAAAAATAAAAAACAATAGTTCCTTCGCAAGCCTAATCACAAGCCAACAGGGAAAGAAAATCCAACAAATCCCCACTGACAAATACAGATAATAATTATCTGAGAAAACACTGGCAGGAAACTGCTTTATTACTCACCAGATTCCTCATGTCTATCGTCAGGAGGTTGGAAGATAACTTGTGATCGACGCTGGTCATTGTGCTGCTATATACCTGACGGAGGCTCCTGTCGCGGGTCACCGACGAAGGAGGGAAGGGGTCCAAGTCATGCACAATCACTACATGTTGGCGTCTATAGCGTGGAGAGAGAAAGATGGACGTCAGGCTGGCCCCGTGTCGGAAGACCGGCTAATAAGCACCATGGTTGGTGCTCAGTTCAGCTAGGTTGGGCTTCGTTGTGTATCTCTCAAGGTGGCCAGCATCATATTTATGAAAGTATACATAAATACAGATGAATACTTGTTTAATATTAATATTTTTATTTGTGGAAAACAAGAGACGTGCAGTAATAATTGTCTGCATGGTAGTTGATTTAAATTCAAAGTTTTCGTCATTAGTGACTAAATATATCAGGATTCCTAAATGCTAAATTGTTATTAAATTCTTTTAGTAATTTAGAAATTAATGTATTCTTAATATTAAATTCTTCTCTCTTTTTCATTCTAAAGAAAGTGTTACGAACAATTTGGGTGGCTTTATCAATAAATGATGAGGTATTTTAAATTGAAAACTAGACTATATGTATGGCACAAATTTCATCATCTATGAAATCAGGACTACATATCCTTAGAGCCCTCAGAAACATAGAAGAATATACACTTGTTTTACTTTTTTAAAGACTTTTTAGTTTCATGATAACAGTCTTTACATATATTTAAAAATTTAGGGATATACACAGGTGTGTGATTTTAAGCATTCATGTATGCAATGTTATTCATTGCAAAGGTGCAATTTTTGGGTAGTTTTCCTTTTCTTATTTCATAGGTTTTTGCTATTTTGTATTCCTCTTTCAATTACGTCTTTACCTTTTCTCTCCCTTATATTTTCAATTCCACTCACTCCCCCACTGCCTCCCTTTTTCCCCCACTCCCTACCTTCCCCCCCACCCCCCACTCCTCCTCTCTCCTTACCTCTCCCCCAACCCCTCGCAACCTTCCGGTCTCCCCAGCTGATCCCTGGGTTGCATTGTGTTATTACAACGAGCGGCGAGACATGGCTAAATAGACTTGGTAATTATGACTTCCAGACATTACACGGTCGTTTGCTGCCGTAAATCTCCGGCTAACGATTCCATGCACACTTCTGTGCTACAAACTACATGGGAAGTAGCTTGTTGCAGAAACATCTCTCAGATACAAGCTTCAAACGCAGTTGCTTTTCTCTGATAGTATTAGAGATTTGAAAGTCAGAACAAATGTAATTCTGAGTGAATTTGGTCCTGTAACACAGTGGTCTACGTCCTCGGCTAACAATCGTACCCGAGTTAAATCTCCTGGCGGGAAAGAAACGGTTTAGCACGTTTCCTCCCATTTCATATGTCTGTTCACCTAGCAGTAAAATAGGTACCGGGGAATTAGGCAATTATTCTGGGTTGTATCTTGGAGAAGGTCAGTAGTTGGCCTAGAGGGACCTCGGTAAACTCGGTTTACGACAAAGGAAATTATTATGATCTATATATGTACCTGGTCGAAGGTAACGGTATTTAACAGATCAACGCCTCATCTTGTATTGCTGCGAATTATGAGATCTGCGACACGCTGGCCATGGTAAGCAAAAGTGTGAATGGAGAGAATGTTCATGTTGTAGCTTAGTATCTATCGCATCGATGCTCTCGCTACGATCTTCATGTCCACGCTCACTCATGAAGAAATAATACATAAACGAATAAAGGATAGAATATTCTTCAATCTGAAGGGAATCACCTGTCCAATAATTACCATAAACTTTTTTTCTCAGTCATTCGCATATGCCGCTCAAACTTTGACATAAAATATCAACTCAGTTACGATGAAAAACCACTAAGGAATAAGAGAGAATTAAAGAACTAGGCAGAAAATAAAAATTTAATAAGTCAATATTGACTTATTAAATATGTGCATAGGTGACATACTTAACATAATAGCTACCCTTAAAAAGATTCATAGAAAACACCGACCTTACCTAACCTTGTTAGTATCTTAAGATAAGCATCTTATTGCTTCGTAATTACAATTATTACCTAACCTATAATAGGTATAGGTTAAGTAATAATTGTAATTACGAAGCAATAAGATGCTTATCTTAAGATACTAACAAGGTTAGGTAAGGTCGGTGTTTTCTATGAATCTTTTTAAGGGTATCTATTATGTTTAGTATATCACCTATGCACGTAGTTAATAAGTCAATATTGACTTTACGAATTTGCGAGAACGGGTTGCAAATAAAGCTGGGAGACCCCAATTGCATACTCTGAATTATTGAATAGTTAGTGACAAATAAATGGCTTGTTAACAAGCATTTTAAATTCCGTTAAGATCAAAACTCTGCTAGAAGAGCTGAGTGATATAGTAATTATGATCCAGGTTAGCCCCTGAGTCTGTTGATATAAAATGCTGATCTGAGCAAATTTCTATAGCTGTATGGTATAATTAAATTTTGTTAGTGATCATCTAAACCAAGTCAATACCATTTATTCACAAATGGTAGTATATATATAACTGGGAAAGTTTACATATAATTTACAGAATATTAATTAAATACGAGAGTCACAATAGCTGCATAGCACGTAAATATTATCATTATCCGAATCAGCATTATAAATTTTGTTCTTAACAATTTATATAGATTATTACAATATTGACTTCTCTATACAGGTGTTCAGCAATGATAATAAACCTTACAATTTTAGCATGAAGTGAGTGACATTTAGCTTAGAATGTCACCTTATGCCCTATAAGTTTTATTTTGATTGCTGAACACGTGTCTAGTGCAGCCAATATTGTAATGATTTGTTTAAGATTCTGATTCTGAATCGGATAGGGATACTATCTACATACAATGCTGTTTTTGTGGCTCTTATGTAATTCAGTGGAGTTCTGTCCGTTTATCTATCTTCCTCCCTCCCAGTTTCCCATTCTTCATCTTTCTCCGATTCCCGTTCCTCCTCTTCCATTCCCTCTCCCTCCTTCACATTTCATGATCATGCGGCCCAAGCATGTTGAAGTGAATTGATGAAATATGTGTCCAATAATGCCCGGAGTGTTGTCGGGTGTTGTGTGCATGTTGGTCTCACGACTTCCCAACACCTTGACAATCGCTGGCTGAGTGGTTACAACACTAGACTGTTGGGGGCATGGAGACCCTGGTTGACTGGGTTCGAATCCTTCAAGGGTCAATTGTTTCAAGGGTCAAATATATATATATATATATATATATATATATATATATATATATATATATATATATATAATGTATATATATATAATATACAATGTAGCCACTCAAATTATGAGCTAAATGATTTTTAATGCAATTTATATTAACATTGCTGTATACCTGTTCACGGCTGGCAGAACTGTAACGATTTGCATAAGTTGTTACGAATAAATCCCTCTAATCTAATGTAATTACCATGCGGCACTTGTTCACCATAAAAAGCAGCGGATGTGTTGTTAATGATTAGTGCCAATATTTTTTAACAGAATTTTTCTAGTGTCAGAAACATTTTTTGCTTGCATTAAATAAAGAAATAGTATTCGTCAGTGTAAATGACTGAATGTTTAATTGTGTGTTTGTACTGATTTACATGTTATTGGATTTGTGACAGGATCGAGCTTCAGCTCCTGGCTCCGTCTTCATAGTTTCTTGTCGACCGAATAGGTGACGCTTAACGTTAGCTTCAATAAATTTCCTTTATAACTCATTGTACTTCCTCACTGCCCTTATACTCAGTGCTTCCTTGTAGCACTATGGCTGACCTGAGTATCAGGTTTTATCCATGCCACTCTTTCACTTGTTACTCAAATTAAGCAGTCTGTTTATTATAGATAGTGAACAGAGGGTCTATCCGTCAGAGGTTGTGACGCGGGACTTGTCTGCTATAGGTCATGTCCAGGAGTATGTCCCTCAAAATTTGTAATGAAGAGTCAGTTCATCAGGATTCACCATGAGATATCGGTCTGTCAGAGGTCAAAACGAGGGTTCTGTACGTCAGAGGTCACGACAACGGGTGTGTGGCGTCATGAGAGAAATGAACAGTAATGATGAACTCAGGTACATTTTGAACAGTGGGAGGCAGAGATATGGGTCTGAGTGATCCTCTAGCATTCAGTACTGCTTGAGGATGAGTATTCTCCAGCAGTCAGGATAAGATGATTATATGCAAACGTTTTATTTTTATATCGCTGTGAAGTGAGTGAAGTTATTTTTCTGACGCAAATCTGAAGAGTCATGGGAAAGATAGTCACCAAATATATGTCGAGGTACAATCAGATGGAGGCCTAAGGGAGTTATGTTGAATTATACTGGTCCTTTCACACGCCCAGTGTGAAAGTTGTGGACTTCACTTTGCCTGGAGTGTGCAAAAGGATTGTGCTTGATAATGCAAAGGAATGGATTCGCCAGCTTGTGCACTCATGTGCATCGTCTTTAAACTGCTTTGCACACAGCCAGGACCGTCGTGTTAGCTATCATCAGATAGGGAACGATGTGAGTAGTTCAACACGTTACGATGGCCGTCGTACATTGTTTCTGGTAGATGCTACAAGAGGCAGAAGTTTAGCTATCGGGAGTAAACAGTATTTCAGCTATGAGGAATCAGGAGAATTTTGGTGCAGTTGAAAGGAGTTTGGGTGTGGTGTGAAATCATTTATCTATCGAGGAATTCCCTGAAGGTACATGCCAAGTCCGTACACCAAGCGTGGATAATGTAGATGCCTTCCCTAGTTTCGGGAACATTCTGTACTTTATCCTTATGGGTAATTAAGCTGCTCTGTGATTGGCCAATTATGAGAGCTGTCATCTCATTGGTGTATGCACCTCCTGGTCCGTTATACAAAGACAGGAGCCTACCACTCACGTTGCTAGGTGTGGCTGGGCTCGCCATTCTGTGTTGTGCTGCCACATTGTTGAGACGTCCTTTGATTCGGCTAAATCAAACATCTCTGGACTCCAAAGCAAAGTTCTCTAGCATTTACCACATGTTACCTACCGGCATCCTACAGAATCACTAAGTCGTGTTCATGTTTTAATGAATATACATTAGAGGAACTTTGTAGAACGTGATATATGATATCATTTGACCCACGTGAGCTTAAGTCGATGACAGAAAAAAATGGACTGCTTAAATCCTGCATCATGTAGGTCATCCTTATTATTGCAAGTTGCATAAGTGCTTACTTATATCTATCACAAATAAATCATAATGGCGTGATATATCAATGAAAATCTATTTGAGGCAGTGGAATGACTCGAACTACGCGTTCTGGTGAAACTCGGACACCTGTCCTAAGCGACAAAAATCGACCAATCCGGAACTCTGCTGAATTCATTATATATTCATATAATTCTAACATTTTGTAAATGAATTGTAAATAACATTTTATGGTACTCCATAATTTCCAGCACTCTATCGTCATCTTTATATACAACATTTAATATTCAGGTAAATCTAAACCAGCAGTTCTGAGCAAGACTGAACAAAAATTGAAAAAAAAGGTAGTTCAAGATTCAAATATCAACGACAATATCATGAAATGTGTAAAGATAGCAATTGCATATAATATTTTTCAGAATAATTATTTCTATAAAAAGTTACTATTTACAAAGAAATAGAAAAGTGTTAATTTTAAGTTCGTGTTGCGGCACACAAACACACAAGCAGAGGGACGCGTTCTGTGGCCCAATCTCGAAGGTGAAATTCATTAATGGTTCCTGGTGGGGGAAGTGTAATTACTGCTGCAGACACCAGCTACACGTCTCTAATATTTACGCCAAGTCAAACACCTCTTCGCTCGAACGACCTTAATGAACCCGATATGTTGTGGTATTTGTGGAATTTTATTGAACCTTTTCGCCCGTGATGCGTTAAATTGAAAAGGGACAAAACATTTTGATTTCGAACAATCTGGGTATTAATTCGAAAATAATTCCTGCCTGTCAAATTTTCTGACATCATAACGGCATAATAATAGCATGTTTACCCACATACTAATTTTTGTCTTTGAACCTGCAGCATTTATGTTTTCTGAATATTGAGGTAATTTAATAATTTAAATTTTTATTTTTCAATATTGATCAATATATATATATATATATTGATAAATACAAATTCGCCTTCCTGTTATATGGTAATGTAAGTATGTGACAATGGCATTTCTTCCGTCAAGCTCACGATCACAACTCCACGACCTGCCGGCATTTGTTGCTAACTACCTCGCCAAGGCAGTTGTTGCTATTGATTCAGCTACTCGGAACAAGTTCCAAGTAGCACGGGCTATGGTGAGCCCGTAACTTACCGGGCCCAGGAGTGGTGTGTGAGGGGGGGGGGGCGGGGATGTGGCTGTTAGAATTGTATGTTGTTGTTTTTTCAGATTTAGCTACTCAGAACGAAGTGTCCATGTAGCACGGGCTATGGTGAGCCCGTAGTTCGCCAAGGCTTTTTGACTTCCTTTTTAACATCACCTTTTCCACCTCATCCTCCTTCCGCTACTATTTCTCCTCATCATCTTTTATTCCTCCTCCTCTTCGTCATCATCTTCAGGGCCACCCACAGCCTCCAATTATAGTTCTTGAAATTATTTACATTATATACTAATCAAAGGATTGCACAAAACTTTAATAGCACCAGACCATTAGTTCTAATCTAGACTGTTTATTTAAATTCTTTCTAAAAGGTATTTTCAAGTTCTAATCAATTTTCCACATTCTGTATCTGTTGAATATATAAATAAATCACTAGGAAATTGCAGCAGAGCTGAGATGAGACGTGTGACAACATGAGCTGAGAGTACGATGTAACGGAGTGAACTCTGGTGGAACTACTGCGCGAGTCAGAGGACATCAACTAATGCTCATAAGAGAGAGTCTTAAAGCATTACAGTACCAGATATATACAGTCTTTCTTCATTAGATTATCATGCATTCAACAGCTTTATAAAAAATAGTGATCATCCAAAAACTGATCTACATGAAAATGCTGACATACTTGAAATCATAGTTTACGTTTCTGCCCGAAACGCTGCGCGTACTAGTGGCTTTACAAGATTGTAATTACCATATTATGTATCCTCACAATCCCAATGTACCTTCTTGTATATGTATAAATAAATAAATAAATAAATAAATAAATAAATAATAGTTCATTGCAGACCCCTGGGATATATCAGCTCATAAGACCACAAAGCTCTCATCACTACATTGGTTATCCAGACAGATCAGGGTAATGAATCAAATAGTACAACATAGCTTTGAGACAAGGGGGACTGACTAGCTCTCCACTGAGGGCTAGAAGCAACATAATTGAATGCTTTGCCCCACGGGTGACGGGAACAGCCACGCAAAGGTTTTCCCAAGTTTTCTTGGCCGTCAGTATGTGACTAAGCTTTCTAATCAGCTTAGAGGGCTTAGACTTTTGACTATTGTTACCAGGTGGCAGCTGAGGCCATAAACAAGGTCTGGAAGAGATGCAAAAAGCAATATGTCAAAGTTGTTTGAAGTGGTTATTCAACAGGTTTCAATCCACCACATCCTTAAAACACTCGACATAGACAAGGCAGTGTGGCCAGATGTGAGGTAAGTCTAAGACTGTTACACAGTATGCTCTTGTGTAGACCTGCTAATTCCACTCTCACACGTCTCTGTCAACTCTGTCTAGTTCAGGGCATTTGACCCTTCCTCTGTAAGAGGGGTGATGAAGCTCCAGACCAGAGAACGAAGAGTGGTTCAGTGATCAGTAGCTACAGAACAATATCACTTCCTACAATTACTAAAGCAAAATCCTGAAACACAAATCTCACAGCATATGACATAACATTTTCACCAATCATCTGTTACTACGTGGTCGACAATGTTATTTTAGATGAGGTCGTTCTACTGCTGATATTTTGCTGAATCTCTCCAAAGTGGTTTCAGTCACTGGACGGGATCTAAGATCATATTTGTTGCACTAGCAGACATTGCAGAAGTCAATAATCTGGTATAGCACTCTGGATCTGGATTACTAGCAAAGCTTCAAGCTCGAGGTATCTAATGTTCCATTTTACAGCTAATAAGGGAATTTCTTCAAGAAAGGACTCTAAGAGTAGTCCTCACTGAATGAGATGTTAAATACAGGGTTGTGTGCTGGGTCTTTCTAGTGGAATGTTTACTTCAATGTCCTCCTACACCTCACCCCTTATGCTCAGGCCTATACTGATGGCTGAACTCAAACCTTATGGAAGTCAAACCTTACATATGGGAAAAAGAGATAATATGTTATGAGGGTCATTAATCAAACTTTGCAGCAACATTCACCTCGTGTTGGCGATGGCAGGTTACGTTTGTGGCTGATAGAATACGAAGGGGAAGGAAGGGGGTAGAAATGGCACTGCTAGTCAATTACTGCTTGTAAGAAGTTAATTACTGAGCAAGCAAACAACTGCTCTGTTGGTAAAATCGTTTAAATGGGTGGAAAGACAACATGAACAGTCTTAAAATATATTTAACAAGGCTGAGACCACAGAGGCTAGAAAGTAAAGACGTCAGTCTTCGCCTAAATAACTGGACAGCGACACAGAGGTAGAGAAGAGACATGGAGAGTAAAGCTAAAAGTGCCAGAGAGGGATTTCAAACTAGCCCATATAATTGTTTGATGTACGAATGGTTCTCAAAACAAGAATATTCAAACTGCATTGATGCCCACATCAACAGAGCAACATAAACCAATTGACGGTCTAATAAATTTTACCTCAACAAAGCAGGTAAAAACACATTTGACAAGTGATAACAATGGCTGTAAACGAAAAATACACTAAAACAAGCCTTCACGCCTCTACGCTCTCAGCACAAGCACAATAGCAAGCACTCTGAGCCACAGAGACGTTAGAAAGAATTTTTTCAGTGTCAGAGTAGTTAATAAATGGAATGCACTAGGAAGTGATGTGGTGGAGGCTGACTCCATACACAGTTTCAAATGTAGATATGATAGAGCCCAATAGGCTCAGGAACCTGTACACCAGTTGATTGACAGTTGAGAGGCGGGACCAAAGAGCCAAAGCTCAACCCCCGCAAGCACAATTAGGTGAGTACAATTAGGTGAGTACAGCCCGAAATATAGTTAATCTTCATAGCTGTACATCCGGTATCGATAAGCTCAAATGCAGTTTTTTTTTTTTTAGCTTGTTTTCTGAAAACCTCCACGTTTAAGTTAGACAAAATATAAATCGGGCAACGCACCATCGCAAGAAGAAATATAAACCACCAGTCAACACAACATTCCAATAGTCGTTACTGGAGTTTCTTAGTTGGGGCGTCGCTCAGCGTTAATTGGGACCACCTATTGTGAGATCGTTCCCTGACCAGAGTTGGTCCAGTGTTGGTCCGGTGGTGGTCCAGTGGTGGTCCAGTGTTGGTCCAGTGGTGGCCCAGTGTTGGTCCAGTGTTGGTCCAGTGTTGGTCCAGTGTTGGTCCAGTGGTGGTGCAGTGTTGGTCCAGTGTTGGTCCGGTGGTGGTCCGATGGTGGTCCAGTATTGGTCCAGTGGTGGTCCAGTGTTGGTCCAGTGTTGGTCCGGTGGTGGTCAAGTGTTGGTCCAGTGGTGGTCCAGTGTTGGTCCAGTGTTGATCCAGTGTTGGTCCAGTGGTGGTCCAGTGTTGATCCAGTAGTGGTCCAGTAGTGGTCCAGTGTTAGTCCAGTGTTGGTCCAGTGGTCATCACGATAATTCACCTCCCAGCAATGAACACAGATGATTTGTGTTTGGTTTAACAGTTGAAGCTGTTTTGGACTGACCGGTTACTGGCTTGCCAGTGCTGAGGGGTAAAGTAATTATCACTAGTAAGAATAAAGTCATTACTACAGTTCTGTATGGCAATTGAAGGGATATGAGGATAAAAATTTAGGATAGAACGAAGGGAAGGAATAGTGCGTAACCACTTGGACGGTTGGGGGATTGAACGCCAATCTGCAAGAAGCAGACCGTCGCTCTACCGTCTAAGTCCAATGGTTGAAGATGCCGAGGGTAGAATTGCCGTAAACTTATCAAGGCCTCCTGAAACAATGACAGGCCTTTTCCCTGGATGTAACCCACTACAGTCTAGTAACTCCCCGGTACCTAGTTACTGCTTGGTGAACAGAGATATCGAATATAAAGAAACTTGACCAAATGTGTCGCCTAGCCCGGAAACTGGACCTGGTACCAATCGGGTAAGTCTTGCCTGCTCTAGCTATTGCGTCACGCCTGCCCCTGAACTATCTGCACTTTTTACCATGACAAAACATTACAACACTTAGTGTCTGACTATTTTATTTGTGTGAGAACATTTACCATGCACTAGATTAAAAAAAAATATAAGTTTTCTAAAGAAATTATTTGCAATAACAGCGGTTTCATTCAACGGCATTAATTAAAAGCTGCAATTAAAAGGGCAACAGACTATCAGAGACGTTCTATCCACAGTGTAATAAATGTACTGAGAGTTTGAGGACACGTAAAACTTTACACTGAAGGGATCAAGATAACTGAAGGTCGAAGACCAACGCGTAGTCCATGAACCCTCAAGACCCCGTGATTGTCTCAGCAGCGGCTTGACGCTGTGTTCAGTGGGGGAAATTTAGCTCGGATATCAACCCACAACACACCCACTTCTCATCCACCGTCCACCCCAGGTCTCGCCCGTCTTCCACCTACACCGCTCCAGTTTAATCCACCGTCCATCTTCACCTAACCAAAAAAAAACTCTCCGAACCCACAATAACCTGAGCAAATTATGTGATATTTTCCTCGAGGGGGAAAAAGAGTAAACAAAGGCGCGTGAGAGTGCACAGAGCTTCACCAATGTCTGTGAGTATGGCAAGTATGTCGCTGACTCCCTGAACGACCTCCAGTCTGATGACGAAGGTGGAGTCAGCGTCACAGCTCGTGACCTCCTGCTGCACTACCAACACCAGACACAACGCTGCACGGAGGCAGGCTTCGTGTCACAACACCAACTCCAGCAGGAGGAGGCAGTAGAAGAACCTTCGTCAGGATCACAATTTATTTCTAGATTTCAGTGTAATTCCAATAACTATCGTCATTGAAAATAAAAACAATATTTTGCATATAAAAATCATTAAATGGTTTATTGATATATGAACCAAGTAATAACATCATATAATAAACGACGTACATATGATGTGTTAACTTTTCAGATTATATATATTACTTGATTTATGCATCATATTGTGCAAAAGAATTAAAGTCTTGTTAGCAAAATACAAAACATAGAAGCCATAACTTGTGGTGTCTCAGAAGAAGTGTGGTAATGGCTCCGACATGAAGAAGTAGCCGGCCAGGCGGGAGCAGGCTTTATCGTGGTCAATATTGTGACAGCAGGGGTGTGGGGGAGGGGTGGGGGTCACGGTCTTGGCAGCCAGGGGTGTGGGGAGAGGTGGGGGTCACGGTCTTGACAGCCAGGGGTGTGGGGAGGGGGTGGGGGTCACGGTCTTGGCAGCCAGGGGTGTGGGGAGGGGGTGGGGGTCACGATCTTGACAGCCAGGGGTGTGGGGAGGGAGTGGGGGTCACGGTCTTGGCAGCCAGGGGTGTGGGGAGAGGTGGGGGTCACGGTCTTGGCAGCCAGGGGTGTGGGGAGGGGGTGGGGGTCACGGTCTTGGCAGCCAGGGGTGTGGGGAGGGGGTGGGGGTCACGATCTTGACAGCCAGGGGTGTGGGGAGGGGGTGGGGGTTACGGTCTTGACAACCAGGGCTGCGGGGAGGGGTGGGGGTCACGGCTGGGGTCGTGTCATGTCGTGTCATACTTTTCATCTGAGTGCCAAGTAATGTAGAAATACTAGGAAATGACATTGCAATTGAAGCTGCAGAACTTGCAACTAAGAGAAGAAATATAATTTACATACCACAGAGAGTGTAGCGCAGATTGAGCAATTAATTAGAGATTGAACAATGCAAAAGATATAAAGTGATCACAACACAGCCTCTGGAACATCAGGATCTGCGGGTTGGTATAAGAATTCTACTAACTACGAACCCCTTATTTTGATGAAAGGGAGCAATGGAAAAACAGAAGTGCACTTACATCACATCAGGCTTGGATACCCATATACATGGGAAACAGGCTCGCAGGTTCCAGAAGATGAGAGGAAATGTCAGCAATGTGGAGAAATGCTCGACAGACCACTGGAACATTATTTCACACAGTGCAGACTTAACAACAATGCAAGATTTCAACTGAGAATTAACAGAGCAAAAGTTGTTAAACACACTGGATATCATTTTACCGAAGCATACATTCGAGTAATAAATATTCATACACCGCCGAAGTAAAACTGAAATAAGAAACGAGTAAAACTTAGTGGGCCAGTTGTCCCAGAGTCCTGGGACCGAATGGTCGAGATTCACCTTTGTCCTCGTGATATAGGCCTAGCCATACGACCTAGCCTTTAGAGTGTCTAATAGCACAGTTGAGCCTAGCAGGTTTTCAAAGGTCTGGTTATCAACCATAGTGAGTGGTGGATGGTGTGGACTGGCCAGAAATTGAGACAGACATTGCATCGTGTGGCAGTATCAGGGGTTTCTGCAAGGGGAGCAGTGTTAAGACATCCACGGGTTCCCTCCCAGGTACACTTGGGTGTTATAGCTCTTGTGCTCTTCCTCCCTAACGTCGTGGTTTTCCTGTGTGACTGGTGTTGGTTACATGAGGAACCGAGGGCCCTCACCTACTAGCTAATATATACAGTTCTGTATAGTGCCTTCACAGCTACACGTGGCAACTATAGTCATAGGGAAATAAATGGTGGCAACCAGAAGTCAAAGATAACAACGACAGCAGCAGAAACAACAACACAGACATGCAGTCGAACAAATGAGTATGCCTAGCACATCTGAACATCCCAATCTAGCATGGGTAAGGCTATGCTCCCAGGGACTTCCAACAGTGATGGTGGAAGAGAAATTTTATCACAAGATGAAGAAGGCTACCAAATAGCCAGAAGCAGAGAAAATTGCAATCGGGATGAGCGTCGATTGACTGAGCAGCAGCAATAACAACAACAATAACATCGATAACAACAACAACAACGACACCAAGCCGAAGTGGAGAGTGGCACACCCTAATCTTCCCTGCAACAGATATGGGATCACCAGGGATGTACAACTGGATCATCAACGCCTCCCTCACCTACCGAGAGCAGCACTGCATTGAGAACAAATATACAGGTAGCAGCGTCACTGTATGGGTGCCTGAGGCCAGAGCCTTGTAGTTCTTTACAGAGACTGATCATGTGTATGAAGGTAAGAGTTTTAAACTGTTGGCAATAAGCCAACAGATTAGATGGACCAAAATTATAATTAGGAACTATAGTATCCATGCTGATGTTGAGCATATTAGAGACCTTCCCCAGATGGGCTGGGTCAAGCGCAACACGGGACCTGGGGAAGTGCGATAAAATCAAGCAATCTCTATGTGGGAGGGAGTGCTGGCCTGTCATTGCATTACTAAGCATAAGGCCATGCAGAGTGTCACGATGTATTGGCAGCCCATCCTTATGTGGCAACTGTCAACGGTGGGATCACAGAACTTGGCAATGTGATCGCCTAACTAGGTGTGGGTGTTGTAGCGGCTCTCACAACATTAAACTATGTCTGGATAAGCTTAATGCTGGTGGCACTGTAACACCCAAATGTATCAACTGCAAGCAACCTCACCATGCTTGGAATCGACACTACAGCAACAGGCCTACTTGGCATGGTCCAAAACAAACACCCATTCAGGTCACAGGTGAACCAGTGACCAGGAAGGGGGGGGGGGATGTAGCCCAGGGTCAAGCAGGTGATCCAGTGACTGCAGCCTGGGGCGTGAGAGGTGCAGCCCATCACCACTCCCCTGAGGCCTACCCATCTCTTCCCTGTCCATCAAACACACCCACTCATACTTCACTTTCTATTCAAGGCTCCTCACACGAACAAAACCTCTCCACTGCCTCCCAACCACCTCTCCCTCCAACCACACCAGCCACCCACTCTGCCTCACTAACCAGCCCCCTTCCTGACCCCCCAAGAGGACGCAACCCCTGACTCCTGTCAAAGCAATACTTGACCAAATGATACAAAATCACCCGCTCGTCCAACAAATAGCACAGAACTAAACGGAATCTGAGAACGTCCTTTGTCAGATTAAGAAGACTGGAACAAATCCTCCATATCCTGGAGCAGCAGAGACCATCATGTGAGGGTCCAGCAAGCCACAGCCTGGTGCATGGTGATGCAATACATGTTGCTAAGTACATGACAACAGACACAAGGATATCATCACATCAGTACACACAGTAACACCAGTGCACATTTACACCAGTCACCACATAATACACAATAACATACGTGAACATAATAATAATAATGCACATAGCTCATCTGATGACAAACAACCCCAAAATGGATAATCACAGTGAAGAGCATCTCACTATACTACAATGGAACTGCAATGGAGTTCAACACAGAATTAATGACATCATACAGTACGTCTGTCAACACCAAACTGACGTCATAGTGCTATAGGAGCCACGGGTGATGACTTCAACCCAATATTCAGTAGTTATCAGCAGTTCTTCCTGCCCTCTGGGGGAAGAAAACTGGGTCTCATTACTTATGTAAGTAACAACATACCTGCACAGATAATTGATGACCTCCACATGGGGGGATGAGTATGAATCACCTTTTACTTAAACAATAATGCCCTACATATAATCAACCTATATGTCCCACAGAGTAAACTCGACCTTGACACACTACCTGGAATTAATTAATGAAGAACCTACCCTGCTGGTCGGTGATCTTAATGCCAGACACCCACACTTTGGTGCCAACTGTCATCAGCCCAATGTCAATGGACGGAAACTGTCACTCTATGTCAGGGGAAGTGAAAACCTCAGGGGCCCTGGGTGATGAACAACCAACTCACCTCAAAGGAGGAAGATTGGACTATGCTCTCCTGCTGAATGCACAGGACATGGATGCCAGTACACACATTGTAAACAGTTTGGGTAGTGACCACTGGGCACTAATTACCGCCGTCGACATAAGCAATAGAAGGAAAGAAACAAATAAAAGATAAAGATTATTACTTGTGAACGCCATTAAAAATATTGAATTTTTGCACCACCACTACCACCTTCTCCAATACCACCAGCACTTCCACCTTCTCCTCCAACACCACCACCACCACCACCTAATACCCATCCGGGTATTAGGTGAAAGTGAATAGGAGACACCAATGGTGTGTGAAGCACTTCCTTCACTCACGATATTTTGTGGAAATAATTCACGCTAAAATATGACGTTCGAATGGACATTAAGAGAACTTTATTGCAAAATATTTTGTACTGTCATTCAGTTCTATTTTTTTATAAATATTTAAACAAAATTAAACATTATTTTAAACATATTATTTACACATTTAAACATATTATATATTAAAAAATAAATTAATCATATTAAAAAAACATATTATTTACATGTTTATAAAAAAAATCATAGTACTGAATGACAACCCAAAATATTTTGCAATTTTTCACAAAATAAATTTCTACTGATAGAATCAAAGTGTAATGCAAAGGATGGCAATTAAAATGTGATTGAACGTATAATATGACATTGCGTTACATTATGCA
The DNA here is from genome assembly GCF_040958095.1 of Procambarus clarkii. Classification (NCBI taxonomy): domain Eukaryota; kingdom Metazoa; phylum Arthropoda; class Malacostraca; order Decapoda; family Cambaridae; genus Procambarus; species Procambarus clarkii. The sequence continues at coordinate 22,486,550 of NC_091201.1, forward strand.
ACCTTGTAAGCTACAGTCTATTGCTAATTTTGCAATTTTGCATGTGTAAAGGTCAATCAATTATTATCATTAAAATTGTTAATTTCTTCATAAATATCATTATTTTATCATTAATATTATTATTTTTATCGTTAAAACTACTCAAACCTGTTCACTGGGTCCTCCCAAATATGCAATAGGGCATAAACATGGGAGTACCCATGGGAGACAACGTTGATAGTTTTTAGTCAAAATAATTTTTTGAGATGAAAAAGAAAAGTGAATTTCAGTGTTGAGCTTCTCCCTACCTCGTCTCAAGAGCCAAAAAGGCAGCCTTGCAGCGACACCCAAGAAACGCCGACATCTCCAACAAATATATTTTAGCACGAAAATGTATCTGGGAATGTGTGAGAATTTTGAATAAGAAAAGACGTTTGTTTTGTTATTGGTTGAAAAGTGGATGATATATTTGGCTACCACATTCATTTCTTTGAATTGCTAGAATATGTATAATAAAATTCATTCATTCTTAACAAAATTATAATGCAATCATGACAAAGAAACACACAAGCCCAAATACACACATGCTACATTCTCAGCTTTAAATTTAGATATGACAAAGAGGTTCTGAAACCTGTACACCAGTTGAGTCATGGTTGAGAGGTGGAACCCAAGAACCGTAACTCACCCTCCCCTACAAGTACACACACACACACACACACTGAAGGGACGCTGGTGGCTGAATGGACAGCACGCTGTACACGTAATCCTGAGGACCGGGGTTCGATTCCCGGAGCCACCGAGAAACAAAATGGGCAGAGTTTCTTTCACCCTCATGCCCCTGTTACCTAGCAGTAAATAGGTACCTGGGAGTTAGACCGCTGCTACAGGCTGCTTCCTGGGCATGTGTGTGTGTGTGTGTGTGAAAACAAATTAGTTAGTAGTAGTTAGTAACAGTTGATTGATTGACAGTTGAGAGGCGGGCCGAAAAAGCAGAGCTCAACCCCCGCAAGCACAACTAGGTAAACGTGGTGGTGGATACACACACATACACCAGCATTGTCGCGAACAAGAGGACACAGTTTCAAGCTAAGGAAACAAAGGTGCAGAAAAAACATTAGGAAGTTTTCTTTTGCAAACAGAGTGGTAGACAGTTGGAACAAGTTAGGTGAGTAGGTGGTGGAGGCCCAAACCGTCAGTAGTGTCAAAGCGTTATACGACAAAGAGTAATGGGAAGACAGGACACCACGAGCGTAGCTCTCATCTTGTAACTACACTTAAGTAATTACACTTTGGTAAATACACACACACACTCACCCAAGCAAACACTCACACATTCACCTGCAACTTCATGAACGAAGGGTCATAGATTTAAGCAAAGGAGACAAAGGTGCCGAAAAAGTTATGTTCTCTTTTGCAAACAAAGTTGTAGAGGGTTGGAACAAGTTAAGTGAGAGGGTGGTGGGAGTATGCCAAAGCACGCTGGACACGTAATCCTGAGGACCGGGGTTCGATTCCCGGAGCCAGCGAGAAACAAAATGGGCAGAGTTTCTTTCACCCTCATGCCCCTGTTACCTAGCAGTAAATAGGAGCCAGCGAGGTAGAGGTAGCGATAGGTAGGCGAGGTAGCCAGCTAACCAGTACTTTTAAAGCGTCATATAACAAAGATTATCGGACAAACGGAACACCATGAGCGTAGTTCTCCTCCTATAACTACACTTAATTTAGCATCGAAATTCTACGTCAGAGAGAAAAGCCTTATGTATACAACTTATGTCCGACCAGTGCTAGAGCTCCACCATCGTGGACCACAAGTCTCAAGATCCACACAGTTATCATCAACAAGGTTAGTGGGCCAGCCAGAGGCTTAGGGCCCGCGCAGGAATATCCCTGCAAAAAAATCAACAAGGTACAGAGTGTTGATAAAAGTCTAACGAGAATAAACTGCTGGAATTGAGTCTAATGATATTTAAAACTCTAAGTGAAAAGGTAGGGGGGGGGGGGAAGGGGACAAGATTCAGATATAAAAGTAGAGATATCGCTAGTAGAGTGGAGGTTCGTTCTCGACTCACGATCGTAAATTCCGGATTCGAATTCTGGTGGGAACAGGATAGGAAATGCGCCCACCTATATACACTGGCTGCCTGTTCCTCGACACAATAAATTATTATTCGGTTATAATTAATATTAAAAATATAAATATATGGCTTGGGACGTGTAGCAACATGAAAGAACATTTATGAAATGCAGATATACAGATGAACAATTGGGATGTCAGGAAATATGTCCTTGGTGTTAGAACAGCAAACAAATGGGACATATTGGAAAGGGAACTAATATGGACTACTGATATAAATCATTTTAAAAGCAGATCTAACAAGAAACATTTGAGATCGGAATGATTGCATTAAACGGTCAGCAATTGAAGAGGCAAGGCTCTGGGTACATTTTCTTAAAATATATAAAGTATTCATCTTAGGACTTCCCTTAAGGTTTGAACATAAATAAGGAATTACATAAACTGAATGTCTTTGACACAATATAGCCTATAGAAGCTGGTGAAGGCTTGCCAAATACAATTTCACAAAATTCTCCTTACTTAGATTAAGCATTTTTTCCATAAGTAAAAAGGTTTGAAATAAATAATTCATTCCTCAAACTATATTTTGAACAAACAAGCTCACCATTAATATCCTTCCACTGAATGTTACTGTCCTTTTCTTTGAACTTTGGTCTGGGGTTATGCATTTGTTTAAATGTTGAAGCTGTGTGGCAGGATTAATGGACAATTCTCACGACACTTTGAACAAAGAATCTATTCACATTTGGGGAGACTTTATCGTACGGGATTACCCTTAATGCGACCTTCTGTCTCTGCAGTTAGTGATCTTTGTTGAACAGTGGACGGCACTCTCTCTCACACACCCATTTCAGTGTAATAACTCGACACTTCCTCAGGTCCTGCTCGTCCAAACTGTGGCCGACCCAAAAGACTTATTCATAAATTTTAAGGTTCTGTGCAACAAAAAGTTACATTTTCCTGATAATCAACATCATTTTATATTTATGTGAGAGAGAAAGTGTTTATATGAGGTTGGAGGTCAGACGCTTGGGGCTAGCCTCGTTCAACTTTGCCACCAGCACATACACACATTACTATATGAGTACTGGAACAGTTGGTGATCTAATGGACTTGTACCCAAGATTGGCCATATAATGTATTAATTATACAATGAATGTATGTGATGTAATTATATAACCTGAGCTTGTAAAAGCACCTTAATCACCTTCAGTGACTAAGTGCTTAATTGAACACTAGTTTCTCTATCAGCTATCTCACCCTGTCAGAGTAAAAGAGACAAATGTATGTGTATGCATGTGTGTGTGTGTATATGTATGTATATATGTATATGTACGTATATGCATGTGTATGTATAAGTATGTGTATAAAGTATATATGGAAGCTGATCAGAATTACATTTCACCTTTGTAAATGCACATTAATGACACTATAAAAGACACATCGAACACTTTATGTAGGGCATACGTAAATCTGTGTATCTATGTATTTACGCATGTAGGTTAGCATAGCATTTTAAAAGCACCGAATCACCTTCTGTGGTTGATTGTTCAATAAACCCGTAAACTATATGTTTAACACATCTCTAACCCTGTCCATGGAGGACAGAAGAAAATGTATATATACTCGTTAGCATTGTAAATGTGTGGCCACGTCTGTGGTAGAAAATAATAATAATAAAAAAAGCCTATTGAGCACTATCGTTTATTGAGACAATAAAATACATCTCAAAAGGACAGAGTAGTTTAGGCTATATATTCTACTATCCTTCCAGCCTACGTCTGTATGTTGCGGACTACAGCGGATATCCGGTGGGCAGGAATAACGGGAGAGAAGGTCACGGCGTGGGGGATAGAATGAGGGTAGAATTTCTCAGCAGGAGGCGGAATCTGGAGTGTTCACAGCTTGTGGGTTGTGGTGGTGGGGGGGGGGGGGGAGTTGTGGGGTTCACAGGTGTCCCCGGCGGCACAGCTCCCACGCCCCCTCTACCTCACTCTTTTCTTTAGTGCTCACTTTTTTTGTAAACTCAACCTCATAAACACACTAATTCTACCTATATATAGTGTGTGTGCGTGTCACACTAATTGTACCTATATATGTATAGTGTGTGTGTGTGTGTGTGTGTGTGTGTGTGTGTGTGTGTGTGTGTGTGTGTGTGTGTGTGTGTATGTGTGTGCGTATGTGTGTGTGTGCGTGTGTGTGTGTGTGTTCATATTTAAAGATAAAGATGTTTAGAATCGCATATGAAAATTCCTCCCAGTGTGAGCACTTTGCTACGCCGGCAAGCATTACACAACTCGCCCCACTTCCAAACGCGGTAATTGCACAATGAAAAGGCTGTTTTACCTAGAGTTTCCTAATGCTTTCCTTTACCGTTGGGTAATACCTATTACCCCGCGTACAGTGCTCAGGGTCGAGGACACTGCCCGTGCACTCCGAGGGTGGCGGCAGTGCCTGGTGGGTAACTTGTCATTGAAAGGGAAGTGACCGACTACTGCTATTAATTAACCAGGAGAAATATATTCCATTGATAGCGTTACACTTCACGCTCATCGCCGTATGGAAATGAGTTTCTGTGTTGCTGCATATAATATTATTTGTTTAGGAAGCCTTAATGAGTTTTCTAAGAACGCAAGATAATAGGCATGAATACTGCTCGCTGCAGATTTTTTTCATTACCAGTTTATATTAAAATGTTCTGGGAACACACACTAGCATGATCACGGCAGCAACTTGTACGACTGAGAGAAATGGTTCAGTATGATTATGTATTTTAATAAGAATATCTTTTAAGACTTTTCTAAATTTTAAGATCATAACGATCGTACTAGTGAGTGAACACACCACCATAGTAGCATGAACAACACTCCCCAATAAGAAGAAAACCTGCTCTGCCTCTCTGTCTGTCTGTCTCTCTCTCTCTCTCTGTCTCTCTCTCTCTCTCTCTCTCTCTCTCTCTCTCTCTCTCTCTCTCTCTCTCTCTCTCTCTCTCTCTCTCTCTCTCTCTCCTTCTGTTCGTGTTTGTCTCTGCCTCTGTTTTATCTTTGTTTTTTCTTAACTCTTCATCACATAACATTTTCACTAAACATTGTCTTCGTCAATACGAAGACTTGTTTGTCAATACAATATTTGTTTGGCAGAGATAGAGAGACAGAGAGGAAATGACAAATACAGAGATTGACAGAATAACACAGAAAGAGAATGAGACAGAGACAAGGACAGAGAAAAGGATTGCCCTAGACAGAGACAAAAAAGAGAGAGACACAAAAGCAGAGACTAAAATAGACACAGACAAATACAGACCGAGACAGAGTGAGAGAAGCATACATAGTTGAGATTTGTCTTTGAATAAAAAGATATGTATTCATACTCTTAACGAAACTGGTAATCTTCATCTTATTTATTAGAAGTTGTAAATTGCATTAATCGCACTCTAAATCACATTACCTGAAATTTATGGGTCATAAGAGCGCCATATTTAAACATAACCCGACTATGCTCAACATTCCTCCCAATGCATTAGCGTCTGGAAAACAAGAGTTATGCAAATGAGAATGTGAATTTAATTGAAAATCAATTAGAAACAAATGTCCAACATGAACGTCCATATATATAATATATATATGTATATATATATATATATATATATATATGTTGTGTAGATCATATATATATATATATATATATATATATATATATATATATATATATATATATATATATATATATATATATATATATATATATATATATATATATATATATATATATATAGATCCAAGAGCATATTATATTGTAGAGTAAGTATAAACTAATTTTTAGTCAACCATTTGCATCTAGTTTAAAACAATAAGTGAGAGACTGCTAATGCGAAAAGTATATATTTTTGTCCATGCATATTTCGACGTTTCAGACCTGTTGGGCCTGGAACTTCAAATCAACAAATTTATGGTTAACCATATGAAAATACATTGATTTTATCATTTGTTATGGAAACATAATTTCCACGTTAATTTTAATGAAAAAAAAATAATAAGCCGAAATCTTGCCTTGTGGTTTGAACTAAAAATCATCGAATTTGGCAATATGTTGACGTCTTTTAAGAGTTTTCAGTTGAATGCCCTCTTCTTGTATTTAAAAACAGCCTAGATATAGTTTTGTGAGAGCTAGTACTAATGGAATAGGTCTCCGCAGCCTCGACTCCTTCCTACCTTACACCACTTCCAATTAAATGCAAATTCCAGAGGTTCTCAGAGACAAGAGCTGTAACTTGTCTTAACAATGAGTGCGTGATGAATGAGCCTGAGTCTCACACATCTCCGACACTCATGTTATGAAGCACCTGGGAGGCTTAGACTGGGCTTACGGGCTTGACTGTGACTGCTTGCTTGAGAACTTGTGGAGTTTGGTCGGCCGTGAGGTTAGCTTAAGAAGCTGAGAAGCTTGCTTGATGAGCTGTAATGATTGTTTGTTTAGTCCAGGGGCTGGTATAATGATCTCTGGGGCTTGTTTGATGAGCTGCAAGCTTTGCTTGAGAAGCTGTTGATCTTCCAAGAGACGCTGTAAGACTTAAGAGCTGTGGATCTGGCAAAAATTCTGAAATGTAGTGTAGGATAAGGAACGGAATGGAATTAATTCTTAATATTTGAGTTTTGCATGCTATAGACACACTGCCAGATGACTGGACTGGCCCTATTAATGTTCCATTATATATAAAACTGGGGGTGGAATATAGTGATGTAATATCTATCAAAGCATCAGCTTATTTGCTACTGTGTGCAAGGTTTATAAGCGAGCAGAGATGCAAATAAGTTTAAGTGACGATCATGTGACTCGTGTAGTGGAAGATGTTGTGTAGATCATATAGTTGCAATAATACAGCTTCAGGAGAAGGTATCTTAACAAAATTGTCTTTATGACTTGGAAAATGCATTAAAAAAAATAGCAAACATGTATGGAGTTGGAGGATTTAAGTTAAATGCTGCGAGTAGTTATTATGTACTGACTTAGTGCTCACCTAGGGGTGCGGGAGTGGAGCTTCGGCTCTTTGGTGTAGCCTCGGTGCATGTGTGAAAAATAATGATATAATGTGTTACTGGAATCATGTAATTTTTAGTTTGATATAATTGTAGGTGTACGCCAGGGTTGTGTGACATTCATAAGGTTGTTCAATATATTCATGTATATCACACATGGATTGGTTGTTAGAGAGATCAAAGTAATAATATTAAAGAAATATGTCAAATACGATATGTGCAAATGATGCATTTTTCCAGAAAAGAATGAGAGATTTATGTAAATTAGTTGAAACTTATAATGATGTGTGTGAGAGAAAACTGCTGAACGTTTTTGCTGACAAAAGCAAAGTTATGGAAGAGGAAAGTGAATGGAAATGTGTGAAATTATTGTGAATTTTGAAGTGTCAGAAGTGTTTGACTAATTTAAATACCTGGAATGTTTGATATACAGTAGCGGAATATAAGTAAATGAAGTTGAAAGTAGAGTGAATCAGAAAATAGAAAGAGTTTGGTGCAATGAGAGACCTGATTAAAAGAAATAAACAAGAAATCGATGCGACCAGAGAGATGTATGAGTGAGTGGTAGAGTCTATCCTTATGTTCAGTTGTACGACCCTCGTGTTACAAGCACGTGAAACATCTCGAATTAGAGTAGAATAAACAAACTGAGAAGCATGTGTAGAGTTGAGAGAATAAAGACGGCAGATATCATGAGAGGAGGTCCTACGTCAACACAGTAAGTGGCATGATTGTCAATGGCTAGATAAGTTGGTCAGGTTAAACCTGGTCTTATGAAGCGGTGTGGTGATGTTGGGAATGATCTGGTAGAGTTGTGGTGATGCTGTGGAAGATCTGGTAGTGTTGTGGTGTTGGGGATGATATAGTAGTGTTGTGGTGATGATGGGGATGATATAAGAGTGTATGGTGGTAATGCAGGCGATGAGTCACAATAACGTGGCTGAAGTATGTTGACCAGACCACACACTAGAAGTTGAAGGGACGACGACATTTCGGTCCGTCCTGGACCATTCTCAAGTCGATTGTGAATGGTCGACAATCGACTTGAGAATGGTCCAGGACGGACCGAAACGTCGTCGTCCCTTCAACTTCTAGTGTGTGGTCTGGTCAACATATGGTGGTAATGTTGGAATGATCTGCTACAGAGTGTTTGTAATGATGTGTGTATGATCTTATAAATAATAATTGTGATTGTGTGGATGATCTGGGAGTGTGTGGTGGTGCTGGTTAATGTGGGATGCCCAGTAGTGTTTGAAACAATAATTTGTTGCAAGTTTATGTACTGAAGCATAGTGTCACTAATTATATATTTATTTATATAAATTATTATATATAGACATTAATTTATATATATTAAAGAAAAATAAATCTATACCTAAAATACAGAATATCTGTTTGCATGTCTAAAGACGGAGGCCAGATGCTCGGGGTAGCCTAACCCAAATTTGCAGGGGTGAATGGTTTGGTGTACGGGACTGACATAGTCAGCAGGACGGACAGTCCGCCTGCTTTCATAACTCGCACTGTATTTCCTATTTCTAAACTTTCCCCTCACCTGTGCCTCTCCATCCTCTTTACTCTCCTCCCCTCTTCCCAAAAAAAAAAAACCCACCAACACCGACATAGTCTGGTCGTGGTTAAAATAATATTATCATTATAATATTACTTTAACCACGTAATTAAAGTAATTACTTTAAGTAATATTATCATTTATAAACACCCGTAGGCAATTTCCGTGGAACCTTACATAGACTCACGGAATATTTCTGCGTGAAATATTCCGTGTGATTAATGTGGAGATGTTTGCTATAATAACAATTTTTTACACCCATTCACTTTTTTCAGTGGTTCTTAATATTGATGGATAGAGAGATACATGGATAGATGATGGATGAATAGATGGATAAATAGATGGACAGTTTGACAGAAAAGTAGATATATAGATAGATAGATGGTGGACATATAAACACAAGCAATGCAAGATGCCTGCGTCTGTTTCAACACATTATCAAGGTCTATTCTTTTATAATGTGTAGAAACACGAAAACTTTCAGAATTTTCGTTTTATTTTCTTAGTGTATACTAGGTTTGTTTATGTGCCTGTCGGTCTGTTCAAAGTTGGAAACCACCCGGCTGGGGATAGCCTCACACAAATTGGCAGAGGGAATGGTCTGGGATTCGGGAATGAACATAGGCTGGTCGGGGTCGATTCCAATAAACTAATGGAATCGAACAACATTATCGTGGATCTCTATTTAATTCCGCATCAGTCTTACCAGGATTTAATACACAGAGATGAGAAAAAAGGACAAAAACAGAACTATCACTTAAGAAATAAGTTAAAAATCGAAATAAGTCAAACGAAAATAAAAAAAAGTTCGGCATTGTTGGAATGACGAAAAAATATTCTCCATCCTTGATCCGAAAATAATGTGAAGCCGATATAAATACTTGACAAAGTTTGTCAGGACCACTGGAAAAGTTTTTTATCCCTTAAACTTTGGTTGTAAATCTTAAGTGGATCATAACTCAGGGTTCAGAGGCGGGTATCGCCAACTTCGGTATTTCTCGCTGTCAACGATGAACCTGAAGACGATAAAGTGAATGAAAGCTTCACAACCCATGATAAACGAGACGCTAAACGAGAGATGGTGATTGTGGGAAAGGTTATTGGATGGAGGAAAGGTATTGCCTGAGACACAGGTGGAAGAGGTGGCTGTTTGCTATGAGGTAGATGTGGGAGGAGATTCCATTCACCTGGGCTCTAGGAGACTCGAACCGTGGACCCTCCCGTGTGTGAGGCTAAGGCTCTATCGACCGAGCTATTGAGTAATCTTAATAAGGAAAGTTTCCAGAAGCAGCATCCTGCTGCCAAACTGGAATTTTCGACTTTCCACGTTATTTATATGGCGCAGGCGTGGATCACTAAGACCTCTGAGCTTCTGTAGTAGTCAGGGGAAAGTCGAAAATTCCAGTTTGGCGGCAGGATGATGCTTCTGGAAACTTTCCTTATTATGACTTCTCAATAGCTCGGTCGATAGAGCTTTAGCCTCACGCGCTTGCGGTCCACGGTTCGAGCCCAGGTGAATGGAATGTTTATTTCCACGGAAGTGTGGATGACAATTTCTATGTGGAAGGAGGTTGCTTGCTGTATTAGTTATGAACAATACATTACTGTAATTACACCAGCAGTTACGAACTCAGTGGTAACTGCAATAACAGTATAAAACACAATAAATAATTTTCTTGAAACAATAAACAGCCATTACTCTCTGCTCTCCGACCAAGGTAAACTGGGAGGTGTATAGAGTGCTTGTATTAATATTCATGAGTCTTAACCATGATCAAAAGTTCTTTTTTAGTCTCGAAGGAAAATATAAACTGGGAAGTAAGAAGTAAGATCAACCAAGCCCGGTAGCGAAGACCATCTTCTCCTGTAGCTGGCTTACCTCCTCCTGTAGCTGACCTCACTACTCCTGTAGCTAGCTTACCTCCTCCTGTAGCTGACCTCACTACTCCTGTAGCTGACCTCACTACTCCTGTAGCTGACCTCACTATTCCTGTAGCTGATCTCACTATTCCTGTAGCTGACCTCACTACTCCTGTAGCTGACCTCACTATTCCTGTAGCTGACCTCACTACTCCTGTAGCTGACCTCACTACTCCTGTAGCTGACCTCACTACTCCTGTAGCTGACCTCACTATTCCTGTAGCTGACTTCACTATTCCTGTAGCTGATCTCACTATTCCTGTAGCTGGCTTACCGCTCCTGTAGCTAGCTTACCTCCTCCTGTAGCTGACCTCACTACTCCTGTAGCTAGCTTACCTCCTCCTGTAGCTGACCTCACTACTCCTGTAGCAAGCTTACCTCCTCCTGTAGCTGACCTCACTACTCCTGTAGCAAGCTTACCTCCTCCTGTAGCTGACCTCACTACTCCTGTAGCTAGCTTACCTCCTCCTGTAGCTGACCTCACTACTCCTGTAGCTAGCTTACATCCTCCTGTAGCTGACCTCACTACTCCTGTAGCTAGCTTACCTCCTCCTGTAGCTGACCTCACTACTCCTGTAGCTAGCTTACCTCCTCCTGTACCTGACCTCACTACTCCTGTGGCTAACTTACCGCTGCTGTAGTTGTGTGCAGATGGGAGAGGCAGACGGACCCGGGCCTCGCCGGATACTCCCCGTAGTAAAGGTATAAATAAGCAGTTTTTTAAATAATTAAATACAATTCAGGCTTTAATTAGTTTCTTTATTAAGTACCTTCCTTACACCCTGCCTGTAAACCCCTACACATTATGTCAACAATTAAATTTGTGGATCACTGCATCACATCGATAAGTTCGAGGATACATCTTGGGTATTTTCATTTATTATTCTTACAAGAAATTGCACCGAACAATATTACCGTTGCAAGGTGCCATATTATTACTATTATTAGACAGTGCCATAGTATTGTTTTACAGTGCATTAGTCTTGTTGCACAGTGACATATTATTATCACACGATGCCATAATCATGTTTGTCAGTGTAATATTTTTATTACATGGTTTCATGCTATTGTTACACAATATTATACGTCTTGTATCTCAGCGCCATATTATTTTTGCAAAGTGGCATATTACTGCTAGACGGTGTCACATTCTTGAAGCATAATGCCATATTGCTTCACATTTTTATAGTCTTGTTGCAATTCCTACCCATTGACAGTTTTGTTTCATAGTGACATAGTCTGGTCGCACAGTGCTATATTGATTCAGTTACAACACTATTTATATAAATATTCAAGAACCCGTAAAAGGTGACATTGGTCTCAGTAGCTCAGTAGCCCATGGCCCCAGCTGCTAGTGACCATGGGACCCACTGGGCTGGGGTGAAGGGTCCCGGTGTCTTGGGGTTAAAGGCTCCAAAGGGTTTGGATCAAGGGGTCCGTATGGCTTGGGGTCAAACTTCCCAGTGGCTTAGGGCCAAAAGTTTCCACTGGCATTGGGTTAAGGTCCCAGTGAGAGGCGGAGCAGGATTTTCTGACGATTCTCGCACAAGGCAAAAATACAGACATTGCTTTTCTTGTATTCTTGAACACCTTTTTTGTGTTGTCAGGCAGTGTTTGGAGGCGATGCATGTTATGGTGCTGGTGGGCCCAGCTGACCGTAGAGACAGGCATGGGAGAAATATATGTGGCGGAAGGTTCTGCGGGTAGCAGCAGTGGTCGTAGATCTATGGGCTGTTGTGGTCAGTCTTCCGCTAGCAGCAATGATGGTAATTCTGTGGATAATTGTATAAATCACACTGTTAGCATCAGTAGTGGTAGTTTTTTAGGTAGTAGTGGTAGGCTTGCGAGTAACAGAAGTGGTGGTAGTTGAATGGGTAGAAGGGAGAGTCTTGCTAGTGGCAGCAGTTCTGGAAGAGTTTCGGTTCGTATGGTATTAGTACTTCAGCAGCTTGTCCTCACAAACAAAGGCCAAACCCCCCTGTTTATGAATGAAAAAGGGTTTACACACGACTCACAAATGACGACGTTCGAACATTTCTGAAACAAGTGTTTCCCCTGACGACTTTTGTTCGAACCACATCGCTGTAAATGCTTCATCCACGTACTACAAATACAAATAATCGCCAATAGATCCTAAACACCTAACCTAACCAGTGCCTAAATATGCACAGTATGCTAATATTTAACAATATTAATTTATATTTGAGAAAATTCCTATTTTGGATGAACAGCATCGTAAAATTGATGAATGCGTCTTTGGAGTCAACCGTTGGATGGAATGGACTTGGTCTTAGGAATGGTTGGCTTCAGGTAGCAGCAGCAGACATAGTCCTTATGGTAGTTGCTCAAATAGTCCTCTGTTTCAAGTGGTGATATTCCTTATGGAAAAGTGATAAATTTTAATTCTAGTAATAGTGGTTTCAGTCCTTGAGTACTTGATTATTCCGGTCAGTTAAGCGTGTCTTGATACATCTATCTATCCATAGTACCCGTAGCTGAACGACGGGTAATTATAGGTGTAATCGAGCGGTTTGTAGGAGTTGTAGAGCGGATAGTCTAAACCATATCCTTGAAAGCCATACCCGGAGCCAATATTGCCGAAGCCATTGCCTGGATATCTGAAACCGTTGCCTGTATTAACAAAGCCATAACCTCCATCTCCGAAACCATATTCTGGTTTTCCGAAGCCATATCCTGCATTTCCGAAGTCATAACCTGAATTTCCAAACCCAAACCCTCTATTTCCAAGCCCATTTCCTGTATTTTGGAAGCCATACCCTAATTGAGGGTTAATAGAATATATATTTTTATAACCGTTGCCAGAACCATAACCATAAGAGGGTCTTCCGTACCCATTAAAGAGTTTGTTATTCCCGAGGCCACTACCTAAGTCACCGTAAACTCCGTAACTTGGGTAACTTACTCCATATGACCGATAGTAACCACCAGGCTGGCTCTTTGGCTCAGCATTGGCTTTGGAGTCTGCCTCTCTCTTATTGATCTTGCGACCTTTGGTGAGTGGAGATTGGTAGTAACCGATTACTGGGCCATAGCCGCTAGTACCTAATCCGAAGCCACCTCTTCCTAATCTGTTGCCACCAATTCCTGATCCGTAGCCACCTATTCCTGGCCCGTAGCCCCCAACTTCTGGCCCGTAGCCACCGAATCCTGATCCGTAACTACCGACTACTGGCCAGTAGCTACCAATTCCTGATCCGTAGCCGCCGACTCCTGATCCGTAGCCGCCGACTCCTGATCCGTAGCCGCCGACTCCTGATCCGTATCCGCCGACTCCTGATCCGTAGCCGCCGACTCCTGATCCGTAGCCGCCGACTCCTGATCCGTATCCGCCGAATCCTGAACCGTAGCCGCCGACTCCTGATCCATATCCGTCGAATCCTGATCCGTATCCACCGAATCCAGATCCGTAGCCGCCGACTCCTGATCCGAAGCCAGAGTTGGGTAAGAAGAAATTGGAGCCGGAGGAGGACTTGCTGATCTTTTTCTTGTCAGCAGCCACTAAGGCGACCAGTAGAAGGGTGACCTGCAAAGGCGAAACATCTTCAGTAAGAGTTAAAATACTGCGAGATTATAGCAAAATATCACCCCAAAGTGCACATAGTAGTGTGATAGGCAGACAGTGACGTGCCTCCATAAATTATGCATGCCAATGACTGCCATATACAACAAACTGAGAGTAAATCTCGCAAACTATATGCAAATGAACAGATAATTTGCAAATATTTGCACTTTAGAGCAATAAATGAATTGATATAATTTGTTTGCGAATTCTCTATTGTGTGATTTATATTCAGTTTATTATAAATTAAAAAAATACATTTTAAATGTTATTAAATCTTAAATCAACATCGTAGACAAAATTGTTGGAAAAGCTTATTAAAATGTTATCACTGACAGCAATTTTTCTTTCAGTGTCTGTATGAATATTATGGCCGAAGAGAGAAGCCTCACTGATCTAGGAATACTTAGTATGCCATTATTATATTAAATATAAGACTTGCAAGCATGGACACAGCTTTTGTATATGTGAATAAGTAACATATGTTTGTTACAGACTCCCTGTACACTGACATTTGGTGTGGCTCTCTGTACATTGACTTCTGGTACGGCTCCCTGTAAACTAACATCTGGTATACTGACGTCTAGTGTGGCGCCTTGTACACTGACGTTAGCTGTGGCACCCAGTATACTAACGAGTGGTGTGGCTTTCCGTACACTGACGTCTTGAGTGACTCCCTGTATACGGACGTCCTAGGTGGCTCCCTGTATACTGATGTCTTGTGTGGCTCTCTGTATACTGACGTCTGGTGTGACTCCCTATACAATAGCGGCTGTTATAGGTTTGAGACACACTAACGCTTGGACCTTGGTCATGATTAGGGGTGTTTTTGACAGCCTTTTTCAGTATACCACTTGGTTTTACTAACACAGTCTTCAACATTCTGCTTTATTCCACTGGTTTAGTGACAATTTTTAATATTTGTCAACATTTCCCAGGGGTTGCTGCCTCAATGGCCGACGTTCCATTGTTCTTCTTGGACGGGGGGGAAGGGTGAAAAGTTTAATTTTCAAAATTCTATATTACTCACTAGTTTCGTTTCTCATTGACTACGTGTTTCTTGAGTTTTTGAATCTATTATAATTTTTCCTTCATATTCTCCCTTCTTTCTTAAGGCAAGTGTGTACCCACTGGTTTACTTCAAATTAAAATTTCGATGAAGAATTGTTTATTTTTTTTGTATCGATGAGCAAACAGTTTGGATGAAATTCATGTGTGAAGTTAAAAAGAAACTTTTATTAAATTAATAAATTTGGTTTTGTAACGAGATCCATTTCTGTTCCTGTTTTATGCCGTTATAATCATGTTAAATCCTAAACTGCGAGGCTGTTTAGACTCGCGAGAAATTCATTATAAACAAATGCACACTTCCAAGTTCACTTCGCTGCATTTTTTATTTTCATATATGATTTTTCTTGTAAGATTAACACAATATTTCAATACAAACACAATATTATCATAAAACACCGTGTGTTCAAAAACAGATTTACACAAACACGAGAGACTAATTTTAGCGTCAAATACGAGCCAGGAAGGTGAGGAATTCCTCACCACCAGAGGCAGAAGCCTCAAGCAGTGATGCTACTCACCAGACAGGTCTTCATTGCGGTGATCTTCTTCTGACAGTAACCACAACGATGCTACTGGGACGGACTATATACCCTAGGATGCCACGGTGAGCTGTTCAGACGACCCTGGGAGAGTTCACTCGCATGCTCAGTCCTGTCATGCTCAATCTTACACCCCAAGGAAACCCAAAAGACGATTCCTTCATTTCCGGTAATTTGTTGGTGGTTCGCAAGCGGAAGTCTTCCCATCATGCACGACTACTCTCAGTTGGCTCTGCTCCCTAGTCCTGCAGTCATTCCCTGTTAACTAGCCAAGACATCTTTCGCTGCTCCCTAGCCTTATCACCCTCCCATGCTTCCTAGCCTTGATAATTATCAAATAGAATATTTACATACATTCTCAACCCACAATTCGGGATCCCGGGTTAAATCCCCTGGTGGAATAGATATATCAATATACCTTTCATATCAACTGATGCCTCTGGTTACTTAGCAGTATAGGTACCCAGGAGTTAGGCTACTGTTTTTATTTTATAGATTTTTACAATCTCTGTTGTTTCTATTTTATTTTGGAATGAGTGATTGTAGATTAATATGTTTGTCAATGCCCACTTTGGTTTGACTAATATTAGTAGTTTTCTTATTGGATAGTTAAGTGTTAACTCGTTATCTTTTACCAATGGAGGAATTTAAATTATTGAATTTAGGCTTCAGCAATTTGTCTTTGCTTGATTAAATTTGTATTATTTTAATGTATTGTTCAGTAATTCTTTTTTAATTTGCGTTTTGTTGTGTTTCAAACCTGATGACGAACACAGAGTTATTCGAAATGTATAAATTTACAATAGAAGTACTATTCAAGAGGATATTTGACACAATTTGTCATTCGTTTTATTATGAAATTAGAGTATTATTATTATAATTCTTCGGCAGCTGGATTAAGGAGTATTTGGCCATTGTTTACGAAGACTGTCTCTTTACGGCAACTCGTTAAAGTTTCAGCTTCCCCCCCCCCCATGATAATGTCATAAATTTTAAATAACGTGTATTTAAAATAGATTTGTTCCCCATTTATATACTCACATTATTATACAATAAAGATATTTTTGTTGTTAGGCATAGGTTAGGTTCAGTGTTTAGGTTCTGTTGGAGATTATTTGTGTTTTAGTACGTGGATGAAGCATTTACAGACGCGATTCGAGCAGAGGACGTCAGCGAAGGACTGCTCAAGGAAATTACATACTTCATCAGTTGTGAGTCACGTAAACTGTTTTTGTTTATAAACAAGGGGTTTGGCGGGTGGATTAACGAGCATTTGGCCTTTGTTGATGAGGTTGGCCTGACAACTTACAGCAGATGAAGTTCCAACATTTCTCAGTGCTTCGCTGACGACCTCTGTTGAAATCGAAGCTCTGTAAATGCTTCACACACGTACTACGAATACAGATCTAAAAAGCAGAACCAAAAACTAACCTAAGCTACCCCTAAAAATGCACCATTTGCTGATATAATACAAGTTATTTTTAGAAAATTCCTATTTTGAATGAATAATGTGGTAAAATTGATGAATACGTCATTGAGATCGGCTGCTGGATGGAATGAACATATCCTGAGGACGGGTTGTTAAAGTAATCAGTCGTGATTTATGTGTTAGGTGTTTTCATTCATAAACAGCGGAGATGGTGCCTTGATTAATTAGCATTTGGACATTGTTTATGAGGATATATTGGAAATAATTATCAACATATCCAAAACACCTAACATAACCTATCATAAGTTTAACTATAAAGAAAATTGTAATATAGATTAATATTTATTTACTTTCCAGAAAATATAGTGTTTGGTTGCAATGAACCTTTAAACTGACGAATGCCCCTTCGGGGTCGACTGCCGCTTGGACAAATATAGCCAGAAATTTGGGTGGGATTGATATATGTACAAAACACGGCTTATTATTAATTAGAAATATTCATATTTTGAACAATGCTTGTAACCCTAACGGCCCTTTGTTTGGGTGACAGGGTCGTCAATAAGCAAGATGAGTGAGTTGGACAACCCTACCCTACCCCTTCTCGCTCAGTCATGGTACATATTATCTTCGGTAGAAATCCCAGCCATCATCAAAACAGAGGGTCATCGGGTTCTTAATGTGTTACGTGCAAGTATATTGAAACCACTTTAAATCCACGTAACCAAAACACCTAATTTAACCTTATGTAACACTGAATATACTCACAATATATAATAATATTAATAAGGTGTTGAAAAAAACATTTGTTGTTATATCTCGTGAAAAAATTAATGGTGTCAGTGGGTTGTCAGCTGTATCAACCAGATACTGACTTGTTAAAGTTAGAGTTTGACATGTAACCTGGGCTGGAGGATGGACTGGAAAACCCCATGGTCACCTTAATACCGTAAACCATGTTCTTCTTCATTCACACCAACCTTGCCTTCTCCAAGCTTACTGGGAAGGAATACAGCTTGAAATTATTAATTACAAGGAAACGGTAATAAAAAAAACACTATTATTAGACCGATCACAGTATCACATACTTTAATTTGTTCAATAAACCCTTGAACTATATGTTTAACACACCTCTAACCCTGTCCATGGAGGATTGAAGAAAATGTATATATGGGGTTAGCATTGTAAATGTGTGGCCACGTCTGTGGTAGAAAATAATAATAAAAAAAATACTTTAATAGAGCTTCTGAAGGCCGCTGGGCCCAGTGGAGGGTCAGGGAGTACTGGTGACTGCCTGAGTGTTTCATGTGAGTACACTACAGCAGCCGGGTGTGTGTATCACTGGAGCGAGTGACTACTGGCAGTGGTAAGTATTGGTAATAACTGGTTTGCTCAGAGACGAAGTCAGTCGTCCGGAATATCCAAAAACGGAATTGTCGCCATGCTCATTTATTTTGCATTTCTGGTTTTATCAAGATTTTACATCAATTTGTAAAGGTTTAATATATAAATGGGCATCGAACTGCGTGTTGAGTAGATTTAATATATATTTTATGCGACATTGTTAAAATATATTTTACGCCAATGAAAATGCTACACTTGAGAAATTTAAATTTCTGATCACCTTAAATAATTGCAATATCAGAAGTCATCATGTTGCAAACTTATAGACCTTTAAAGTAATATAATACTTCTGTTTTTGCTTGCTTCTTTTAGTAGACAGACATTAATACGATACAGAGTATCTTCTTTGTGGCATTAAATTAATTGAGACATAATTGTATGCATACTATATACTAAAAGTGTATACTATAATTGATAGTATGTACTTAACTTTCTACAATAATAACTGTGACTTTATTCTTTAGGTAAAGTATAATATACAGTGTCTTCATGTACATAGAAATATCATATTTAATCAATTTAGATTTAAATTGCTCATTAACATTGTAAAGATTCATTATTAAATACATACATGAGCTAGATTCATTAGTGATTCTTCAAGAAAATTACAGTCCGGGAACAAATGATCCTGCACCGGTTTGAGGCTTCCGACAACTTCACTCTTCCATACAAGTTTTCTTCTCTTTATTTTTCCTCATTCGTTGACGAACCTAATTTCCAGCAACATAAATAAAGTTGCATACAGAAATTAATATAGTTCTTCTACCTCATTTTATGTTCCGCAAGTAAATATCAAACAGAAATGCTGGAGAAAATACTGCAATGATTAATTTACTGCAAAAACGGGTATATTGACAAAATATGAAAATTATCTTAAAAATTCAGGCGTGATTTGGCCATAAAATTTAAACTGCCTCATAACTGGGCAAACATGCCTTGAAGGAGGGATCAACAAGAATTTAGTGTTTTACCATAATATTGGCATCACGTGCTATGGTATAAGTTTCCTCTTAGAGCCAAGTGCCCCTTGGCTGTATTCAAATTTTTTTTAAATTTAGTAATCCATTCTCAACACCCTTGCCAAATAAACATCAGCAGCATAGGGGATTTTTTTTATTAATTTATAAACAATGTATATGAAAGGAAAGAGGCAAGTGCTAATAAGCTACACATCAGTATCATTCACGTGCATTTCTTGTAAAATACGATAGAGAATAATCAAGAAGGACATATTAGACCATATTCATAGTGTAAACATCATCTTTAAACACTGGCTGCATAAATTTGTACACGAAAGGTTCCCCCCTGGTGTGATAAAGCAAGGAAAGAGCAGGATGGGCAGGTTGAGTACTTCTGTACTATCACGTGAGATGTTTCAATATGCAAGGCCTACTCCCTCAAAAGTTACATTTAGGTGCAGATACAGACGATGAATTACAATAACGTAGCAGAAGATATGATGACCAAATCACACATCAGAACGCACAGGAGTAGCAGTGTAAACCACATTACTACGATGAGTGGTAGTTTGGTCTCTCTCTTGCTACTTCTCCTGACCTTTGCTGTGACATTAATCTCGTTGGTTTCTTTGATAAGTTTAACAATTCTTACTTTAGTACTCCTTCAGACCTATCTTCTTTCAGGGGGGGGGGGGCATTATCCCCGCTCTTGACACTTTGTTTTCTAAAACTCACCTCCTTCCTCGTCGCTTCCAGCTTGCCTTTGCTACCTAAAAGCTAACAAGCCTATTGTTATCCTTCCATCCAACAAAGGCAATTCGATGGTTGTCCTTGACCGTGTGGACTACCGCCAGAAAGCTGATGTTCCGCTCTCTGACTTCCGTAAATATGCTTCTCTAATTTCTAACCCTTTTAGTCGCCTTAAAACTTCTTTCAACCGCACCTCGCCTCACTCCACTGCTCTACACTATACCACACTAAACATCACCCTAACACAACCCACCACGCTACTCCACACTACAGCTCATTACACCAAACCCCACCACACCTCACCTCACCATACCTCATCACACAGCACCACACTACACCCCAACACACCATTCTGCACCACACCCACTCAACCCCACCACACTACACCCCAACACACCATTCTGCACCACACCCACTCAACCCCACCACACTGCACCACACCTCACCACACAGCACCACACTACACCCCAACCCACACCCACTCCACCCCACCACACACCACTGCGCCCTACCACACTCAACAAAACATCATAATTGTCTCACCGCCTAAATGCTTCCTGCTTTTTACGCGAGCCAAACGAACAGACCCACCTGGAAGTTCTCAAACTTCAAACATTTTAACAAAGTGTTTCGATTTAAAATAGTTGTGAGGTGGGGGTCTCGGCGGAGATCAAGGTGAGCGAGAGAGAAAGCATGAGAGAATACGAGCGTCTGGTCCAAGGTCTCGTGAGTGACTATGACAATAATTTTCGTGTCAAACCGTACGGTTGAGGCAGCTGGGTGGTGTCAATACCACGAATGAAACCTTGACCAATTATCATATTTTAGAGAAACTGAACGGCGAGGCATTTATCTACCCCCAACCACTCAAAACTGGCTGGGGGAGATGGGGAGCCTCACACTGGCTCCCCATCGCAACTTATGTAATATCGT
This sequence comes from Procambarus clarkii, assembly GCF_040958095.1. Taxonomy (NCBI): domain Eukaryota; kingdom Metazoa; phylum Arthropoda; class Malacostraca; order Decapoda; family Cambaridae; genus Procambarus; species Procambarus clarkii. The sequence goes on from NC_091201.1 coordinate 22,507,797, forward strand.
AATGTATCTTTAAAATAGCAGTTGTTATGGTGTAGATGTGTAGCATTCAAAGCTTTACTCATTGGACTTGGAGAAGAACGCAGCATTATAGAGCCTGATACAAAGAGTTGTTTAGCATAATATGATGCAGTTATTCTGTGTAACTAAAGAAACGGCAATACTGGCTTAGCGCTTTCTTTTGATGATGTATTAAAACAAGAGTCAACACAATCCTCGTCCGTTGGGTCTAAACAGCTCCTAAAGTTTTCCGAACAGACGAAATAAAAAAAATGAAGCGGGTGCTCAAGGAGGGGCTCAAGGTGCTTCAAATGAAGCACTCAAGGACTGAAGCTACTATTACTAGACTGAAAATTTATCATTTTTTTCATAAGGAATATCGCCCCTTAAAACAGAGGACTATTTGAGCTACTACTCTAAGGACTGTCTGCTGCTACTACCTGAAGCACTAATACCATACAAACCGAAACACTGCTGCCACCAGCATGACTCTCCCCACTACCCAATCAGCTACCACCACTTCTGCTACTCGCAAGCCTACCACTACTACCTAAATAACTACCACCATTGATGCTAACAGTGTGATTTATACAATTATCCACAGAATTACCATCATTGCTGCTAGCGGAAGGCTTACCACGACAGCCCATAGATCTACGACCACTGCTGCTACCCGCAGAACCTTCCGCCACATATATTTCTCCCATGCCTGTCTCTACGGTCAGCTGGGCCCACCAGCACCATAACATGCATCGCCTCCAAACACTGCCTGACAACACAAAAAAATGTGTTTAAGAATACAAGAAAAGCTAAGTCTATTTTTGTCTTGTGCGAGAATCGTCAGAAATTCCTGCCCCGCCTCTCACTGGGACCTTAACCCAATGCCAGTGGAAACTTTTGGTCCTAAGCCACTTGGACCCTTGACCCCTCACTACTGGAACCTTTGACCCAAAGCCATTGGGACCTTTGGCATCGCGCCACTGGAACTCTGGATCCCAAGCCACTGACACCATTGACCCACCTCAAGGTATTGTAACCCTTGACCCCAAACCACAGGGAATCTAGACTCCAAGCGACTGGAACCTTTGACCCACAAGGTAATGAAACCCTTGACCCGAAGCCAATGGGAGCTTTGATCCCAAGCCACTGGAATCATTCCTCCGAAAACCACAGATCCCCTTGCCCCCTAAAACCACAAGGAGTCCTGACTCCATGCCAATAGGATCCTAGACCCCAAGCACTAGGACACGTCGCCTCCTACTGGTTCTTGGACATTTGATGAAGTGTGTTGGAACTGAATCAATATGGAACTGTGCAACAACATTATATCACTGTGCAACAACAATATGGTACTGTGCAACTATAAAAACTATAATTTTTCACTGTGCAGGAAGAATATAGCACTGTGTAATATATCACTTTACAACACAAATACAGTTCTGTGCAACACTAATTTATCACTATGCAACAAGAATAAGGCACCGTGAAAGAAAAGTATGTTACAGTGAGGTGTGTGTGTATTCACCTAGTCGTGCTTGCGGGGACTGAGCTCTGCTCTTTCAGTCCGCCTCTCAACTGTCAATCACTCAGCTGATTTTGTATGTGTGTGCGCGCGCGTGTGTGTGTGTGTGTATGTGTGTGTGTGCGCGCGAGCATTATGTTGCACAATTTTAGTTGCATAGCCTAAAGAATTTGCGTGATGAGAAAGCTCAGTGTTGCTTACAGCACCTCTGACACCACATGTGATGATAACCTTGAGACCCTTGGTGAGGTGACTCCCCTTTGAGTGAAGGCGAGAGGTTGAAGGCTGGAACTCCAGTCATCGTTATCATATTTCTCTAATACGATGGCAAAATTCCGGTATATCCCTGACCCGGAAGCATTATGATATTCTAATGATGTGCACTTACACCTGAGACGTGAACACACACAGTTAAACATTAACTTAGAGCGTAATAGAAGCAGTAATGCTGTGGCTCACGGAAATCGGATGAAGGTGATTGGTGAAATTGATCAGTTGCGGGTGATGGTGGCACATAGTGGTAGAGCTGATTACCATAGTGCAGGTGGTGATGCAGGCTGGGAGGGGTATGGGTGGAAATAGAGATAGTTGGCGAGGCAGGTGGTGGTGGTGGTGCAAGTGGAGGTGATAGTTCAGGCAGTAGTGTGGTGCAGTTGATGACAATAGTTTGGCCTGGTGTTGCGCTTAACGTCGATAAACTTTGGGATGGTTAAGGCCACTTTAACAGCTTACTGACTAACCTAGAATTCTATCAACTCTCAATGCATGTACACTGTGAAGTGGATTTGGTTTTGGGCTTAAAGTACAATGGCTTTTTGAGGGTTATTAAAACCCTCACACCATATACTTATAGTCTGAACAGAGAATTACAGTAACTCTCAGAGAATGCAAACCAACAGAATTCCCTGAATTTCTCTTAATGTTGTTCTTAAGGCCTATCAACCGCAGAAGTGTTGTTATGGCCACCGAAGAGATTGACTGCTCAACCATAAAGAATTCTTGGGTCCTAGACACTTCTCATTCATATATATCTTGTGAATTTCCATGTGACAAAGCAAGAGATCACGCTACAGATAATCATTGAAACTAAAATTTATTAGGAGTAATCAAAATTATTCCTTTAGTTAGCATAATAAGAGTTCCCCATTTATACGCCTATTGCATAAAATAATACAATTTTCAGCATACCATTTCTAATAATTTCACGGAACTCGCACTTCAGGACGCCAGGAACATTGTGCACACTGCATTAATGTATCAATCATCATCAACGAGGAGTTGCGCTTATATCTTGTCAGTAACAAATCAATGGAACAAGCCGGACGCAGGTGACTGAGGAGTCAGAGGTATTGTGTCACAAGCGATAACTGTGATAGATTGGTGTTGCATGGGCCGTCAACTCTGCAGGCGACGGCCTAACCACACCAACGTAATTACCAGCCTGGGGCATGCAAGATGTATATAGTGAGAGGTGTACCATACTTTTAGGTGCATGAACACTGAGTTTACTTTAGTCCTGAATTTGGATCAGCACTAAAAATGTATTCTTGCTGCTTGATGAAACAGCAAGGTGTAACCAAGCAAGCTCAACACCACTACCACCAACAGTGGGAACTGATCTCGCGACTCCGTGTATCATGTGCACTCAGGCTGATCTGGAAACTTAAAAGCTAATGGATTACATTTAGAAAAGCAAAATTCGTTCGGTTTTGGCTAATAATAATAATGATCCTGTAAGAGGATCAACACAGAAGCAAAACGAAACAAGACAATGGGGGATCTCTGTAGATATCTTTACTTGTTGTACTTAAAGACTGAATACAGGTAAATCTAAAGCCACTCTACGTACTTCTGTGTGTGTATATATATATATATATATATATATATATATATATATATATATATATATATATATATATATATATATATATATATATATATATATATATGTCGTACCTAGTAGCCAGAACGCACTTCTCAGCCTACTATGCAAGGCCCGATTTGCCTAATAAGCCAAGTTTTCATGAATTAATTGTTTTTCGACTACCTAACCTACCTAACCTAACCTAACTTTTTCGGCTACATAACCTAACCTAACCTATAAAGATAGGTTAGGTTAGGTTAGGTAGGGGTGGTTAGATTTGGTCATATATCTACGTTAATTTTAACTCCAATAAAACAAAATTGACCTCATACATAATGAAATGGGTAGCTTTATCATTTCATAAGAAAAAAATTAGAGAAAATATATTATTTCAGGAAAACTTGGCTTATTAGGCAAATTGGGCCTTGCATTGTAGGCCGAGAAGTGCGTTCTGGCTACTAGGTACGACATATATATATATATATATATATATATATATATATATATATATATATATATATATATATATATATATATATATATATATATATATATATATATATAAGGAAATACTCGAACCCTGTACGGGAGGTCAACACGTGTAATCCACTAAGAGAAGTAGTTGTGGACGCCACCTCCACCCTGTATGCTGTACTTCCTAAATGTGAAAAGGCGCTCAGTATCACTTCAACACATTAGGAATGTCAGGAACTACGATTAAACACGAAGCATTTCACTGCGATTGAGCTGTACAATTTGCTCAGGTATCCACCGTACGGTTATTCTACAGAAGCGACTGACCGCCAGTCAAAAAGCGCAATAACTAATCCATCTCCTACATCCCAAGGCCACAAGGTGGGTGTTGCCCCCTACGCTACTCTGTTATTACTGCCAGCGGCGCTGCTCTTGTGTGAAGTGCTTGAGTGACTGTCACGGATGATAACGAAATGATACTTATGACAAGCGTGCATGTAATTATATTATATATATATATATATATATATATATATATATATATATATATATATATATATATATATATATATATATATATATATATATATATAACTGAAAACTCACACCCCAGAAGTGACTCGAACCCATACTCCCAGAAGCCACACAACTGGTATGTACAAGACGCCTTAATCCACTTGACCATCACGACCGGACATAATGAGGTGATAGCCGAGGCTATATGAACCACCCCACCGCCGGCACTCGGATAGTTATCTTGGGCATAGCATTTTACCAAATCACCTCATTCTTTGGGGCACACGTGAGGAACACAAATGCGAACAAGCCTGAATGGTCCCCAGGACATATGCAACTGAAAACTCACACCCCAGAAGTGACTCGAACCCATACTCCCAGAAGCCACGCAACTGGTATGTACAAGACGCCTTAATCCACTTGACCATCACGACCGGACATAATGAGGTGATAGCCGAGGCTATATGAACCACCCCACCGCCGGCACTCGGATAGTTATCTTGGGCATAGCATTTTACCAAATCACCTCATTCTTTGGGGCACACGTGAGGAACACAAATGCGAACAAGCCTGAATGGTCCCCAGGACATATGCAACTGAAAACTCACACCCCAGAAGTGACTCGAACCCATACTCCCAGAAGCCACGCAACTGGTATGTACAAGACGCCTTAATCCACTTGACCATCACGACCGGACATAATGAGGTGATAGCCGAGAAAGAGGTGAGGTGAACCAAAGAATGAGGTGATTTGGTAAAATGCTATGCCCAAGATAACTATCCGAGTGCCGGCGGTGGGGTGGTTCATATAGCCTCGGCTATCACCTCATTATGTCCGGTCGTGATGGTCAAGTGGATTAAGGCGTCTTGTACATACCAGTTGCGTGGCTTCTGGGAGTATGGGTTCGAGTCACTACTGGGGTGTGAGTTTTCAGTTGCATATGTCCTGGGGACCATTCAGGCTTGTTCGCATTTGTGTTCCTCACGTGTGCCCCAAAGAATGAGGTGATTTGGTAAAATGCTATGCCCAAGATAACTATCCGAGTGCCGGCGGTGGGGTGGTTCATATAGCCTCGGCTATCACCTCATTATGTCCGGTCGTGATGGTCAAGTGGATTAAGGCGTCTTGTACATACCAGTTGCGTGGCTTCTGGGAGTATGGGTTCGAGTCACTTCTGGGGTGTGAGTTTTCAGTTGCATATGTCCTGGGGACCATTCAGGCTTGTTCGCATATATATATATATATATATATATATATATATATATATATATATATATATATATATATATATATATATATATATATTCACCCCAGAAATATTCGAGCCCAGACAGCCAGGAGCTTCATGAACCTTAGCGTGTCCAGTACTTTCACCAAATACTGGTCATGCTGAGGTGTATGGAGCCCCTGGCTGTCTGGGGTGAGGAGTTTTCTGTTGCATATTGACTTGGGAACCATTCAAGCTTCTTCGCATATATATATATATATATATATATATATATATATATATATATATATATATATATATATATATATATATAATATATATATATATATATATATATATATATATATATGTTTCATTGAATATGACCGCATATTCTGTATTTATTATTTTCTGGAAAAAATAATAAATACAGAATATGCGGTCATATTCAATGAAACATGTTTGAAAGAAAACCTGCTGCCAGTATACACCAATATAAACCCACATGACCCAGCAGTCCGCAATACAGAGTTTACCTATAGGTATAGGCAAGAGCTCATTCGGCATCAACTAAACAAGAAGAAGGAAGCCCTCCAAACCTTTATAGAGCAGGCGGAGCATCTGTTAAACAAATGGACCCAGTACGACATCCCTATCCAACTCAAGCAAACCATCAACAGTGAACTATTTAACCTGAAACAACAACATAAAACTCTTGTAGAAACAAAGACACTCCGTAAGTTAACATCCCTAAACGGTGGACAGCTAAAAATCCCTCGTCCTAAAGATGGCTACAAAAAAAAAAAAAAAAAAAAAAAAAAAAACAGAAAATAATAAATACAGAATATGCGGTCATATTCAATGAAACATGTTTGAAAGAAAACCTGCTGCCAGTATACACCAATATATATATATATATATATATATATATATATATATATATATATATATATATATATATATATATATATATATGTATATGTATGTATGTGAGATAGATATCCTTCATTTCATCTGAAGAGTCGGGGTACATAACTTCTGCCAAACCACTACTGTACCTCAGTGCTCCATGAAATAAAAAAAAACAGTAGATTAGTTAAAAAAAACAGTTAACTCAATACACAAATATTTTTCAACCGTTAACTTCAAAGTCATCATTAAGAAGGGGTTCTTGGTGGGAGGAGCAGAGTTGGAAAGGGTTTGGATATAGGTGTACTAGAGTTTACGAAGTATGGTTCAATTTGAAGAAGATCGAAAATGTACGTACCTTGGAAGATGGTGAAAAAGGTAGATTATTGGTAGATTTTGAAGATGGGGGATGAGGGTCTACTTCATGAAGTTTGGAATGTTGGAGGCACAAGTCGGTGCCCGGTTGTCTGTATTTCTGTCTCCCTCTCCATCACTTTCCCTCTCTCTCACCCTCACTTCTCATCTCTCCATTCATTCCCCCTCTTCAACACTCTCATAACGTACAATTCCAGCAAGTAACATGTAGCCACAACGTTATTGTTATTATTGTATTCTATGCTGGAACATTTGTAACATGTTAGCAAAACGTTGTAGTTACGCTGTGTCATGGTTTATCATCGACTGAAAAACTGTCGAAAACTAGTTAGAAAGCAAAATCACGTCTTCAGACATCATTGAAGTCTTTGGGAGTCCCAACTCTTAAAGGAGAGCATTGGGGAAGATTCATTCCCATTGAAAAGTGTGGAAGAGGAAAAAGTGAAAAAATACCCATCTTGAAAAATTGGTTGAGGCTAATCCCAAGCTCTTAGCCTCCAACTCTTGACAGACAAACAAACAGACATTGTCTTTGATAGACATAGAAAGTGAATGGATGAAGAAGCAGATGTATGCAGCGATGAAGGTTGTGTGCAACCAGTGTAGTCACCACTACACTGGTTGCATCTGGTGGATGCTGGCTAGGTGGGAGGTTGGTACAAGAATGTGTGGGTCTGAGACTTACAGCTAACCTCCAGGATTGTCGTGAAGATTAAGTTTGAAGGTTCTGTTTACTTTTCTACTCTCCCTCTGCTAGTAGAGGCGAATGTGCTTGTTCAAAGCTTAATGCAGGAACGGGAGATATAGACGGATGAAAAAAACTGCCGACGGGAATAGGTATGGCGCATAGAGGAGTGCAAATGCTAAATTAAAGACGCTGGACAGAGAATGTTAAAAGGAAAATGGAATTGGAAGAAAATTAGATTTCAGAGTGTGGAGTGACTCTGGCGAGGGGACACCGATAATGACGAACCTTCGGCATCACCTCAACCGTTGACTGAGTGCCGCTGACCGAGTTAGTGAGGGTGACAGGGCAGTGCCTCCTGAGTCACGTGGACCAGGGCCATACAGCAGTTGCAGCGAGGCCTGCAGATACAGTATAAAGACCAGAGTCTGGCCGGCCACCTCATCACCTCCCGCCAGCCCACCAGCAGAGCAACACCTACCGCCGCTATGAGGGTTCTGGTCAGTCTGGCATATCACCTGTGTTTAATATACAAGCGTCTAGGAAGCCTTTTACGTTACTACTAAATACTGTTTGACAATGGAGCTAAGTTTCAAAATCCATATCATATCCCTTATGAAAATAATCATATTAATGTTTAAATATATGTAACTTCCATAGAATTATAGCTGTGACCACTAAAGCGATCAGCAAGTAACATACATGTTGGCTCAAATATTGAACGAATAAAATGATTTCTGGTTTTTATGGACTCCTCGTGCAGCCTCGACCCAGTGCCAGGTGGAGGGGAGGACGCATATTTGCGCAGTGGATTCATTAAGTGAATATTACTACTGCAAAATAAAAATAATTATAATATTAATAATGCGGAATTTAGATCCGTTACCACGCAGTAGTGTCAGAAGTTACTGGGTGGGTGAGTCAAGTTACTGGTGAGTGCAACACTATGTATGTGGTCCAACAACCAAGTAGTCAAGACCTCACTGGAAAGATAGACCTCTCTCTTTATCTTTCACATTAGCACTTTATATGCTAATCTTTCACTGTCCCCCATAGTCTGCCCAGAGAGTACCTGAGCAACAAAATAGCTGGATAGAGGAAGATTTGACAGCTTGAGATAATGTTAATGAATAATTTATATATAATATTGTTGCTCTCAGGTCTTCACTGTACTGTTGGCGGCCTTCACAGCAGCAGAGCAGCAGAAGCGCGAAGCTGAACCCTCCTATGGCAGCCATAGTCACAGCCACGAACACATCCACAGCCACAGCTACGGATACGGACATCCCTCCCACGGATATGGGGGCTATGGCGGCGGCACTGGATTTGGTGGGATTGGTGGGTTCTCGGGGCTAGGTCACGGTTTGGGTGCTGGATATGGCTACTCCGGACATGGCTATGGCTACCCCAGCCATGGCTACGGTCACTACATAGGCAAACGAGAGGCCAGACCCGAACCCGGTTATCGTCATTACGGGCTGGGCGTCGCCTACCACCCATACGGCGGGGCATCGTACGTGGCTCCAAGGCTCCATGGTAACATTGGCTACGGTGGCTACGGCTTCGGAGGCTATGGACGTGGTTTCGGTTTCAGTGGATATGGCCGCGGCTATGGTTACTAGGTCGCCCATAAAGTGTCAACTGTGCAGTGCAAAAAATATAATAATATACTTATGTATATATCTTATATAATGGCCAAAATCGCACTACTTAAAACCACACTACACTACGTATGCATGCCCGATTTGGCTAACAGGCAGATTGGTGTTCGTTATTTTTAAATATAACTTTATAAATTGGTTTATTCCAATTAATATTATTTATTATATTAACTTGAATTACTGATCAAATTTGTGTGTTAGTTCTAACTCAAATTAAACAAAAATCTATTCAAATATAAGGCAATGGAAACCTTAATTCTATAAAACATGTGAGAAACACAATATTTCTGAAAAATTCTGATTGTTAGCCGAAAATTTTCTTAGCGAGCTGAATTTTCCAGAAATTATATGTTAACAAAAAATTCTTATGAAATTATGAAGCTTTCCATTACATTGCATATGATTGATTCTTTATTTATTTGAGTATGAACTAACATACAAATTTTGTCAAACCTAACCTGACCTAACTTAACCATGCCAAATGTAACTAAAAAGTCAGTATTAATTAAAAAAAAATTGGAAAGATATATTTAAAAATAATGAAAATCACTGCCTGTTAGGCAAATCGGGCCTTGTATGCTCGGCCAAGTAATGTGATTCTGGCTATTAGGTATGATATATATATATATATATATATATATATATATATATATATATATATATATATATATATATATATATATATATATATATATATATATATGATTTTGTGATCGTCAATTGCATATATATATATATATATATATATATATATATATATATATATATATATATATATATATATATATATATATATATATATATATAATTTGATTATATTCTACTTATGAGACGATTTACTTGAAACTACTATATTGTTAATGTAGTATGTGCAGCATAATTATTTTCAAATTAACAAAATTAATCCCATCTAATTATATAAAATATGTATTAACTACGTTCGATATATTAAATTTTCTCAGATGCGTTATAATAAAAAGTTCTATTGTATTATTATTTCGAATAGCCGAATTTACTGTATTATATTTAGTCTTCACATTATATAAAAAATACAAAATGCGTTATATTTCGTATCGTCGCTTTCATTTAAATTTATCTAATATATTCAGTTACGTTTTTCCTCTATAATAGTTGCTGTTACAACGTCCAAACTACCCGATAATTTTTGGAATACTTTCTTGTAAATAAAGCTTAAATAATTATTTTTTTGTATTATTTCTTGCAGGATTATATCCTGCAAAAAAATGCTGCCTTATCTCCATATCTGTTTCAACATATTCCTATTTATTGTTTATATCTATAAAAAAAAGTCTACTTGCTGGAGGTTGGAGACGAGATGTTGCAGTTAGCTACACACAACTTATCATGATGAACTGTGATTATATGTCGACTGTCATTAGCTGGTTGGGGTTTGTTACGGCCTCACTTAGCCAGTAACCGGGTTCTTTATTTCAATCACTGTGTATGGGACCTTAGTGCCTCTTCTTCATTGATCCCTACTCGAAGTCATTAGTAAGTTATCAAGAATTGGCAGTAACAAGTAATTGTAAAAGGAAAAGGGGGGTAAACAATACTTATCAGCACCTTCACCAATTATACTTCTTATAATATCTCTCTATATATACACATGTACACATCACACTGCGAGTGTCACTTTCGCACAGGATACTAATATAATAAATTCTGTAGTCTTTTTCTACTCCCGGTGAGTACATTTTATCTTCTAGTATACATCATCCAGGATGTAAAGTCTTCACACCGTCGAGTTCACCCTACTCAGTACAATATAGGCCAGTCCTACACCGTATCGTCACGGTGTACAAAACACCCCACTACTTCTTTCCAATAACACACTGGCAGAGGACGTCGATTCTTTTAATGACGTCGACGTCATTAAAAGAAAGGTGAAACGCCATGCAGCTTCTGAAGAATCAACTAACACAACACTTGTACCCCCCTATTAAACTGTTTTATAGGAACTTATTTTCGATGGCTCATAAAACGGAGGAAAGTGTTCTGAAGGATATTATTAATAGGAACGTTATCCCCATAGACAAAAATCTGAAGATACAATTGACAATTTACTACAAAAACAAGGAAACGGCCAATCTACACATGAAGAACTTTCCAGACACCAAACAGAACGCCTTGAAAGAAACCAACGTCGTCTACGCCTTCACATGCCCACTTGGCGACTGTCAGCCCCAAAGATCTCAGTATATAGGAAAGACAACAACGTTTCTTTCTAGGCGATTAACAATGCACAAACAACAGGGCTCCGTCAAGGAGCATATACTCTCCTCACACAACCAAACCATCACCAGAGAAATCTTAACAAGCAACACAGAAATTATTGATAGATATAGCGACAGCAGGAGGCTCGACATCAACGAGGCCCTACACATCAAAAAGTCAACACCAGCAATCAACAGCCATTTAACACATAATTACATTCTACCCACTTCAAGACTCGAACCAACCCAGAGGCAAGAAGAGAAAATATGCAATAATTCGTATTCTGACTATGTAAAATTATCTTTACACCCATGATTACTCATTGGTTCGTGTTTTATCACCTCACCTAAAAAACAAATATAAGTATGAAACGTAACATAAAAAATTGTCGTTGAAATTGTGAGAAAGCTCTTACGAAACGCTTCTAGGCGTCAGACCATAAATAAAAATGTGAAGATGAACTTTGGAGAGTTAATTTTTCAATTACTCTCGACAGTGAAGAAAAACGTAAGAAATATCGAGTTGATTTGTGTTATAATCATTAATCTTACCTTTTCTTTTATATATATATATATATATATATATATATATATATATATATATATATATATATATATATATATATATATATATATATATATATATATATATAATATAAGGGAGGGGACCTGCTGCCTGGGTAACAGCTTCTCCCCCGAATCAACCAACCCTGGCTTTGCGCCCTGGTGAGACCACTCCAGACTAGGACGACACCAGAGTGCAACTCCATAGTCTCCTAAGACTGATGGATGCCTACTACTACTATTAGGGAGTACCACCTCTAGCTGGATGAAGGGGGACCCTTAGCCTCGGAGGAAACCACGCATAACGCATTAGAGGGAATGTTGGGGTCCCCTCCAATACAGTTTCTGTGTGCTTTTCTCCTACCACCCTCTTCCTTTTGTGTTTTTTGTTGTGCTTTATTATTAACCTGACCTGAGACTAATTAAGAAAGATCTCATTAGAAATGTAAGATCTGTTGTCCTTTAAAACTCAACTTCATACATTTTTTCTGCTTATTGAGTGGTGAGATCCAAACAATTTGCAAGCGCCCAGCGAGACCGCTGTCACTTCCCAAGTGTCTCGTAGAGCAAACAAAATGAGATTCGCTGATCTAGATATATTAGTCAGCACTCGATATAATAATAGTAAAGATGGCAAAGTAAACCTATACGATGTTATCCGTCTCTTAAGCAATCTAAATTTGAAAACTCATGACAATTAGATTCTTAAGTTAGCTTGCCTCTCGCTCCTGTATAATAGTCAGCTCCCCACTTAGGCTGGACGGTAGAGCATTGGTCTCGCTTCATGCAGATTGGTGTTCAATCCCCCGACCATCCAATTGGTTGGGCAACATTTC
>NC_091201.1:22521141-22692842 GCF_040958095.1 Procambarus clarkii
AAGTGGTGTAAGGTAGGAAGGAGTCGAGGCTGCGGAGACCTATTCCATTAGTACTAGCTCTCACAAAACTATATCTAGGCTGTTTTTAAATACAAGAAGAGGGCATTCAACTGAAAACTCTTAAAAGACGTCAACATATTGCCAAATTCGATGATTTTTAGTTCAAACCACAAGGCAAGATTTCGGCTTATTATTTTTTTTTCATTAAAATTAACGTGGAAATTATGTTTCCATAACAAATGATAAAATCAATGTATTTTCATATGGTTAACCATAAATTTGTTGATTTGAAGTTCCAGGCCCAACAGGTCTGAAACGTCGAAATATGCATGGACAAAAATATATACTTTTCGCATTAGCAGTCTCTCACTTATTGTTTTAAACTAGATGCAAATGGTTGACTAAAAATTAGTTTATACTTACTCTACAATATAATATGCTCTTGGATCTATATATATATATATATATATATATATATATATATATATATATATAATATATATATATATATATATATATATATATATATATATATATATATATATATATATGATCTACACAACATATATATATATATATATATATATATACATATATATATTATATATATGGACGTTCATGTTGGACATTTGTTTCTAATTGATTTTCAATTAAATTCACATTCTCATTTGCATAACTCTTGTTTTCCAGACGCTAATGCATTGGGAGGAATGTTGAGCATAGTCGGGTTATGTTTAAATATGGCGCTCTTATGACCCATAAATTTCAGGTAATGTGATTTAGAGTGCGATTAATGCAATTTACAACTTCTAATAAATAAGATGAAGATTACCAGTTTCGTTAAGAGTATGAATACATATCTTTTTATTCAAAGACAAATCTCAACTATGTATGCTTCTCTCACTCTGTCTCGGTCTGTATTTGTCTGTGTCTATTTTAGTCTCTGCTTTTGTGTCTCTCTCTTTTTTGTCTCTGTCTAGGGCAATCCTTTTCTCTGTCCTTGTCTCTGTCTCATTCTCTTTCTGTGTTATTCTGTCAATCTCTGTATTTGTCATTTCCTCTCTGTCTCTCTATCTCTGCCAAACAAATATTGTATTGACAAACAAGTCTTCGTATTGACGAAGACAATGTTTAGTGAAAATGTTATGTGATGAAGAGTTAAGAAAAAACAAAGATAAAACAGAGGCAGAGACAAACACGAACAGAAGGAGAGAGAGAGAGAGAGAGAGAGAGAGAGAGAGAGAGAGAGAGAGAGAGAGAGAGAGAGAGAAGAGAGAGAGACAGAGAGAGAGAGAGAGACAGACAGACAGAGAGGCAGAGCAGGTTTTCTTCTTATTGGGGAGTGTTGTTCATGCTACTATGGTGGTGTGTTCACTCACTAGTACGATCGTTATGATCTTAAAATTTAGAAAAGTCTTAAAAGATATTCTTATTAAAATACATAATCATACTGAACCATTTCTCTCAGTCGTACAAGTTGCTGCCGTGATCATGCTAGTGTGTGTTCCCAGAACATTTTAATATAAACTGGTAATGAAAAAAATCTGCAGCGAGCAGTATTCATGCCTATTATCTTGCGTTCTTAGAAAACTCATTAAGGCTTCCTAAACAAATAATATTATATGCAGCAACACAGAAACTCATTTCCATACGGCGATGAGCGTGAAGTGTAACGCTATCAATGGAATATATTTCTCCTGGTTAATTAATAGCAGTAGTCGGTCACTTCCCTTTCAATGACAAGTTACCCACCAGGCACTGCCGCCACCCTCGGAGTGCACGGGCAGTGTCCTCGACCCTGAGCACTGTACGCGGGGTAATAGGTATTACCCAACGGTAAAGGAAAGCATTAGGAAACTCTAGGTAAAACAGCCTTTTCATTGTGCAATTACCGCGTTTGGAAGTGGGGCGAGTTGTGTAATGCTTGCCGGCGTAGCAAAGTGCTCACACTGGGAGGAATTTTCATATGCGATTCTAAACATCTTTATCTTTAAATATGAACACACACACACACACACACACACACATACGCACACACATACACACACACACACACACACACACACACACACCACACACACACACACACACACACTATACATATATAGGTACAATTAGTGTGACACGCACACACACTATATATAGGTAGAATTAGTGTGTTTATGAGGTTGAGTTTACAAAAAAAGTGAGCACTAAAGAAAAGAGTGAGGTAGAGGGGGCGTGGGAGCTGTGCCGCCGGGGACACCTGTGAACCCCACAACTCCCCCCCCCCCCCCACCACCACAACCCACAAGCTGTGAACACTCCAGATTCCGCCTCCTGCTGAGAAATTCTACCCTCATTCTATCCCCCACGCCGTGACCTTCTCTCCCGTTATTCCTGCCCACCGGATATCCGCTGTAGTCCGCAACATACAGACGTAGGCTGGAAGGATAGTAGAATATATAGCCTAAACTACTCTGTCCTTTTGAGATGTATTTTATTGTCTCAATAAACGATAGTGCTCAATAGGCTTTTTTTATTATTATTATTTTCTACCACAGACGTGGCCACACATTTACAATGCTAACGAGTATATATACATTTTCTTCTGTCCTCCATGGACAGGGTTAGAGATGTGTTAAACATATAGTTTACGGGTTTATTGAACAATCAACCACAGAAGGTGATTCGGTGCTTTTAAAATGCTATGCTAACCTACATGCGTAAATACATAGATACACAGATTTACGTATGCCCTACATAAAGTGTTCGATGTGTCTTTTATAGTGTCATTAATGTGCATTTACAAAGGTGAAATGTAATTCTGATCAGCTTCCATATATACTTTATACACATACTTATACATACACATGCATATACGTACATATACATATATACATACATATACACACACACACATGCATACACATACATTTGTCTCTTTTACTCTGACAGGGTGAGATAGCTGATAGAGAAACTAGTGTTCAATTAAGCACTTAGTCACTGAAGGTGATTAAGGTGCTTTTACAAGCTCAGGTTATATAATTACATCACATACATTCATTGTATAATTAATACATTATATGGCCAATCTTGGGTACAAGTCCATTAGATCACCAACTGTTCCAGTACTCATATAGTAATGTGTGTATGTGCTGGTGGCAAAGTTGAACGAGGCTAGCCCCAAGCGTCTGACCTCCAACCTCATATAAACACTTTCTCTCTCACATAAATATAAAATGATGTTGATTATCAGGAAAATGTAACTTTTTGTTGCACAGAACCTTAAAATTTATGAATAAGTCTTTTGGGTCGGCCACAGTTTGGACGAGCAGGACCTGAGGAAGTGTCGAGTTATTACACTGAAATGGGTGTGTGAGAGAGAGTGCCGTCCACTGTTCAACAAAGATCACTAACTGCAGAGACAGAAGGTCGCATTAAGGGTAATCCCGTACGATAAAGTCTCCCCAAATGTGAATAGATTCTTTGTTCAAAGTGTCGTGAGAATTGTCCATTAATCCTGCCACACAGCTTCAACATTTAAACAAATGCATAACCCCAGACCAAAGTTCAAAGAAAGGACAGTAACATTCAGTGGAAGGATATTAATGGTGAGCTTGTTTGTTCAAAATATAGTTTGAGGAATGAATTATTTATTTCAAACCTTTTTACTTATGGAAAAAATGCTTAATCTAAGTAAGGAGAATTTTGTGAAATTGTATTTGGCAAGCCTTCACCAGCTTCTATAGGCTATATTGTGTCAAGACATTCAGTTTATGTAATTCCTTATTTATTGTTCAAACCTTAAGGGAAGTCCTAAGATGAATACTTTATATATTTTAAGAAAATGTACCCAGAGCCTTGCCTCTTCAATTGCTGACCGTTAATGCAATCATTCCGATCTCAAATGTTTCTTGTTAGATCTGCTTTTAAAAATGATTTATATCAGTAGTCCATATTAGTTCCCTTTCCAATATGTCCCATTTGTTTGCTGTTCTAACACCAAGGACATATTTCCTGACATCCCAATTGTTCATCTGTATATCTGCATTTCATAAATGTTCTTTCATGTTGCTACACGTCCCAAGCCATATATTTATATTTTTAATATTAATTATAACCGAATAATAATTTATTGTGTCGAGGGACAGGCAGCCAGTGTATATAGGTGGGCGCATTTCCTATCCTGTTCCCACCAGAATTCGAATCCGGAATTTACGATCGTGAGTCGAGAACGAACCTCCACTCTACTAGCGATATCTCTACTTTTATATCTGAATCTTGTCCCCTTCCCCCCCCCCCTACCTTTTCACTTAGAGTTTTAAATATCATTAGACTCAATTCCAGCAGTTTATTCTCGTTAGACTTTTATCAACACTCTGTACCTTGTTGATTTTTTTGCAGGGATATTCCTGCGCGGGCCCTAAGCCTCTGGCTGGCCCACTAACCTTGTTGATGATAACTGTGTGGATCTTGAGACTTGTGGTCCACGATGGTGGAGCTCTAGCACTGGTCGGACATAAGTTGTATACATAAGGCTTTTCTCTCTGACGTAGAATTTCGATGCTAAATTAAGTGTAGTTATAGGAGGAGAACTACGCTCATGGTGTTCCGTTTGTCCGATAATCTTTGTTATATGACGCTTTAAAAGTACTGGTTAGCTGGCTACCTCGCCTACCTATCGCTACCTCTACCTCGCTGGCTCCTATTTACTGCTAGGTACAGGGGCATGAGGGTGAAAGAAACTCTGCCCATTTTGTTTCTCGCTGGCTCCGGGAATCGAACCCCGGTCCTCAGGATTACGTGTCCAGCGTGCTTTGGCATACTCCCACCACCCTCTCACTTAACTTGTTCCAACCCTCTACAACTTTGTTTGCAAAAGAGAACATAACTTTTCGGCACCTTTGTCTCCTTTGCTTAAATCTATGACCCTTCGTTCATGAAGTTGCAGGTGAATGTGTGAGTGTTTGCTTGGGTGAGTGTGTGTGTGTATTTACCAAAGTGTAATTACTTAAGTGTAGTTACAAGATGAGAGCTACGCTCGTGGTGTCCTGTCTTCCCATTACTCTTTGTCGTATAACGCTTTGACACTACTGACGGTTTGGGCCTCCACCACCTACTCACCTAACTTGTTCCAACTGTCTACCACTCTGTTTGCAAAAAGAAAACTTCCTAATGTTTTTTCTGCACCTTTGTTTCCTTAGCTTGAAACTGTGTCCTCTTGTTCGCGACAATGCTGGTGTATGTGTGTGTATCCACCACCACGTTTACCTAGTTGTGCTTGCGGGGGTTGAGCTCTGCTTTTTCGGCCCGCCTCTCAACTGTCAATCAATCAACTGTTACTAACTACTACTAACTAATTTGTTTTCACACACACACACACACATGCCCAGGAAGCAGCCTGTAGCAGCGGTCTAACTCCCAGGTACCTATTTACTGCTAGGTAACAGGGGCATGAGGGTGAAAGAAACTCTGCCCATTTTGTTTCTCGGTGGCTCCGGGAATCGAACCCCGGTCCTCAGGATTACGTGTACAGCGTGCTGTCCATTCAGCCACCAGCGTCCCTTCAGTGTGTGTGTGTGTGTGTGTACTTGTAGGGGAGGGTGAGTTACGGTTCTTGGGTTCCACCTCTCAACCATGACTCAACTGGTGTACAGGTTTCAGAACCTCTTTGTCATATCTAAATTTAAAGCTGAGAATGTAGCATGTGTGTATTTGGGCTTGTGTGTTTCTTTGTCATGATTGCATTATAATTTTGTTAAGAATGAATGAATTTTATTATACATATTCTAGCAATTCAAAGAAATGAATGTGGTAGCCAAATATATCATCCACTTTTCAACCAATAACAAAACAAACGTCTTTTCTTATTCAAAATTCTCACACATTCCCAGATACATTTTCGTGCTAAAATATATTTGTTGGAGATGTCGGCGTTTCTTGGGTGTCGCTGCAAGGCTGCCTTTTGGCTCTTGAGACGAGGTAGGGAGAAGCTCAACACTGAAATTCACTTTTCTTTTTCATCTCAAAAAATTATTTTGACTAAAAAACTATCAACGTTGTCTCCCATGGGTACTCCCATGTTTATGCCCTATTGCATATTTGGGAGGACCCAGTGAACAGGTTTGAGTAGTTTTAACGATAAAAATAATAATATTAATGATAAAATAATGATATTTATGAAGAAATTAACAATTTTAATGATAATAATTGATTGACCTTTACACATGCAAAATTGCAAAATTAGCAATAGACTGTAGCTTACAAGGTTGCATAATGTAACGCAATGTCATATTATACGTTCAATCACATTTAATTGCCATCCTTTGCATTACACTTTGATTCTATCAGTAGAAATTTATTTTGTGAAAAATTGCAAAATATTTTGGGTTGTCATTCAGTACTATGATTTTTTTTATAAACATGTAAATAATATGTTTTTTTAATATGATTAATTTATTTTTTAATATATAATATGTTTAAATGTGTAAATAATATGTTTAAAATAATGTTTAATTTTGTTTAAATATTTATAAAAAAATAGAACTGAATGACAGTACAAAATATTTTGCAATAAAGTTCTCTTAATGTCCATTCGAACGTCATATTTTAGCGTGAATTATTTCCACAAAATATCGTGAGTGAAGGAAGTGCTTCACACACCATTGGTGTCTCCTATTCACTTTCACCTAATACCCGGATGGGTATTAGGTGGTGGTGGTGGTGGTGTTGGAGGAGAAGGTGGAAGTGCTGGTGGTATTGGAGAAGGTGGTAGTGGTGGTGCAAAAATTCAATATTTTTAATGGCGTTCACAAGTAATAATCTTTATCTTTTATTTGTTTCTTTCCTTCTATTGCTTATGTCGACGGCGGTAATTAGTGCCCAGTGGTCACTACCCAAACTGTTTACAATGTGTGTACTGGCATCCATGTCCTGTGCATTCAGCAGGAGAGCATAGTCCAATCTTCCTCCTTTGAGGTGAGTTGGTTGTTCATCACCCAGGGCCCCTGAGGTTTTCACTTCCCCTGACATAGAGTGACAGTTTCCGTCCATTGACATTGGGCTGATGACAGTTGGCACCAAAGTGTGGGTGTCTGGCATTAAGATCACCGACCAGCAGGGTAGGTTCTTCATTAATTAATTCCAGGTAGTGTGTCAAGGTCGAGTTTACTCTGTGGGACATATAGGTTGATTATATGTAGGGCATTATTGTTTAAGTAAAAGGTGATTCATACTCATCCCCCCATGTGGAGGTCATCAATTATCTGTGCAGGTATGTTGTTACTTACATAAGTAATGAGACCCAGTTTTCTTCCCCAGAGGGCAGGAAGAACTGCTGATAACTACTGAATATTGGGTTGAAGTCATCACCCGTGGCTCCTATAGCACTATGACGTCAGTTTGGTGTTGACAGACGTACTGTATGATGTCATTAATTCTGTGTTGAACTCCATTGCAGTTCCATTGTAGTATAGTGAGATGCTCTTCACTGTGATTATCCATTTTGGGGTTGTTTGTCATCAGATGAGCTATGTGCATTATTATTATTATGTTCACGTATGTTATTGTGTATTATGTGGTGACTGGTGTAAATGTGCACTGGTGTTACTGTGTGTACTGATGTGATGATATCCTTGTGTCTGTTGTCATGTACTTAGCAACATGTATTGCATCACCATGCACCAGGCTGTGGCTTGCTGGACCCTCACATGATGGTCTCTGCTGCTCCAGGATATGGAGGATTTGTTCCAGTCTTCTTAATCTGACAAAGGACGTTCTCAGATTCCGTTTAGTTCTGTGCTATTTGTTGGACGAGCGGGTGATTTTGTATCATTTGGTCAAGTATTGCTTTGACAGGAGTCAGGGGTTGCGTCCTCTTGGGGGGTCAGGAAGGGGGCTGGTTAGTGAGGCAGAGTGGGTGGCTGGTGTGGTTGGAGGGAGAGGTGGTTGGGAGGCAGTGGAGAGGTTTTGTTCGTGTGAGGAGCCTTGAATAGAAAGTGAAGTATGAGTGGGTGTGTTTGATGGACAGGGAAGAGATGGGTAGGCCTCAGGGGAGTGGTGATGGGCTGCACCTCTCACGCCCCAGGCTGCAGTCACTGGATCACCTGCTTGACCCTGGGCTACATCCCCCCCCCCCCTTCCTGGTCACTGGTTCACCTGTGACCTGAATGGGTGTTTGTTTTGGACCATGCCAAGTAGGCCTGTTGCTGTAGTGTCGATTCCAAGCATGGTGAGGTTGCTTGCAGTTGATACATTTGGGTGTTACAGTGCCACCAGCATTAAGCTTATCCAGACATAGTTTAATGTTGTGAGAGCCGCTACAACACCCACACCTAGTTAGGCGATCACATTGCCAAGTTCTGTGATCCCACCGTTGACAGTTGCCACATAAGGATGGGCTGCCAATACATCGTGACACTCTGCATGGCCTTATGCTTAGTAATGCAATGACAGGCCAGCACTCCCTCCCACATAGAGATTGCTTGATTTTATCGCACTTCCCCAGGTCCCGTGTTGCGCTTGACCCAGCCCATCTGGGGAAGGTCTCTAATATGCTCAACATCAGCATGGATACTATAGTTCCTAATTATAATTTTGGTCCATCTAATCTGTTGGCTTATTGCCAACAGTTTAAAACTCTTACCTTCATACACATGATCAGTCTCTGTAAAGAACTACAAGGCTCTGGCCTCAGGCACCCATACAGTGACGCTGCTACCTGTATATTTGTTCTCAATGCAGTGCTGCTCTCGGTAGGTGAGGGAGGCGTTGATGATCCAGTTGTACATCCCTGGTGATCCCATATCTGTTGCAGGGAAGATTAGGGTGTGCCACTCTCCACTTCGGCTTGGTGTCGTTGTTGTTGTTGTTATCGATGTTATTGTTGTTGTTATTGCTGCTGCTCAGTCAATCGACGCTCATCCGATTGCAATTTTCTCTGCTTCTGGCTATTTGGTAGCCTTCTTCATCTTGTGATAAAATTTCTCTTCCACCATCACTGTTGGAAGTCCCTGGGAGCATAGCCTTACCCATGCTAGATTGGGATGTTCAGATGTGCTAGGCATACTCATTTGTTCGACTGCATGTCTGTGTTGTTGTTTCTGCTGCTGTCGTTGTTATCTTTGACTTCTGGTTGCCACCATTTATTTCCCTATGACTATAGTTGCCACGTGTAGCTGTGAAGGCACTATACAGAACTGTATATATTAGCTAGTAGGTGAGGGCCCTCGGTTCCTCATGTAACCAACACCAGTCACACAGGAAAACCACGACGTTAGGGAGGAAGAGCACAAGAGCTATAACACCCAAGTGTACCTGGGAGGGAACCCGTGGATGTCTTAACACTGCTCCCCTTGCAGAAACCCCTGATACTGCCACACGATGCAATGTCTGTCTCAATTTCTGGCCAGTCCACACCATCCACCACTCACTATGGTTGATAACCAGACCTTTGAAAACCTGCTAGGCTCAACTGTGCTATTAGACACTCTAAAGGCTAGGTCGTATGGCTAGGCCTATATCACGAGGACAAAGGTGAATCTCGACCATTCGGTCCCAGGACTCTGGGACAACTGGCCCACTAAGTTTTACTCGTTTCTTATTTCAGTTTTACTTCGGCGGTGTATGAATATTTATTACTCGAATGTATGCTTCGGTAAAATGATATCCAGTGTGTTTAACAACTTTTGCTCTGTTAATTCTCAGTTGAAATCTTGCATTGTTGTTAAGTCTGCACTGTGTGAAATAATGTTCCAGTGGTCTGTCGAGCATTTCTCCACATTGCTGACATTTCCTCTCATCTTCTGGAACCTGCGAGCCTGTTTCCCATGTATATGGGTATCCAAGCCTGATGTGATGTAAGTGCACTTCTGTTTTTCCATTGCTCCCTTTCATCAAAATAAGGGGTTCGTAGTTAGTAGAATTCTTATACCAACCCGCAGATCCTGATGTTCCAGAGGCTGTGTTGTGATCACTTTATATCTTTTGCATTGTTCAATCTCTAATTAATTGCTCAATCTGCGCTACACTCTCTGTGGTATGTAAATTATATTTCTTCTCTTAGTTGCAAGTTCTGCAGCTTCAATTGCAATGTCATTTCCTAGTATTTCTACATTACTTGGCACTCAGATGAAAAGTATGACACGACATGACACGACCCCAGCCGTGACCCCCACCCCTCCCCGCAGCCCTGGTTGTCAAGACCGTAACCCCCACCCCCTCCCCACACCCCTGGCTGTCAAGATCGTGACCCCCACCCCCTCCCACACCCCTGGCTGCCAAGACCGTGACCCCCACCCCCTCCCCACACCCCTGGCTGCCAAGACCGTGACCCCCACCTCTCCCCACACCCCTGGCTGCCAAGACCGTGACCCCCACTCCCTCCCCACACCCCTGGCTGTCAAGATCGTGACCCCCACCCCCTCCCCACACCCCTGGCTGCCAAGACCGTGACCCCCACCCCCTCCCCACACCCCTGGCTGTCAAGACCGTGACCCCCACCTCTCCCCACACCCCTGGCTGCCAAGACCGTGACCCCCACCCCTCCCCCACACCCCTGCTGTCACAATATTGACCACGATAAAGCCTGCTCCCGCCTGGCCGGCTACTTCTTCATGTCGGAGCCATTACCACACTTCTTCTGAGACACCACAAGTTATGGCTTCTATGTTTTGTATTTTGCTAACAAGACTTTAATTCTTTTGCACAATATGATGCATAAATCAAGTAATATATATAATCTGAAAAGTTAACACATCATATGTACGTCGTTTATTATATGATGTTATTACTTGGTTCATATATCAATAAACCATTTAATGATTTTTATATGCAAAATATTGTTTTTATTTTCAATGACGATAGTTATTGGAATTACACTGAAATCTAGAAATAAATTGTGATCCTGACGAAGGTTCTTCTACTGCCTCCTCCTGCTGGAGTTGGTGTTGTGACACGAAGCCTGCCTCCGTGCAGCGTTGTGTCTGGTGTTGGTAGTGCAGCAGGAGGTCACGAGCTGTGACGCTGACTCCACCTTCGTCATCAGACTGGAGGTCGTTCAGGGAGTCAGCGACATACTTGCCATACTCACAGACATTGGTGAAGCTCTGTGCACTCTCACGCGCCTTTGTTTACTCTTTTTCCCCCTCGAGGAAAATATCACATAATTTGCTCAGGTTATTGTGGGTTCGGAGAGTTTTTTTTTGGTTAGGTGAAGATGGACGGTGGATTAAACTGGAGCGGTGTAGGTGGAAGACGGGCGAGACCTGGGGTGGACGGTGGATGAGAAGTGGGTGTGTTGTGGGTTGATATCCGAGCTAAATTTCCCCCACTGAACACAGCGTCAAGCCGCTGCTGAGACAATCACGGGGTCTTGAGGGTTCATGGACTACGCGTTGGTCTTCGACCTTCAGTTATCTTGATCCCTTCAGTGTAAAGTTTTACGTGTCCTCAAACTCTCAGTACATTTATTACACTGTGGATAGAACGTCTCTGATAGTCTGTTGCCCTTTTAATTGCAGCTTTTAATTAATGCCGTTGAATGAAACCGCTGTTATTGCAAATAATTTCTTTAGAAAACTTATATTTTTTTTAATCTAGTGCATGGTAAATGTTCTCACACAAATAAAATAGTCAGACACTAAGTGTTGTAATGTTTTGTCATGGTAAAAAGTGCAGATAGTTCAGGGGCAGGCGTGACGCAATAGCTAGAGCAGGCAAGACTTACCCGATTGGTACCAGGTCCAGTTTCCGGGCTAGGCGACACATTTGGTCAAGTTTCTTTATATTCGATATCTCTGTTCACCAAGCAGTAACTAGGTACCGGGGAGTTACTAGACTGTAGTGGGTTACATCCAGGGAAAAGGCCTGTCATTGTTTCAGGAGGCCTTGATAAGTTTACGGCAATTCTACCCTCGGCATCTTCAACCATTGGACTTAGACGGTAGAGCGACGGTCTGCTTCTTGCAGATTGGCGTTCAATCCCCCAACCGTCCAAGTGGTTACGCACTATTCCTTCCCTTCGTTCTATCCTAAATTTTTATCCTCATATCCCTTCAATTGCCATACAGAACTGTAGTAATGACTTTATTCTTACTAGTGATAATTACTTTACCCCTCAGCACTGGCAAGCCAGTAACCGGTCAGTCCAAAACAGCTTCAACTGTTAAACCAAACACAAATCATCTGTGTTCATTGCTGGGAGGTGAATTATCGTGATGACCACTGGACCAACACTGGACTAACACTGGACCACTACTGGACCACTACTGGATCAACACTGGACCACCACTGGACCAACACTGGATCAACACTGGACCAACACTGGACCACCACTGGACCAACACTTGACCACCACCGGACCAACACTGGACCAACACTGGACCACCACTGGACCAATACTGGACCACCATCGGACCACCACCGGACCAACACTGGACCAACACTGCACCACCACTGGACCAACACTGGACCAACACTGGACCAACACTGGACCAACACTGGGCCACCACTGGACCAACACTGGACCACCACTGGACCACCACCGGACCAACACTGGACCAACTCTGGTCAGGGAACGATCTCACAATAGGTGGTCCCAATTAACGCTGAGCGACGCCCCAACTAAGAAACTCCAGTAACGACTATTGGAATGTTGTGTTGACTGGTGGTTTATATTTCTTCTTGCGATGGTGCGTTGCCCGATTTATATTTTGTCTAACTTAAACGTGGAGGTTTTCAGAAAACAAGCTAAAAAAAAAAAAACTGCATTTGAGCTTATCGATACCGGATGTACAGCTATGAAGATTAACTATATTTCGGGCTGTACTCACCTAATTGTACTCACCTAATTGTGCTTGCGGGGGTTGAGCTTTGGCTCTTTGGTCCCGCCTCTCAACTGTCAATCAACTGGTGTACAGGTTCCTGAGCCTATTGGGCTCTATCATATCTACATTTGAAACTGTGTATGGAGTCAGCCTCCACCACATCACTTCCTAGTGCATTCCATTTATTAACTACTCTGACACTGAAAAAATTCTTTCTAACGTCTCTGTGGCTCAGAGTGCTTGCTATTGTGCTTGTGCTGAGAGCGTAGAGGCGTGAAGGCTTGTTTTAGTGTATTTTTCGTTTACAGCCATTGTTATCACTTGTCAAATGTGTTTTTACCTGCTTTGTTGAGGTAAAATTTATTAGACCGTCAATTGGTTTATGTTGCTCTGTTGATGTGGGCATCAATGCAGTTTGAATATTCTTGTTTTGAGAACCATTCGTACATCAAACAATTATATGGGCTAGTTTGAAATCCCTCTCTGGCACTTTTAGCTTTACTCTCCATGTCTCTTCTCTACCTCTGTGTCGCTGTCCAGTTATTTAGGCGAAGACTGACGTCTTTACTTTCTAGCCTCTGTGGTCTCAGCCTTGTTAAATATATTTTAAGACTGTTCATGTTGTCTTTCCACCCATTTAAACGATTTTACCAACAGAGCAGTTGTTTGCTTGCTCAGTAATTAACTTCTTACAAGCAGTAATTGACTAGCAGTGCCATTTCTACCCCCTTCCTTCCCCTTCGTATTCTATCAGCCACAAACGTAACCTGCCATCGCCAACACGAGGTGAATGTTGCTGCAAAGTTTGATTAATGACCCTCATAACATATTATCTCTTTTTCCCATATGTAAGGTTTGACTTCCATAAGGTTTGAGTTCAGCCATCAGTATAGGCCTGAGCATAAGGGGTGAGGTGTAGGAGGACATTGAAGTAAACATTCCACTAGAAAGACCCAGCACACAACCCTGTATTTAACATCTCATTCAGTGAGGACTACTCTTAGAGTCCTTTCTTGAAGAAATTCCCTTATTAGCTGTAAAATGGAACATTAGATACCTCGAGCTTGAAGCTTTGCTAGTAATCCAGATCCAGAGTGCTATACCAGATTATTGACTTCTGCAATGTCTGCTAGTGCAACAAATATGATCTTAGATCCCGTCCAGTGACTGAAACCACTTTGGAGAGATTCAGCAAAATATCAGCAGTAGAACGACCTCATCTAAAATAACATTGTCGACCACGTAGTAACAGATGATTGGTGAAAATGTTATGTCATATGCTGTGAGATTTGTGTTTCAGGATTTTGCTTTAGTAATTGTAGGAAGTGATATTGTTCTGTAGCTACTGATCACTGAACCACTCTTCGTTCTCTGGTCTGGAGCTTCATCACCCCTCTTACAGAGGAAGGGTCAAATGCCCTGAACTAGACAGAGTTGACAGAGACGTGTGAGAGTGGAATTAGCAGGTCTACACAAGAGCATACTGTGTAACAGTCTTAGACTTACCTCACATCTGGCCACACTGCCTTGTCTATGTCGAGTGTTTTAAGGATGTGGTGGATTGAAACCTGTTGAATAACCACTTCAAACAACTTTGACATATTGCTTTTTGCATCTCTTCCAGACCTTGTTTATGGCCTCAGCTGCCACCTGGTAACAATAGTCAAAAGTCTAAGCCCTCTAAGCTGATTAGAAAGCTTAGTCACATACTGACGGCCAAGAAAACTTGGGAAAACCTTTGCGTGGCTGTTCCCGTCACCCGTGGGGCAAAGCATTCAATTATGTTGCTTCTAGCCCTCAGTGGAGAGCTAGTCAGTCCCCCTTGTCTCAAAGCTATGTTGTACTATTTGATTCATTACCCTGATCTGTCTGGATAACCAATGTAGTGATGAGAGCTTTGTGGTCTTATGAGCTGATATATCCCAGGGGTCTGCAATGAACTATTTATTTATTTATTTATTTATTTATTTATTTATACATATACAAGAAGGTACATTGGGATTGTGAGGATACATAATATGGTAATTACAATCTTGTAAAGCCACTAGTACGCGCAGCGTTTCGGGCAGAAACGTAAACTATGATTTCAAGTATGTCAGCATTTTCATGTAGATCAGTTTTTGGATGATCACTATTTTTTATAAAGCTGTTGAATGCATGATAATCTAATGAAGAAAGACTGTATATATCTGGTACTGTAATGCTTTAAGACTCTCTCTTATGAGCATTAGTTGATGTCCTCTGACTCGCGCAGTAGTTCCACCAGAGTTCACTCCGTTACATCGTACTCTCAGCTCATGTTGTCACACGTCTCATCTCAGCTCTGCTGCAATTTCCTAGTGATTTATTTATATATTCAACAGATACAGAATGTGGAAAATTGATTAGAACTTGAAAATACCTTTTAGAAAGAATTTAAATAAACAGTCTAGATTAGAACTAATGGTCTGGTGCTATTAAAGTTTTGTGCAATCCTTTGATTAGTATATAATGTAAATAATTTCAAGAACTATAATTGGAGGCTGTGGGTGGCCCTGAAGATGATGACGAAGAGGAGGAGGAATAAAAGATGATGAGGAGAAATAGTAGCGGAAGGAGGATGAGGTGGAAAAGGTGATGTTAAAAAGGAAGTCAAAAAGCCTTGGCGAACTACGGGCTCACCATAGCCCGTGCTACATGGACACTTCGTTCTGAGTAGCTAAATCTGAAAAAACAACAACATACAATTCTAACAGCCACATCCCCGCCCCCCCCCCCTCACACACCACTCCTGGGCCCGGTAAGTTACGGGCTCACCATAGCCCGTGCTACTTGGAACTTGTTCCGAGTAGCTGAATCAATAGCAACAACTGCCTTGGCGAGGTAGTTAGCAACAAATGCCGGCAGGTCGTGGAGTTGTGATCGTGAGCTTGACGGAAGAAATGCCATTGTCACATACTTACATTACCATATAACAGGAAGGCGAATTTGTATTTATCAATATATATATATATATATTGATCAATATTGAAAAATAAAAATTTAAATTATTAAATTACCTCAATATTCAGAAAACATAAATGCTGCAGGTTCAAAGACAAAAATTAGTATGTGGGTAAACATGCTATTATTATGCCGTTATGATGTCAGAAAATTTGACAGGCAGGAATTATTTTCGAATTAATACCCAGATTGTTCGAAATCAAAATGTTTTGTCCCTTTTCAATTTAACGCATCACGGGCGAAAAGGTTCAATAAAATTCCACAAATACCACAACATATCGGGTTCATTAAGGTCGTTCGAGCGAAGAGGTGTTTGACTTGGCGTAAATATTAGAGACGTGTAGCTGGTGTCTGCAGCAGTAATTACACTTCCCCCACCAGGAACCATTAATGAATTTCACCTTCGAGATTGGGCCACAGAACGCGTCCCTCTGCTTGTGTGTTTGTGTGCCGCAACACGAACTTAAAATTAACACTTTTCTATTTCTTTGTAAATAGTAACTTTTTATAGAAATAATTATTCTGAAAAATATTATATGCAATTGCTATCTTTACACATTTCATGATATTGTCGTTGATATTTGAATCTTGAACTACCTTTTTTTTCAATTTTTGTTCAGTCTTGCTCAGAACTGCTGGTTTAGATTTACCTGAATATTAAATGTTGTATATAAAGATGACGATAGAGTGCTGGAAATTATGGAGTACCATAAAATGTTATTTACAATTCATTTACAAAATGTTAGAATTATATGAATATATAATGAATTCAGCAGAGTTCCGGATTGGTCGATTTTTGTCGCTTAGGACAGGTGTCCGAGTTTCACCAGAACGCGTAGTTCGAGTCATTCCACTGCCTCAAATAGATTTTCATTGATATATCACGCCATTATGATTTATTTGTGATAGATATAAGTAAGCACTTATGCAACTTGCAATAATAAGGATGACCTACATGATGCAGGATTTAAGCAGTCCATTTTTTTCTGTCATCGACTTAAGCTCACGTGGGTCAAATGATATCATATATCACGTTCTACAAAGTTCCTCTAATGTATATTCATTAAAACATGAACACGACTTAGTGATTCTGTAGGATGCCGGTAGGTAACATGTGGTAAATGCTAGAGAACTTTGCTTTGGAGTCCAGAGATGTTTGATTTAGCCGAATCAAAGGACGTCTCAACAATGTGGCAGCACAACACAGAATGGCGAGCCCAGCCACACCTAGCAACGTGAGTGGTAGGCTCCTGTCTTTGTATAACGGACCAGGAGGTGCATACACCAATGAGATGACAGCTCTCATAATTGGCCAATCACAGAGCAGCTTAATTACCCATAAGGATAAAGTACAGAATGTTCCCGAAACTAGGGAAGGCATCTACATTATCCACGCTTGGTGTACGGACTTGGCATGTACCTTCAGGGAATTCCTCGATAGATAAATGATTTCACACCACACCCAAACTCCTTTCAACTGCACCAAAATTCTCCTGATTCCTCATAGCTGAAATACTGTTTACTCCCGATAGCTAAACTTCTGCCTCTTGTAGCATCTACCAGAAACAATGTACGACGGCCATCGTAACGTGTTGAACTACTCACATCGTTCCCTATCTGATGATAGCTAACACGACGGTCCTGGCTGTGTGCAAAGCAGTTTAAAGACGATGCACATGAGTGCACAAGCTGGCGAATCCATTCCTTTGCATTATCAAGCACAATCCTTTTGCACACTCCAGGCAAAGTGAAGTCCACAACTTTCACACTGGGCGTGTGAAAGGACCAGTATAATTCAACATAACTCCCTTAGGCCTCCATCTGATTGTACCTCGACATATATTTGGTGACTATCTTTCCCATGACTCTTCAGATTTGCGTCAGAAAAATAACTTCACTCACTTCACAGCGATATAAAAATAAAACGTTTGCATATAATCATCTTATCCTGACTGCTGGAGAATACTCATCCTCAAGCAGTACTGAATGCTAGAGGATCACTCAGACCCATATCTCTGCCTCCCACTGTTCAAAATGTACCTGAGTTCATCATTACTGTTCATTTCTCTCATGACGCCACACACCCGTTGTCGTGACCTCTGACGTACAGAACCCTCGTTTTGACCTCTGACAGACCGATATCTCATGGTGAATCCTGATGAACTGACTCTTCATTACAAATTTTGAGGGACATACTCCTGGACATGACCTATAGCAGACAAGTCCCGCGTCACAACCTCTGACGGATAGACCCTCTGTTCACTATCTATAATAAACAGACTGCTTAATTTGAGTAACAAGTGAAAGAGTGGCATGGATAAAACCTGATACTCAGGTCAGCCATAGTGCTACAAGGAAGCACTGAGTATAAGGGCAGTGAGGAAGTACAATGAGTTATAAAGGAAATTTATTGAAGCTAACGTTAAGCGTCACCTATTCGGTCGACAAGAAACTATGAAGACGGAGCCAGGAGCTGAAGCTCGATCCTGTCACAAATCCAATAACATGTAAATCAGTACAAACACACAATTAAACATTCAGTCATTTACACTGACGAATACTATTTCTTTATTTAATGCAAGCAAAAAATGTTTCTGACACTAGAAAAATTCTGTTAAAAAATATTGGCACTAATCATTAACAACACATCCGCTGCTTTTTATGGTGAACAAGTGCCGCATGGTAATTACATTAGATTAGAGGGATTTATTCGTAACAACTTATGCAAATCGTTACAGTTCTGCCAGCCGTGAACAGGTATACAGCAATGTTAATATAAATTGCATTAAAAATCATTTAGCTCATAATTTGAGTGGCTACATTGTATATTATATATATATACATTATATATATATATATATATATATATATATATATATATATATATATATATATATATATATATTTGACCCTTGAAACAATTGACCCTTGAAGGATTCGAACCCAGTCAACCAGGGTCTCCATGCCCCCAACAGTCTAGTGTTGTAACCACTCAGCCAGCGATTGTCAAGGTGTTGGGAAGTCGTGAGACCAACATGCACACAACACCCGACAACACTCCGGGCATTATTGGACACATATTTCATCAATTCACTTCAACATGCTTGGGCCGCATGATCATGAAATGTGAAGGAGGGAGAGGGAATGGAAGAGGAGGAACGGGAATCGGAGAAAGATGAAGAATGGGAAACTGGGAGGGAGGAAGATAGATAAACGGACAGAACTCCACTGAATTACATAAGAGCCACAAAAACAGCATTGTATGTAGATAGTATCCCTATCCGATTCAGAATCAGAATCTTAAACAAATCATTACAATATTGGCTGCACTAGACACGTGTTCAGCAATCAAAATAAAACTTATAGGGCATAAGGTGACATTCTAAGCTAAATGTCACTCACTTCATGCTAAAATTGTAAGGTTTATTATCATTGCTGAACACCTGTATAGAGAAGTCAATATTGTAATAATCTATATAAATTGTTAAGAACAAAATTTATAATGCTGATTCGGATAATGATAATATTTACGTGCTATGCAGCTATTGTGACTCTCGTATTTAATTAATATTCTGTAAATTATATGTAAACTTTCCCAGTTATATATATACTACCATTTGTGAATAAATGGTATTGACTTGGTTTAGATGATCACTAACAAAATTTAATTATACCATACAGCTATAGAAATTTGCTCAGATCAGCATTTTATATCAACAGACTCAGGGGCTAACCTGGATCATAATTACTATATCACTCAGCTCTTCTAGCAGAGTTTTGATCTTAACGGAATTTAAAATGCTTGTTAACAAGCCATTTATTTGTCACTAACTATTCAATAATTCAGAGTATGCAATTGGGGTCTCCCAGCTTTATTTGCAACCCGTTCTCGCAAATTCGTAAAGTCAATATTGACTTATTAACTACGTGCATAGGTGATATACTAAACATAATAGATACCCTTAAAAAGATTCATAGAAAACACCGACCTTACCTAACCTTGTTAGTATCTTAAGATAAGCATCTTATTGCTTCGTAATTACAATTATTACTTAACCTATACCTATTATAGGTTAGGTAATAATTGTAATTACGAAGCAATAAGATGCTTATCTTAAGATACTAACAAGGTTAGGTAAGGTCGGTGTTTTCTATGAATCTTTTTAAGGGTAGCTATTATGTTAAGTATGTCACCTATGCACATATTTAATAAGTCAATATTGACTTATTAAATTTTTATTTTCTGCCTAGTTCTTTAATTCTCTCTTATTCCTTAGTGGTTTTTCATCGTAACTGAGTTGATATTTTATGTCAAAGTTTGAGCGGCATATGCGAATGACTGAGAAAAAAAGTTTATGGTAATTATTGGACAGGTGATTCCCTTCAGATTGAAGAATATTCTATCCTTTATTCGTTTATGTATTATTTCTTCATGAGTGAGCGTGGACATGAAGATCGTAGCGAGAGCATCGATGCGATAGATACTAAGCTACAACATGAACATTCTCTCCATTCACACTTTTGCTTACCATGGCCAGCGTGTCGCAGATCTCATAATTCGCAGCAATACAAGATGAGGCGTTGATCTGTTAAATACCGTTACCTTCGACCAGGTACATATATAGATCATAATAATTTCCTTTGTCGTAAACCGAGTTTACCGAGGTCCCTCTAGGCCAACTACTGACCTTCTCCAAGATACAACCCAGAATAATTGCCTAATTCCCCGGTACCTATTTTACTGCTAGGTGAACAGACATATGAAATGGGAGGAAACGTGCTAAACCGTTTCTTTCCCGCCAGGAGATTTAACTCGGGTACGATTGTTAGCCGAGGACGTAGACCACTGTGTTACAGGACCAAATTCACTCAGAATTACATTTGTTCTGACTTTCAAATCTCTAATACTATCAGAGAAAAGCAACTGCGTTTGAAGCTTGTATCTGAGAGATGTTTCTGCAACAAGCTACTTCCCATGTAGTTTGTAGCACAGAAGTGTGCATGGAATCGTTAGCCGGAGATTTACGGCAGCAAACGACCGTGTAATGTCTGGAAGTCATAATTACCAAGTCTATTTAGCCATGTCTCGCCGCTCGTTGTAATAACACAATGCAACCCAGGGATCAGCTGGGGAGACCGGAAGGTTGCGAGGGGTTGGGGGAGAGGTAAGGAGAGAGGAGGAGTGGGGGGTGGGGGGGAAGGTAGGGAGTGGGGGAAAAAGGGAGGCAGTGGGGGAGTGAGTGGAATTGAAAATATAAGGGAGAGAAAAGGTAAAAGACGTAATTGAAAGAGGAATACAAAATAGCAAAAACCTATGAAATAAGAAAAGGAAAACTACCCAAAAATTGCACCTTTGCAATGAATAACATTGCATACATGAATGCTTAAAATCACACACCTGTGTATATCCCTAAATTTTTAAATATATGTAAAGACTGTTATCATGAAACTAAAAGTCTTTAAAAAAGTAAAACAAGTGTATATTCTTCTATGTTTCTGAGGGCTCTAAGGATATGTAGTCCTGATTTCATAGATGATGAAATTTGTGCCATACATATAGTCTAGTTTTCAATTTAAAATACCTCATCATTTATTGATAAAGCCACCCAAATTGTTCGTAACACTTTCTTTAGAATGAAAAAGAGAGAAGAATTTAATATTAAGAATACATTAATTTCTAAATTACTAAAAGAATTTAATAACAATTTAGCATTTAGGAATCCTGATATATTTAGTCACTAATGACGAAAACTTTGAATTTAAATCAACTACCATGCAGACAATTATTACTGCACGTCTCTTGTTTTCCACAAATAAAAATATTAATATTAAACAAGTATTCATCTGTATTTATGTATACTTTCATAAATATGATGCTGGCCACCTTGAGAGATACACAACGAAGCCCAACCTAGCTGAACTGAGCACCAACCATGGTGCTTATTAGCCGGTCTTCCGACACGGGGCCAGCCTGACGTCCATCTTTCTCTCTCCACGCTATAGACGCCAACATGTAGTGATTGTGCATGACTTGGACCCCTTCCCTCCTTCGTCGGTGACCCGCGACAGGAGCCTCCGTCAGGTATATAGCAGCACAATGACCAGCGTCGATCACCAGTTATCTTCCAACCTCCTGACGATAGACATGAGGAATCTGGTGAGTAATAAAGCAGTTTCTGCCAGTGTTTTCTCAGATAATTATTATCTGTATTTGTCAGTGGGGATTTGTTGGATTTTCTTTCCCTGTTGGCTTGTGATTAGGCTTGCGAAGGAACTATTGTTTTTTATTTTTTAAAATAATTTTTCTCAGTTGGACATTTACAAAAATAAATGCTTATGATGAAGCAATTAAAGCTTAGATATAATATATCATTTGATAAGCATATAGCTTAAATAAAACAGAGGACAAGAGGAATAAAACAACACAACAGTGATAAAACTAAACACTTCAACAGGCATAAAACGGAACACCACGAACTGGGATCAAACAGAACATCGCTACAGAGATAAAATGAACGCCACAACAGGGATGAAACAGAATTCTGCTACAGACATGAAACAGAACGCCTCCAAAAGGACAAAACAGAACGCCACAACAGCGACAAAACAGAGCGCCACAACAGACAAAAATAGAACGCCACAAACAGAACGCCACAACAGACACAAAACAGAACACCACAAGACACAAAACAGAACATCTGAACAGGAAGAGGATTCCATTTACGGTCTACTTGTTGACATCCTTTGAATTTTATTTGTACATATAAGGCAATACATGACAGCTATTGACCGGTATGGAGTATGAGCTATAAACTTTCCCTCTGGGGTGGACGCGAGCACTTGATCAGAGGATGTACTCACCCTACAATGACCTGTCCGGACCTCAGTGTTCTTCGGCTCTACTGTTCTAGATTTTATCATTACAATAATAATAGTAACTATAATAATACCCTCTGGATTATGAACCTTAAAATTCATCTTCCGAGTGTTGCCCGGCGCCATACATACTCACTTTACACCCCCTCCACACTTCCTCCACCCCTTGTAAACCATAAATATTAACTTATTTTCGTGTTTTTCTTACATTTTGCATATCAATTTATAATTCTATAATGACAATTTTTTTTACGAGAGACGTACATACCCTCAGCGCCAAAAAAAAAATATTCTTCATAAGTTTTTCCCGCCTATTCACCATAGCCGCTAAGTGAAACACATTAACAGCACGGGTGGGACACGAACAAGGGGACACAGGTGGAAACTTAGTACCCAGATGAGCCACAGAGACGTTAGAAATTTTTTTTTCAGTGTCAGAGTAGTTAATAAATGGAATGCATTAGGAAGTGATGTGGTGGAGGCTGACTCCATACACAGTTTCAAATGTAGATATGATAGAGCCCAGTAGGCTCAGGAATCTGTACACCAGTTGATTGACAGTTGAGAGGCGGGACCAAAGAGCCAGAGCTCAACCCCCGTAAGCACAATTAGGTGAGTACAATTAGGTGAGTACATTCATGCGCGATTTTTCAGTATTCATTGTTGTTCACTTGTGACGTTGATATTAATATCGTAAAAGCTTAGTGGATATGAATTGGCTAATTGCAATATAAAATACTGAGTATATAATATCTTATTCTGTTCCACGTTATATACAAGTCCTAGAAATATTGATTTATTGTTCAGTTCGGTTTGTTTAAATATTCAATATCCTAGTTGCTTAATTACTCATTTTGAAATTTAACAATATGAATTCTTGCAGATTCTGATCCTGTTAACAGTGTCAGTCAGAGCGACAGAGACGAGGGAGGCTGCGCCATCTCCTCTAAGATACGGACGCAGGAAACTAAGTGAAATTTCTTACCACTATGGAAATATCTTGGGTCCTGGAGCATTACAGCCAGGGCCTGGCCCGGGTCACGGCCTGCAGCATATTCCTATTCTGGAGCCTCGAATAGTATATCCATCTGTTTCAGAGCCTTTTAAAAAATATGCTTCTATATTAAGGTCAGGGACAGGAACTATAACAAAGGAAGCACCTTTTCAAGGATATTTACCTGCTCAAGGCTCTGTCGTAACACATTCAAGAGCTCCAGGTCTTATTAATGCGCCTACATTTATTCAAGACTCAGTGATAAATCCTCGCAGAGTTCCGGTGCATATTACAGAACACGCATTTATTGAAGCTCCTGTGATAAATCACCCAAGAACTTCAGTGCATACTAAAGAACATATAGTTATTCAAGATCCTGTGATAAATTACCCAAGAGCTCCAGTACATAAAAATAAATATATATTTATTCAAGATCCTGCGATAAATCACCCAAGAGCTCCAGTGCTTAAAAATAAACATATATTTATTCAAGCTCCTGTGATAAATCACCCAAAAGCTCCAGTGCATACTAAAGAACATACATTTATTCAAGATCCTGTGATAAATCACCCAAGAGCTCCAGTGCATACTAAAGAACATATATTTATTCAAGATCCTGTGATAAATTACAGTTCCGGGTTTCTACCAGTAATAAAGCATGGATCTCTCATTAAGAATACTTTTCAGAATGACATTCGACAAGTACCTGATCCTATCATAAAGCTTGGACTCCTAGGAGTGCCCGACCATACTGTTGGACTGACTGTTCGACCTGGCCATGTGCGTGCCAAAATTAATAACTACATACATGATTTGGGAGTTGGCCATGCACATGGCTACGGACACTTGCTTCGTCAAAATCTTGCAATTATTCAAGGGAAAAAAATCAACCCAAGGTTGAGCCATGCATTCGGACAAGCCTTTGGACACGAACCGACCAACAGATTTAGTAGCCAGAAGGATTATTCTCACACTGGACCAACTGCAATGGCTGTTCATCCTAAAGGGGGACGATCTTATGTATTCAGCCGTGGAATTGGAAAGAGAGACGCAGAGCCTGGACCAAAAGCTGATCCGACAGCAAATGCGAACGCTGAAGCTGTTGTTCCTTCAAACGACTTTGGACTGGTGGTTGGAGTCAGCCCTGGGAGTGGCAACGAGAATACTGCGGGATTCCCAATATACACAGTCGGACAAACCATTCAAAATGATGCAACAATCTACGAAAGAGACACTGCAGTGACGACAACTAGTGACAACCACGAATTTGGTACAAAGAAAAGAGTGATCCATTCTCGTGACAAAGCCTTTAGTCTTTCTGTGAAACCCAATGAAATATATTCTCGTAGAAATGACTTGGAAATAGGTATCGCACATTCTGCCAGACGCAGCGTCGACCAGGCATCTCAAACAGGAAAACTGGCTGCAAAAGTGCACAATAAGCGCGATAAGGATCGCAAAGTGTCTCACAGAATGCAAAATGTACACAGGAACGGGCCACTTTCTAGCCAGGATATACTTCGCCTTGGTCCAGAGGGTACCCGGCCTGGTCTCAGCTACAACACTGGCTTCGTTACTCTGGGGAAGGAGTCGGCACATGCCGTAAGCTCTGGTATACGTGTTTTGAGTGACGAGCTTCGAGATACTGGCTTCATCGCTAGGTTTACTCCGTCTGGAAGCCACAGAGCAGTCAACAGTGTGCTGCAGGGGCATGATTCAGTGCATGATGTGGCAAGCGATGGTAGTGATCAGGCTCTGCATCATGGTATAGGTCACGGTTTTGCTGTGGGTCAAAATGTGGGTCCTGCTCTGGGCCATGTTGTAGGTCAAGCTGCGAGTCATGGTGTGGGCCATGGTGTGAATCATGCTGCGAGTCATGGTGTGGGCCACGGTCTGAGTCATGCTGCGAGTCATGGTGTGGGCCATGGTCTGGGTCATGCTGCGAGTCATGGTGTGGGCCATGGTGTGGGCCACGGTCCGAGTCATGCTGCGAGTCATGGTGTGGGCCATGGTCTAAGTCATGCTGCGAGTCATGGTGTGGGCCACGGTCCGAGTCATGCTGCGAGTCATGGTGTGGGCCACGGTCTGAGTCATGCTGCGAGTCATGGTGTGGGCCACGGACTGAGTCATGCTGCGAGTCATGGTGTGGGCCATGGTCTGAGTCATGGTGTGGGCCACGGTCTGAGTCATGCTGCGAGTCATGGTGTGGGCCACGGTCTGAGTCATGCTGCGAGTCATGGTGTGGGCCACGGACTGAGTCATGCTGCGAGTCATGGTGTGGGCCATGGTGTGGGTCATGCAGCGAGTCATGGTGTGGGTCATGGTCTGAGTCATGGAGTGGGTCATGCGGCGAGTCATGGTGTGGGCCATGGTCTGAGTCATGGTGTGGGCCATGGTGTGGGTCATGCGGCGAGTCATGGTGTGGGCCATGGTCTGAGTCATGGTCTGGGTTATACTGCGAGTCATGGTGTGGGCCACGGTCTGAGTCATGCTGCGAGTCACGGTGTGGGCCATGGTCTGAGTCATGGTGTGGGCCATGGTCTGAGTCATGCTGCGAGTCATGGTGTGGGCCATGGTCTGAGTCATGCTGCGAGTCATGGTGTGGGCCACGGTCTGAGTCATGCTGCGAGTCACGGTGTGGGCCATGGTCTGAGTCATGGTGTGGGCCATGGTCTGAGTCATGCTGCGAGTCATGGTGTGGGCCATGGTCTGAGTCATGCTGCGAGTCACGGTGTGGGCCACGGTCTGAGTCATGCTGCGAGTCATAGTCTGAGTCATGCTGCGAGTCATGGTCTGAGTCATGCTGCGAGTCATGGTCTGAGTCATGCTGCGAGTCATGGTGTGGGCCACGGTTTGAGTCATGCTGCGAGTCATGGTGTGGGCCACGGTCTGAGTCATGCTGCGAGTCATGGTGGGGGCCACGGTCTGAGTCATGCTGTGAGTCATGGGGTGGGCCAAGGTCTGAGTCATGCTGCGAGTCATGGTGTGGGCCAAGGTCTGAGTCATGTTGCGAGTCATGGTGTGGGCCACGGTCTGAGTCATGCTGTGAGTCATGGTGTGGGCCAAGGTCTGAGTCATGCTGTGAGTCATGGTGTGAGCCAAGGTCTGAGTCATGCTGCGAGTCATGGTGTGGGCCACGGTCTGAGTCATGCTGTGAGTCATGGTGTGGGCCAAGGTCTCAGTCATGCTGTGAGTCATGGTGTGGGCCACGGTCTGAGTCATGCTGCGAGTCATGGTGTGGGCCACGGTCTGAGTCATGCTGTGAGTCATGGTGTGGGCCACGGTTTGAGTCATGCTGCGAGTCATGGTGTGGGCCACGGTCTGAGTCATGCTGCGAGTCATGGTGTGGGCCAAGGTCTGAATCATGCTGTGAGTCATGGTGTGGGCCAAGGTCTGAGTCATGCCGCGAGTCATGGTGTGGGTAATGCTGTGGGTCACAGTCTGGGACATGCTGCGAATCATGGTGTGGGTCAGAGTGTGGGTAATGCTGTGGGTCACAGTCTGGGACATGCTGCGAATCATGGTGTGGCTCAGAGTGTGGGTAATGCTGTGGGTCACGGTGTTGGCCATTCTTTAGGTCATCGTTTTGGTGATGTTTTGGGTCAAGGCGTGGGTCGTGCATTAAACCGCGGCGTGGGTGATTCTCTGACCCATGCTGTGGGCCATGCTGTGGGTCATGGTGTGGGTCATACTGTGGGTCATGGTGTGGGAAGTGCTGTGGGTCATGGTTTGGGAAGTGCTGTGGGTCATGGTGTGGGTCATGATTTGGGTCATGGTGTGGGTCATACTGTGGGTCATGGTGTGGGTCATGGTGTGGGTCATACTGTGGGTCATGGTGTGGGAAGTGCTGTGGGTCATGGTTTGGGAAGTGCTGTGGGTCATGGTGTGGGTCATGATTTGGGTCATGGTGTGGGTCATGGTGTGGGTCATACTGTGGGTCATGGTGTGGGTCATGGTGTGGGTCATGGTGTGGGTCATGGTGTGGGTCATGGTGTGGGTCATGGTGTGGGTCATGGTGTGGGTCGTGGTATTGATCAAGATAATGGCCATAGTGCGAGTCATATTTTGGACCATAGTGTGGGCAATGATGAGGGCCTGGGTCGTGGTCATGGAGTGGGTCAAAATGTCGATCTTGTTGTGGGTCATGCAGGAAGCCGTCATGATGTGGGCCATGGTCTGAGTCATGCTGTGGGCCATGGTCTGAGCCATGCTGTGGGCCATGGTCTGAGCCATGCTGTGGGCCATGGTTTGAGCCATGCTGTGGGCCATGGTCTGAACCATGCTGTGGGCCATGGTTTGAACCATGCTGTGGGCCATGGTCTGAGCCAGGCTGTGGACCATGGTGTGGGACATTCTGTGGGTCATGGTGGGGGTCATGGTTTGGGTCATGCTGTGGACCAAGGTGTGGGTCATGATGCATTGGGCCATATTGTGGGTCATGATGCTGGCCATAGTGATGCTCAAACTTTGGGCCATGGTGTGGAGTCATGCTGTAGATCAATATCTTAGTCGTTTTGTGGATCATGTAGTGAATCCTACTGTGGATCACATTATATATCCAGGAGTGGGTCATGAACTGAGCCATGGTGTGGGCCATGGTGTAGCCCATGGTGATGGCCATGATATGAGCCATGGTATTGCCATGGTGTGGGTATGGATCAGTGTAAAGTTGTGGCTCATGCTTTGACCCTTAATTAATATGGACCGGAGTCTACAGATTTCTGGCAAAAGTCATGGAATTATTCACGGCTAGTGAATAATGGTATTAAGCTGGTATTAAGCACACTGCTGCTTCTGTTAGTTAGAGCTCAAGGCGAGCCAGAGGTCACAAAGATCCGGCTGCTGGTCCCCGTCTCCAGGATCTAGGACCTGCTGTTAGAAGCCTCAGAAGTAATGGTGGCATTTCGG
Organism: Procambarus clarkii; assembly: GCF_040958095.1. Lineage (NCBI taxonomy): Eukaryota > Metazoa > Arthropoda > Malacostraca > Decapoda > Cambaridae > Procambarus > Procambarus clarkii. The sequence continues at coordinate 22,549,708 of NC_091201.1, forward strand.
AGATCAGCGATGGTGTTCCAGCCCTCGGATTCGAATTAAAATAATTATGCCTCAAACTATCAAGTACAGAGGAAGTTTAATATGTTAAACACATTCCCTGCTTCCTAAATATCTCATTCCTGTAAGTCTAGTCCATTAGCTTATAATACAGTCAAGCGAAGATTTGTTGAATGCTAAACCAATTATTACCTCTATGTAAAATAGAGACATTTTAGTCTCATAACCTGTAACTTGCTTGTTTATAATATATATGTTTCATTTTAATAAACGTTAGATCATATAATAAAGTATTTATGTCAAAATTTAGTGTTCCTATATAATCCTACTATAAGAGAAAATGTCTGTGTGTTTGTCTGTTTAGAGTTGGAGTCCAAACTTGGGTTTCGGCTCCCTCATATCAGAAAATGGAATAGTCTGGGATATGGTATGGACAGGCTGTTCGGTGTCGCCATAATTCAAAAGTGAGCAGCGTGCCGAGGCGACATTCAGACCCCCACGACAATTTTTGGCACTGCCCGCCAGCTACACACCAAAATATTTTCAAAACTTAAACAAAAATGACTTATATTAATATGCATCATCATTCACTGATCTTGAGAAAATTAACAGAAATTTCCTGTTGTCGTTAATTTGCTTGTAATCGCGAAGAAACAAGAGACGATTCATTCACAGCTTCAAAGGCTTCTCGAGCACCATTCCTTAATCAGCGTAAGGGCTTACTTATCTTTTTTAGTATATCACATCACTAAGCTCCTTTCAATGCGAACATCTACACATCAGACAATTACATGGTTTATAAGAGACAGGCAAAGACAGAGTTAGAGAAAGAGAGTGAGAAAGAGACATATATTAACAGAGAAAGACAGACAAAAACAGATAGAAACAGGGGCAGAAACAGAGACAGACAATAGATAGATGGATATATAAATGGATGGATAGAATTTATTTATATGGTGTGACAATGAGGCAGTCTTACAATGGGTAAGAATCAATAAAAACAGGAGCCCATATGTTTAGGCCAAGGCCAAATACTGTACATACTTCTCTTCACTGACAAAACTGATAAAATCCACACAGTTGGTGTTTCTTTTTCTCTTGAAGAAAGGGACACACCTTCGGAGTAATGAATTGTTGGGTAAGACAAGCCCAAAGAGACACCTATGTGGAAGATTTTGAAAATCTCCCCAACAAACAAATTCAAAATCTTGGACTGTAGTCTGACTAAGATAAAAACAATATTCTGCACATTGGAGGTAGACTGAAGAACGCAGACATAAACCTAGATAACAGTGCATCCATGGCTCTTACCAAAAAAACCATTGGATCACAAGGTTGATTGTGCTGTGTACGCATCAGTACTTAACTAAACATGGAAAAGTGTTAGGCACCGTGACACAATTGAGACAACAGTACTATACTTCTCAGAGACGACAGTCAGTAAAAAGCCTCTTGAAGGATTGTGTGATGTGCCGAAGGTAAAATGCAAGAGTGCTAATCTTAATGCATAATGATTAATTGAACGCTAATCTTAATTTAAGATTCTGAAGTTTAATCTATCGGCAGCAATCATACCTGTTGGGCCTTCGTCAAAGAACACAGTTGAACAAGGAGCCTTGAGCCACAGGGACAACAACAACATTCTACTACAACCATCCAAAGCGAAGCCTTTCGGTTTAGTAGTTTAGTTTATCATAACTTAATTCTGAAACTTCTTAAAGTGGGCATATTTGAGGGAGTTAAAATCATTAATCTTCACACTAGTGGTCACGGTTGTGTGCCGTCATGTAATTACCTAAGAGTATTTACAGGATGAGAGCTACGCTCGTGCTGTCCCATCTTCCCAGCACTCTTTGCAGTATAACGCTTTAAAACTACTGACGGTTTTGACCTCTATCAACTTCTTACCTAACTTGTTCCAACTGTCTACCACTCTATTAGCAAAACAAAAAAAAACTTTCTAATATTTTTTCAGCACCTGTGTTTCCTTTGCTTGAATCTGTGTTCTCTTGTTCTTAAAGTTGCTGGTTTCAGGAATTCATTTTGTGTCAATTTGGTCGATTCCTGTTAGTATTTTATAAATGGTGATCATATCACCTCTTTTTCTTCTATTTTCTAGTTTCGGCATGTTTAACGCTTCTAGTCTCTCCTCGTAACTCTTAGTTTTCAGTTCTGGAAGCCATTTTGTAGCATGCCTTTGCACCTTTTCCAGTTTACGTGCTTCTTGAGATATAGGCACCATAGAACTGCTGCATATTTTCATTTTGGTCTTACAAAAGTTATGAACAGTTTCTTTAATATTTCATCAGTCATATAATTAAAAACAAGTTTAAAGTTGGAAAGCGACACATACGCTCCTCTCACAATGTTCTTTGTGTTTCTCTGGCGACAGATACTATCTATAACCACTCCTGCATCTCGTTCTTTATTAGAGTTTTTTAATTCTTTTCCATATGATTTGTAAGTTGTGAGTGGTCTATTTTCTCCGATTCCACATTCAATAACATGACATTTATTCACACTGAATTCCATTTTCCACTTGTTGCTCCAAGCACTTATTTTATCTAGATTACTTTGATAGGCATGACAATCGTCTGAGTCTCGGATCTTCCCTAGTATCTTAGCATCATATGCAAATATGTTCATATATTTCTGTATCCCTTCCGGTAGATCATTTATGTAGACGATGAACATTACAGGTGCAAGAACTGAACCCTGTGGTACTCCGCTAGTAACACTCCTCCAATCAGATACATTGTCTCTGATTACCAACCTCATCTGTTTTCAGAAATTTTTTAATCCATGTCAGAAGACTCCCTGTCACCCCTCCAGCATGTTCCAGTTTCCAGAACAACCTCTTGTATGGGACTGTCAAAAGCCTTTTAAAGGTGCAGACAAACACAGTCACCCCAACATCTCTCTTCTGTAGAACCTCTGTGTCTCTATCATAAATAAATTTGATTTGTTACACAGGATCTTCCTGTTCGAAACCATATTTTCCATCTGTTAATATGTCATTACTCTAAAGTGTTCTGCCCATTTGGTTTTAACTGTTTTTTCTAGTGTTTTGACTACACTCTTGTTAATGATACGTGTTTATAATTTTGAGGATCTTCTCGGCTACCATTTTTATAGATTGGAACGATGTTTGCCTTTTTTTCATTTATCTGCTAAGATTTTAGTGAACAAGGATGTCTGGAATATTAACTGGAGTGGAATGCTCAGCTCAGTTGCACATTCTCATATCATCCAAGGTGAAACTCCATCAGGTCAAACTGCTCTATTTCTTCCTAGTCCCATGAGTAATTTTTTCACTTCGTCATGAGATACATACCTTTATGTATTCAATGGTGTCCTCTGGAATTGGCATTAGGTCTGGTACTCTGAAATGCTAATATTGGACAAACACATTTTGGAACTCTTCAATTAGCATTTGTCAGTAAGGTAGTGTGCCGTCGGGTGTGTCAGTATTAGTGGTCAAGGGAGTATGCTGTCGGGTGTGTCAGTATCAGTGGTCAAGGGAGTATGCTGTCGGGTGTGACAGTAACAGTGGTCAATCTCAAATGATAAACCTGAATGGTACACAGACTGCATTTTAAATATTTGAAAATTTAGGTACATAAAATATAATTCTAAAATTTAAGAGAGAGAGAGAGAGAGAGAGAGAGAGAGAGAGAGAGAGAGAGAGAGAGAGAGAGAGAGAGAGAGAGAGAGAGAGAGAGAGAGAGATTGAGATTTAAGGAACCCTTGGAACAGTAGGGCAAGTCATCGGTTTACCACCGAGGATCGGGGATTCCGTCCCAGTTGCATGACGCAAGCATCTGACAACGTTTCCTTTCATCTAATTCCCATATTCACAAAGTAGTAAAATAAATACCCGAGAAAATAGACAACTGTTATGGGCTGGTTCCTGGTTATGTTGCCTATATAGAAAAAGATAAAAGTAAAGTGTTGGATACCTATAAATTGTCAAGAACGGAGAATCATAAAATGAGAGAGAGGTTGGAAGCCCGAGGTGGCCAGCCCCGGCGTTGACACCAATGTTCCGTGAAGCCTGCCCGGCTCGGTTGACAATGGATCAGTCCTCAGGTGCTGCTCCCGCCAAGGTGGCACTCAAGTGTACTCTTTATCTATATAACTCTGAAGTGCAATATTAATCCACACCTGAAATATTTTCTTGAGACTTCAACAGAACCAATGGACAACGCATGAGAAACAAAAATCTATTGATCTACGTACTCTAGGTGCCTTCATCTGGGTTGATCACTCACACAGTAACTTTCATTTTCATTTTGGTTTAAATTATATGCTAAGGTGGTCCTGGGTTCGATCCCAGGCGCCGGCGAGAAACAATGTTCAAAGTTTCTTTCACCCTATGCCCCTGTTACCTAGCAGTAAAATAGGTACCTGGGTGTTAGTCAGCTGTCACGGGCTGCTTCCTGGGGGTGGAGGCCTGGTCGACGACCGGGCCGCGGGGACACTAAATAGCCCCGAAATCATCTCAAGATAACCTCAAGGAAGGTAAACAATGTTATACTTACTATCAATTGATACAATAATAATTTAGATCGTTGATTTCATCCCCCAGTATATACTACAGAAAAATGTACTTGGATAATTCATGTTAAAATACATATTATATATTAATTTAATAAGAAGAGTAATCTGTTTGGAATCACAAGACGAAAGTGAAATTTCCTTGAATATATTCTCTCTCGTGATATATTGGTCTCACTTCAGTAACCTTAAGGCATCCACCACAACACCGACGGCGACTGTCGCACCCTGATGCAGATTCTCATGAAAAACCGAATGTCGTGAGAGAGCTCAAGAGTCACGTCAGGTGAGTGGGGGGAGGGGCGTAATGGGAGAGGAGATGGGGGGGGGGGTGGTGCTGGAAGAAAATGGGAATGAGGCGGGGACCCGCCTGGTGTCAGTATATAAGGTTTACGACCCGAAACTTTGACCACACGCCCTCAGTGCCTCGACCGACACGGACCACCATGAAGACTCTGGTGAGTTCAGTCAGGTCTCAAGTTATGTGTAGTGACACGAGCAGCATACTTAATAAATCACAGAAGACGGCCTGCATCCTATGATCAGAGACTAGGGGCCAGATTCACGAAAGCACTTACGAAAGCACTTAAGAACGTGTACATCTTTCCTCAATCTTTGAAGGATTTGGTTACATTTATTAAACAGTTTAGAAGCATGAAAACTTCCCATTCATCTGTTGTTATTGTTATAAACAGCCTCCTGGTGCTTCGGAGCTCATTAACTGTTTAATAATTGGAAACAAAGCCACCAAAGATTGAGAAAAGATGTACAGGTTCGTAAGTGTTTACGTAAGTGCTTTCGTGAATCTAGCCCTAGGACAGTAAATAATTATGCAGCTTAACTTGTGAGGAAGAAAAATTTGAGCTTCAACTCTTGGGCCCTACCTGTCAATTTTCCAGGATCCGGACCTCTTGGATTTTCACGTGTACAAATCTAACCATACTAACGCTGTTCTTCCACCAATTACATTTTGTTAACATGTGTGACACGTTTTGCATATATTTATGTCGTTTCATTATTTTAATTAACATAGGTACATAATTATATATAAAAAAGATATATTTCCTTTGGAAAAGAACATCCACATAATCCCCATGCTCAGTTCTTCACGCTGATACGTAAGATATGCTAATTACTTTAGACAGCAGTGATAATCTGTTTCATTTAAATTTCTTCCAACTTCATATAATTAGACGTTAATAACTCTCGTCATAAGCAAAAATATATAAATAGTTCATCATGGACAAGTTGCAATTAGTAATGAGATGAGCCATTAGTGACTAATGAATGTCTTCCTCTCGCCAGATCGTTGTCCTGTGTGCTGCCCTCGTGACAGCCAAGGAAAAGCGGGAGGCTGAGCCTACCTATGGTGGCCATGCGGTTGGCCATGGCCTGGGTCTCGGCTTGGGCCATGGGATCACTCACGGTCACGGATTAGGCCACGGCATCGGCCACGGTTCAGGGCACAGCATTGGCCACGGTATTGGTTTCGGACACGGGCTAGATCATGGCATCGTTCACAGCGTAAGCCATGGCCACGGTGGCGACATTGGTCATGGTTTCGAAGGCGGTATTGGTCATAATGTACATCATGGTCATAAAGTCGTCCACACAACCATTCACCATGGTGGCCATCATGTGGGGCACGGAGCACATGGCGGCCACCATGATGGCCATCTTGTGGGGCACGGAGCACATGGCGGCGTCCACCATGGTGGCCATGTAGTCGTCCATGGTGGTCACGACTTGCACCATGGTGTTCATGTGTCGGGTCATGGGGGCCACGGCCTTCACCATGGAGGACACAGTGGTGGTCATGGGTATGGCCACGGTTATGGCCATGGCAAAGTTTACTCCTACGAGGTTGGTCACGGAAACGGAGCTTCCTATGGATACAAGGCGGCCGTGGAGCATCCTGGCCATGGTCTTTCCTTCCAGAGGAAGAGCGCCTACGTCGCGCCCCACTATGGTTACGGACATGGCCACGGCTACGGACATGGCCACGGACATGGCCACGGCTACGGACACCACTGACGAGCATTGTCATATAGTTATTAAATCTTATTTCTTTAAATGTTTTTATATTCACCACTAAAAATCATGATTTATCAACTATTTGTTATGCTTAACAAAGAACAAATGGAGAACATGGGTAAAATAGAGAGAAAGAGAAGAAAGAGTGTACATGAATAAAACACAGAAAGCAAGAAAGATTATATGGTTAAAACATAGAGAAAAGGGAATGAAAAGATATAAAAAGATCTATTGGTTTATAATGCAATGATCTACAGTATAAAATGAAAATGTTTGATATCTGTTCTGTTCTGTTTGTTTAAAAAATACCACGTTAACAAAGCATAAGGCTCTCTCCTCACTCTCGTCAGGGAAACAATTCAAGCATATAATAAATTTGGGAAGTAGTACAAAGCTGTAATGTCAAACTGACAAATATTAAAATTATCATAACACATCGAAGATATTAAGTCTCATCTGATTACTGATTTTTTTTATTGTTTTCAAACATTTATACCATTGCTACTTGTTCCATAACCACTGTTACTTACCCCATTACCACTGTCACTTGTCTCACCCCTACTGTTACTTGTCCTACCACTACTGGAAACAAGCCGTGACAGCTCATCAATTTTGCGTGTTGCTACGATTCATAATACAGCATTTTTTCCCGATGGGATTTTATACGTCAAAATGCGATGTACTGTTCAAGAAGACAGGTTGAATAAACACTGTTGTTCAAAATATCCCAACGAACAAGAGACAGAAATAGTCTGGTATATTTCGTTGGTCATTTCGTATAACACCTGTGGCTAAATTGGCCTGTGGGAAATCACTGGTAACCCACCAATCTTCTTTACCTGCTCCGTGTCATTACAGAGAACAGAGGCAATATTTGAAATCAAGATTACACGTGCAGTGGACCAGGTATTTTATCTGACATGGGGCGAGCTAAACTCAACACAATGTTTCATAATAGTCCAACTTGAACTTAGGGAGCAGCGTAAACTACGACTCTTTAGAAGATTTGATTTGTTTTGTTTTGTATTATTTTCTACCACAGACGTGGCCACACAGTTGATTGACAGTTGAGAGGCGGGACCAAAGAGCCAAAGCTCAACCCCCGTAAGCACAATTAGGTGAGTACATTTACAATGGTAACTAGCATATATATCATTTTCTTTTATCCTCCATGGACCAGGTTAGATATCTGTTAAACATATAATTCAGTGATTCATCAATCACAGAAGGTGACTGTAGTGATTATAAAATGCTAATCTAACCTACATACATAAATACATGCATCGTCTGTCTGCGAGGCAGACAGCCTCATCCATGGCTGTTTTATGACGGCTTTAATAAACAAAAGTAAGTCTAATTTTGCTAAAAATATATTTCTCAAATGTCTCCATATGTATTGTGTTGATTTACCTGCCTGTACATATTTATGTTCCCAGGATCTTTACAGTTCAGTTGAATAATGCCTTAATATGTCAATTCCCTCGTCTCAAGTGTCGCAATCTTAACTTTTAATGTACGTGAATTGACACGTCATGAATCAGGCGCTCAGATTATGAATATTCATATATAAATATTTAAGTAAGGAGTCCGTTACTAGGTAATAAAAATTAACGGGCAGAAGTAAGAGGAACTTTATTTTAATTGTATTTGTGTCGTTCATAATCTCATTGACGTTATCTCATTTAGGCGAGTAAGTAAGTCCGTTTTTAAAGTTTTAGAGTAAAAGCGTTATTCACAGTTTCTGTTCCAATATTCTTTCCCAAATGTCATTATTCTCGGCCAAAGTCTTGTTCGCCAAAATTATTTTCATTTCCAGTAATACAGGAAAACCATTCTTTGTATGTTGATAAGAAAGTGAGGAAATATAAACACCCACACTAAGGAGCATACAGAGATCACCCAATACGAATTGACATTTTAAACTTCTTGACAAACACTGAGGCTGGAGACGGGTGCCATCTTTACGACTGGCTCACGTGGGAGGCCAAGAGGCTCCAGAAGTTCATGAAGCTCTCCACCCTCCTTGTCTGGAGTCACAAGGGGGTCTGGAAGCTCTCGAATTCTTTCTGGAAAAGTATTAATAAAGTTTGATGGCTGTGACTAACCCACTCGCGAGCAATCGGGAATTTCTGTCTCGTCCTTTTCTTTCCCTCTTTATCTCTGTCTGCTCCTCTCTGTCTCGTCCAACCGCCTGGGGTGGACGGTAGAGTGACGGTCTCGCTTCAATTCAAGTCGGTGTTTAACCCCCGACCGTCCAAGTGGTTGGGCACCATTCCTTCTACCTCGTCCCATCCCAAATCCTGATCCTTTACAAGTGCTATAGTAGTGATGGCTTGGCGTTTTCTCCTGATCGTTCCCTTCTCCTGATCAGCCGGGCTGTGGTGGGTATATGGGCCTGCGGGGCGCTCCAAGCAACAGCCTGGTGGACCAAACTCTCACAAGTCAAGTCTGGCCTCGGGCCGGGCTTGGGGAGTAGAAGAACTCTCAGAACCCCATCAACCAGGTATCAACCAGGATCCTCACATACTCCATTAAAAGTTATGACGACTGGAACAGGAGACAGAAGACCTGAGCAACAGTACATGAATAAAGAGCAAGTAATTTCGTAAGTAGTAAAATGAGAAGTCCTGGAAGTAGGAAATACTCCAACTCTAATACCTGTTGCACACGTAAGCAAATGACAAATCTGGGAATGTCCGTGTAGTCTTCAGAAAGTTTAACAAATGAGCCTATGTACAACCCAGGTGGAATTTCAACCTGGCATGGAATCCCTCACCTGCTAAAGAACCGGACAAAGCTATACAAGGTCAAAAGATATTCAACAATGCTTGTTGTACCTGAGACAAGGGAATGTATCTGCGAGGAAATACTGGTGGACCTGAACTCGTCACATTGAAGGAAATGAGGAACAAAGGACATGAAAACCACATATACGATTCTAATGAGAATTGACAAAGTAGACATAGAAGAATTTTTCAAAGACAGGTATTGAATAGAGAGGAGGAATAAATGGAAACTATAGCAACCGAAGCTGAAACCTCCCTACCTAATTACGTCCAACAACTTACGATAGTTAAATTACCGTCTTCTCCTAATGCAACAGTACCTTACAAGAAAATCTCCTATCAAACGAAGCCACTCATAAAAAGCAGATCTGGAGAAATGACAAAATATTTAAGTACTCTGTAACATATCTTTACTGTAACAGTGTGTGGAACAAGACCAGTCATAACCTAACATCCCCAAGTCAGTGATTCATGATCGTAATATATTATAATAATATTAATCGGAATAAACTAATTTTGAAAGAAATGTTTGAAAATAAAAAAAATACTCTGCTTGCTAGGCAAACCGTCCTTGCATACTAAGCAAAGTACTTTTTGTAACTATGTGGACGATCGTATAAATATAAACGTGATGGACAAAATGGGAGAAGAATTTGGTAGTATTCACTTTATTGAGTCAAGAAAAAATAGAGCTAAGCAACTTAAATAATCCTTCGCCTAATAACACATATATGTGCTATATTAGGCCTCAGATAACGTGTATGGTCTAGGACGGTTTGGTTAATTTTCATTAGCAACATAATCACACAACCATTTCCAGTTCGTCCAAACTCAACAACACAAGTCTTCTTTCTAGTAGTCCATCACATCATTATTTGCATGATTGACCACATCGTTCTATAAGTACCTTCATTTTGGAAGGAAGAACGCGTTGCTGTATAATATTATATATATATATATATATATATATATATATATATATATATATATATATATATATATATATATATATATATATAACTATAATATATAAATTATATATAAATATATAAACTATTACAGTAATAGCAATAATATTCCAAATAATATTTATATATGAAGTACATGAATTACTGATTTAGTTATCTTAGCATGTGATAAGTTATATTAGGTTTGATAAAATTTATGTTAATTTTAATTCAAGTTAAAAAGATTCAAATCACATAAAGTAAAGATTAAGATAAATAATTCCATTAAAATGTTGTGAAAAAATAATTGTTTAGGAAAATTCGGCTTGTTTGGCAACTTGGCCTATTAGGTGCAACATATACATTACTCTAACTCTATGACCCCTTTTTGGATTCATTCCCACGCCGCTAAGGGTCTCCCCCCACCAACAACACCGACTACTTTGACCACTACACGAACAATCATCACGAAATGATCGCTGGTTTAGTGGTCATGGTACAGGTGTTGCTTGTCTGAAGACCTCTGATAGCCTGGGTTCGAAATTTCAAAGGGGTTAGAGTAATATCTGTGCTTGGGGGACCATTCAAGCTGTGCTCAGCTATGTACATATATTTATTTAATTAATTTAATTTACAGTCATTACACACTGATGACTGCAAATTTAATAATAAAATTCCCTCACAACTTTGCCGGTAAATATCAATAATAGGAGATGGTGGAGAGGGGGGGGGGGGAGAGAGAGGGGTAGAAGAGATGACGATCTAACAGTTGTTAACTATGCTTTAATTGTTAGCTAACAAACCATGGCCCACCACAGTTGGGGGAGGCATGGCCCCCTTCCATACATACTAGTGTCCTCAGATAGAGAAAGTGAAGGAAACCGAGGAGGGAGGGTGAGCGAGTGTGTCTAGAGTGTACAGTATTAATACTTGTTTTGTTATATTTATATAAAAGCTTAAGAGCGTCCGGATTAGGTTGGTATGAATATAATCCGATGACTTGTCTGATAAACTGCCAGGAGCAGGTAAATCAAGTTCCTAATAGCACAGTAACAAGTAAAGGCCAACACTTATCGTAACGGAGAAAAAGTCAAGTGTTACGTAACGTGGCAATGAAACCTATCATAAGGTACATTCTGCAGCCTCACACTCCATAATAACTGTAGGTAATAGGCAGGTTGAGGTGTGAGTTAGCAGAACGCGCCTCACTGTGGAGAGGAATCTACCCTCCCGTCACCCTGCCTGAGCAGCCTGAGTCCCGAGTCAAGGTGACTTCTCCATCAGACATGTTAGTAATAAATTTTGCGAATGTGTGACCTGCACATTATTGTTATCCTGGGATTTTCTGGATTAATTATAAGTAACTCAATGTGTTATTGCGGGAAAAAAATTAGGAGTATGGAATTGTACGCTGTGTTCCTAAACATCGGACCTGTGTAGCTCTCGCTTCTAATTAGTTATTATTTGACGTACTTATCCTTTTCGCAAATATCTTTATGCACTATGCCACACTGAGTAATCCAAGAATATCCAGCATTTTATTCATGATGTTTATAAAATAGATATACAATTTTTACCATGAAAATAAAAGTTATATTCCCCCAGAGCGGGTGGTGCAGAACAGCCTTGGCGAGAGGTTCGGCCCGATGGGTCGGCCAGCGCACGGGAAATTTGGACAGCGAATGACTGATGACTTGAGGGTTTCTGGTCGCCGGTTCGCAGCAGGTGACCCGAGACGACACTAGCTGCCTGGTATATAGTGGCACACTGGCCCTGTCTGTCATCAGTCGCTCGCCACCTGACAACCGCAGCCATGAGGTGCCTGGTGAGTCCCCAGAGTCACAGTCTTACTATATTTAAATATTCGTGTTCACTTGGATAGCCTGTCAACTTTATGAGTTTATTAAGATGTTGATTAAAATATAGAATACATGAATATTGTGTTACTACACGGGTGTATGGCAATTTTCGTTCACAAAATTATCATACACGGGTATACAGGTGTTCTACGTATATTAATCACAAAATATTTACAAGAGAGTTCCACTTCAGGCACAGAAACACTGACTTAGTACACAGAAGTGTTCCCCATCCCTAAGTAGAGAAAACGAATACTATTCTGGAGGCACATGAAATTATTCTGCTCAGAACACACATGGGAGGACACACGCACTATAAACAAGCTACCTTGGCCTAATCCAGGAAACGTAAATTTGTAAATCACACAGTTGAAGCGAGCCTTACCCTCCAGGCTGTTCTCACAGCAGTCCATTATACACAGCCTGATAAATTGCCTTCCTTATTAAGTGTAATTAACGAGAAATCTTATTTGCATTACATTATTTCTGTGCCTGCTAAGTTTTCCTAACTTTACGTGCTGCCCAGTGAGCTTTATTTAATTCCTGCTATATGGTTTTCTTCTCGATACATTCACATTTGGTTCACCGTTTTACTTTTAAAACGACGTAGGTTAGTCATTTTTTAATGTATAATGGTACCGGTAATAATACAAATAATAATTACCAACAAAAATCAAATTAAAATAATAACAATGCTGCTATAAATTAAATTATATACGATCCGAAGGTATTATTTTAAATTATATACAATCCGAAGGTATTATTTTAAATATAATCATACAATTTAGTTAAATTGCATTCAAGTATCCCTCAGACCACTGATAATTTGCATAAGGCAACATATTTTACCGTGTCCAATGAATTGATTGATCATAATCTCCCAAATGTACATGTAACACATTAGATTTCTGACTTGATCAAACACAATATTTATCCTCATAACAAAAATAAACATTTTTACCGTTTTCTTTAGAGCAGACCTTTTTCCCGACACTTGGAAGGATTTCCATAAACACAACTACACAGAAACTTGTGAGTTTAGTTATGTGGAGCCTTTAGTTTATGTTTATGGAGCCTTTAACTTTAACAGAAAAAAATAAATGCGACATTAATTAATATTAAAAGATTTCAAAGTATGTGATAACTTTGCTAAGTTCAGTAAATGGAGGTGAATGCTTCTCTCGTGTGAAATTGTTATTAAATATTCTTTAGTTTGGTTAAAGGCATTATAAATTAAATGTTCTGGGTGTGGTAGTTGACCTGTCGTGACTGTATTAATTCTATTGTCAATACCCTGACGACTGTAGCTATGTTTGTGTCCCCGTCAGGTTGCCATACTCCTGGTCGTTGCCGTGGCAGCCGAACAACACAGACGGGAGATCCAACCTTCCACAGAGGAAGCCGAACACCAGAAGCGCGAAGCGAAGCCATCCCCAGGTGGACACGGACACGGTCACAGTGAAGTCCATGTTGTCGATCACGGACACACTGTCGGCCACGGGCATGGCATCGGGCACGCTATTGGACACGGACACGCTATTGGCCACGGACATGCTATTGGCCACGGACATGATATTGGCCACGGACACGCTATTGGCCACGGGCATGGCATTGGGCACGCTATTGGTCACGGACACAGCATCGGCCACTCTATTGGCTACGGACATGGGATTGGCCACTCTATTGGCCACGGACATGGCGTCGACCATGGGCATGCAGTTAGTCATGGACACGGCGCTAGTTTGGGTCTTGGGCACATCCTTGTTGGTGGTGGCTTAGGATACGGACATGGCTTAGGACATGGATTTGGAGCCGGGCACGGCATTGCGCATGACCATGGAGCCCATAACTACGCTTCGGAATATGGATTCACTTCCGGATATGGAGGGCATGGACACGGCTTCGGACATGGGCACGGTTTTGGACACGGGCACGGCTTCGGACATGGGCACGGCTTCGGACATGGGCACGGTCTCGGACACGGTCACGGTGCTGGATTCGGTCATGGTCTAGGATATGGCCATGGCGACGGCGGGCACGGACACGGGCTGGGACATGTCGTGAGTCACGGAGTGTCCTACCAGCCATACGGAGCCAACTCCTACCTTCCCGTTCACGGCCTGGTCAGGCGCGCAGCTGTGCCCACGGCGGAAGCAAAGGCGACTGCTAAGGCAACGCCACTTCCAAAGGCAACGGCAACATCTCAGTACGGCTTCGGACACGGAGGTCTCGCTGGACACGGCGCAGTAGCCCATGGTGTGGGTCATGCAGTGGGTCATGGGGTTAGCCATGCTGTGGGCCACGATGTGGGCCATGTGGTGGATCATGCAGTAGGTCATGGTGTGGGCCATGGTGTGGGTCATGCAGTAGGCCATGGTGTGGGTCATGTAGTAGGTCATGGTGTGGGCCATGGAGGTCATGGTGTGGGTCATGTAGTAGGCCATGGTGTGGGTCATGCAGTAGGCCATGGTGTGGATCATTTTGCAGGCTATAGCCATGGTGTGGGTCATGCAGTAGGTCATGGTGTGGGTCATGCAGTAGGTCATGGTGTGAGTCATGCAGTAGGCCATGGTGTGGGTCATGCAGTAGGCCATGGTGTGGGTCATGCAGTAGGTCATGGTGTGGGTCACGGTGTGGGTCATACAGTAGCCCATGGTGTGGACCATTTTGCAGGCTATGGCCATGGTGTGGGTCATGCAGTAGGCCACGGTGTGGGTCATGGCGGTCATGGTGTGGGACTTGCAATAGGTCATGGCCATGGTTTGGGCCATGCAGTAGGCCATGGCCATGGTTTGGGTCATGCAGTAGGCCATGGTGTGGGTCATGCAGTAGGCTATGGGCATAGTGTCGGTCTTGCAGTAGGCCATGGTCATGGTGTGGGTCATGCAGTAGGCCATGGTGTGGGTCATGCAGTAGGCCATGGTGTGGGTCATGCAGTAGGCCATGTTGTGGGTCATGCAATAGGTCATGGCCATGGTTTTGGTCATGCAGTAGGCCACGGTCATGGTATTGGGCATGCAGTAGGCCACGGTGCCAGTCTTGCAGTGGGCCATGGCCATGGTGTGGGCCATGTTGCAGGCTTCGGACATGGTGGTGGTCACGGCCACCATGGGCTGGGCCACGCCGTGGGGCACGAGGCTCAAGTGGTAGACCACAGCATACATGTCTTTGACGAAGGAGACAAGAAGCATGGGTCGTCTCATGGTGCCCACGTGGTGGCCCATGATGCTGGCCACAGCCTGGGCCATGGCCACGGCCTGGGCCATAGCCACGGCCTGGGTCATGGCCACGGCCTGGGTCACGGCCACGGCCTGGGTCACGGGCTAGGTAAAAGCTTCTATTATAATCCTTATGCCTACAGTCCCTACACATCAAGATAGATAGACCTCTCGCGTGTGTGCTGAGGCACAAAGCGGCTTATTCTGACTTGATGTCTTCTTTGTACATAACTATGATATAATATAACATATTTATGCAAGACATTATGGATGTTTTCTTTCATTTATTTATAACTAAATGCTACAGCATGTCTTCACCTCAGCACGCAGGTAAAACATTTGTATGTATAACCTTACATTGAAAGCTTAAGAGAAAATGGATTGAAAATATACATTTTCCCCCTTGAATTACAATTCTCAGAGAATTGCCATATTCAGTTGTATTCTTACAGGTTCTCCATCAGTAGTACTAATGACTTATGAAGTTAGAAACAAGAAATATTGTCTTGGAACATACACCTATTCCTTAAGGGATACTAGAACTATACATTATGAGGTACTAAAACTATATATTATACTAGAACTATATATTAAGGGATGTGGTGGAGGCAGACTTCATACAGTTTCATACGCAGATATGATAGAGCTCAATAGACTCGAGAATCTGTACACAAGTTTAGAAGCGGGACCAAAGAAGCGAAGCTCAATGCCCGCAAGCACAATTAGGGTGGGCGAGCGCGCGCGCACACACACACACACACACACACACACACACACACACACACACACACACACACACACATCACACACATGGGGGGCCTCGTAGCCTGGTGGATAGCGCGCAGGACTCGTAATTATGTGGCGCAGGTTCGATTCCCGCACGAGGCAGAAACAAATGGGCAAAGTTTCTTTCACCCTAAGTGCCCCTGTTACCTAGCAGTAAATAGGTACCTGGGAGTTAGTCAGCTGTCACGGGCTGCTTCCTGGGGTGTGTGTGTGTGGTGTGGAAAAAAAAAAAAATAGTAGTTAGTAAACAGTTGATTGACAGTTGAGAGGCGGGCCGAAAGAGCAAAGCTCAACCCCCGCAAAAACACAACTAGTACACAACTAGTAAACACAACTAGTAAACACACACACACACAAAACATGAGCTAGTATGTCTATAAAGCCCTTGAAAGGTGTATGAGAACAAAGTCGGAGTGAAGGATCACTCATCCACTTGCACCGTAAGGGATCGAACCCTGCACTTGCAAGAAGCAACGTTCATACTGAATTCATCATTAGCTACTAAAGCTAAAATGATACCAATTACAATTTTTGTTTATCTTTCAGAGCTCTTTAAACGGATATATATATATATATATATATATATATATATATATATATATATATATATATATATATTAGTCATATATATATATATATATATATTAGTCATAAAACAATTTGTCATAGAAACTAGGTCTGAAAACGTCATAATTTGAAACAAAAAAAAAGTCAGATCGAGATAAAATATATACTCCATAAAATTTCTACAGAGACCATCGCATTCCAGATATTTATCGTAAAATGTTCCTTCGAACTGTGCACACATTTTGTGCTTAAATAAAATCAAGATTCAGCTCATAAAAGCCTGGAGCATTCCTGAGAAGGTTTTGACACTAATGGTTTGACCGTAATGGAATATGGAGATATTTTAGACAATAAGCTTCTGCAGGTGCAGTTTGAGGAAGGAAGGATGATTGGAGAGGGGTATGATGGGGAAGGAGGGATGGAGGAGAGGTGGGAGAGATCATGAGAATGGGGGTTTGGAAGAGATACAAAGCTTAAGAGACCAGCAGTTTCTCGACGCTCTTGGGCCAGCTTTAAGCATAAGAGATCCTCCTGGGAAGCATAGAGGTAAATGAGCCAGTTCCTCAAGTGATAAGACGCCTTTGACCTGAGGAACAGACAAACAATGGGACAGACGACTACTATGGGACCTCCACTTAGCTAATGAAAGGGAATAATTGCTGGGCCAAGTGTCCCATCCTCGTCTACTGCTCCCTGAACCTGAGTATATCTCCTGGAAAACGGCTCGGGACTGGAATCAGAAGAGGCGGATTGTGACGAATATCTTATTGATACTCCATTGAAATGTAGTAGAAGACTGGAGTCACATACGATCATACATAAAAAAAACGAACTAAATGCGAGAATCCTGTGTACGATTTAACCGAACTCTGATGGACCGTAGGGGACTGAGCTCCGCTGATCACAGTTTTGGTCAGGGGACTACACATGTGCCCTTGTGCCTGTAGTGTGGTCTCCCCCAATCTGATCCATGAGACTAATCTGCTTATTAAGAATAATTATATTAAATTGCAGAGCAGGAATGGTCTACATAGAGAAATGAATTTGATACTATATTTGATAGTAATATTTAGGGTTAAGTTCGTTCGATTTTTCTTATAAATATCAATGTATTTGTATAAAGTTGACATGTACACTAGCACCACCTCAATACCCGCTGATGTATGCATGGAATTTATGAGATTAGTCGGCACGGAGTCTGCGAGAGAGTATCATACTCCAGCACCGAGCACCCCGGCCAGTGACAAGCTGGAGCTGTCGCGAAGATGTCATTATGCGCCTCACCGAGAGGCCCTGGGCAAGCCAGGCCAGGGACAATAACCTTATACACATGCTAATTGCTTCCAGCGTGATCTTCTGTTTCCCCTTAAGCGCTAGTGATCCTGAGTAATGGACGGTGTGGGACAGAGGAGTGAGAAGGGGCTGGAGAGGACTCAAGACATGGTATAATGGGCAAAGGGATTCAGTCAAAGGGTAAAAATAGGAGAGAAGGGGGCTAGAGATGCCTGCAGCCAAAGGGGTAATCAGGGTGAAGGTAGTAGGGCCTCCAGCGACACATTTGAGCAAGTAGAATGCTGATGGCTCAGCGCTGCTAGAAAATAGAGCTGTGATTGTAGTGCAGACTTATGGGCTCACCATAGCCCGTGCTACAGGGATATTTCGTTTTGAGTAGCTAAATCTAAAACAACGTTTAGTGCAGGAAAAACTCCTGTGGAAATCACACTCACTCGACTACCTACACATGGAGGCGCTTACACACACACACGTATATACATGCACATATAAACATGCACGTATATATACATACACGTATGCACGCTCACTCACATACATGAACGTATATTCACCCGCATACACACACACACACACACACACATAAACTATTCAACACTAGTGGGACGCGAACAAGGGGACACAGGTGGAAACTGAGTACCCACATGAGCCACAGAGACGTTAGAAGGAACTTTTTCAGTGTCAGAGTAGTTAACGGATGGAATGCATTAGGCAGTGATGTGGTGGAGGCTGACTCCATACACAGTTTTAAATGTAGATACGATAGAGCCCAGTAGGCTCAGGAATCTGTACACCAGTTGATTGACAGTTGAGAGGCGGGACCAAAGAGCCAAAGCTCAACCCCCGCAAGCACAAATAGGTGAGTACATAACATATACAAACACTCATATCCTTGCATGCAAAAATAGGGGCGAGGTTCAGTTTAAATTTAAATAACTGTGTCGTCGAGTGGTATCTGGTTACTGTTAAAAACGCCTTCACTGAAGAAATGATCATTAGTAACTGTGGTTCACAATCTGCAACACGCGAGAACCGTCCTTATAGTTACCTGGTGCAAGCATTATCTTGCTTTAAAAGTGCTCCTGTCAGGCGAAAAGGTTTGTTAAACTCGAATATTATATCAAACAGACACATAGGTGGAAGAGAGACATTACCTCCTGCAGGTAATGTGTCTCTTCCACCATTCTAAAAATAGGAAACTTCGATACCTCTTTTTTTGCTGTTCCGCAGCCATCTTGTGGAATGGACTTCCACTCCAAGTTTTCGAGGTCGTCTTTGATCTTCAATCTTTCACGAATTGTTTGTCGAGTCGGAGTTTTAGCTCCGAAATATCTTTTTCCTATTTCAAACATTAAGTATTTTGTCAAGTATTTACCTTTCCAATGACATATATAGGTAAGATTATAACAAAATTAAGGTAAATGCAAGGGAAATGCCTTAAAATAAGTTAATGAAATAGCTCTGAGGTAATATATATATATATATATAGAGAGAGAGAGAGGTAGATTGAGAGGTTGAGGGGAAGTGAAATGACAAAAGATTTGAGGGCCCTGACACTCGATTATTGTTACTTGGGAAAACACAGAGATCTGACAATAGATAACAATTTTCTAATAATAGATGAAAGTGACGACATTAATAAATTACAGGGAGCGGATAATTCATTACAGTTGCTTCAAATTTGATTTCAAAGACCTGACAATAAATTCGAAGGACCTGAATATATTTGACAAAGCTGGACAGTAGATTACAGTGTCGTGACAATAGATTACACAGACCTAAAAAATATTTCAGGGCCTTGACACTAAATTAAAGTGACCTGACAAAAGATTACAAGAACCAGAAAATGTTTTACAAGAATCTTACATTGGAATACATGGACATGACGCTATGTTTTCTACTGCTTTTGGGTACACAAACTATTGTATTCACCTAGTTGTGCTTGCGGGTGTTGAGCTCTGCTCTTTCGGCCCGCCTCTCAAGTGTCAATTAGCTTTTTTTTATCACACATCCCACCAGGAATCAGCCCTTAAGAGCTGTCTAACTCCCAGATAGCTATTTAATGTTAGGTAACAGGGGCATCAAGGTGAAAGAAACTCTGCCCATTTGTTTTCCGCCATCGTTGGAGGATCGAATCCGGACCCTAGCATTATGTGCCCCAAGCGCTGTCCACTTAGCCACAGGCCCCCGTGTGTGTGTGTGTGTGTGTGTGTGTGTGTGTGTGTGTGTGTGTGTGTGTGTGTGTGTGTGTGTGTGTTTGTGTGTGTGTGTGTGTACTCACCTAGTACTCACCTAGTTGTGCTTGCGGGGGTTGAGCTCTGGCTCTTTGGTCCCGGCTCTCAACCGTCACTCAACAGGTGTACAGGTTCCTGAGCCTATTGGGCTCTATCATATCTACACTTGAAACTGTGTATGGAGTCAGCCTCCACCACATCACTTCCTAAACATCACTTCTTCCTTCCACATCACTGTGTGTGTGTGCGTGTGTGTGCGTACGTGCGTGCGTGAACGTGTATGTATGAGTCTAGCAAGAAGCTGGTGGGAGACACTCTGCCCGAGGCCAATACCCCTGAGTGCCTCAAGCCCCTGAGGCTCCAAGCTTTATATGCTTTCAGGTCTTTCCTTCTGGAGAAAGTCAGAGTGTGGATGCAATTTTATTCCTCATTCACATGAGGTTATTGCTTGAGTTTGCGTTTGTTTAGAGCCTCTGGGGACTTGCAAAGGCAAGCGTGAGGCAACCACAACTTTGGCACGGACAGGACATGTATAGGACTTTACATCAAGAGAGAGTCATAGCTCTGAGAAACAAGGAAGCATTTGCAAGAGCAATATCGGAGAGGAATCTAAACCTTGATAGTATCCTGCAGCAATATATCTAGAGATCATAAGGCTGAAAGCTCTGTGCTCTCCACTTTCAGCCTTTGATGCAAGTTTTCACGGGAGAGTTTATTATTTTTTTCCAATATAAATATCTAAAAGCAATGAATTTATGAATTCCCTTATTTGTAATTTTGGCTCATAGGAAAAAATATTAATTTCTAAACGAATCATCTAAAATACAAAATTCTTACGTAATATTTACATTTTTTCACAGTTCCTGAATATATTAATAAAATGATATTTTCTTATTTGGGTACTGTTAACTATTATATTAGAAATGAACGTCTTAACAGTCCCATCCACATGCAAGCTTTCGCTTTGAAATTTAAATAAGTTTATTGAGGTAAAATACACACAAAGAGATGAGGTAGCTCAAGCTATTCTCATCCCGTTTTTCGCTTTGTGTTTACAAATAATCCTACTAATAAAAACTATTTAAAATTCAGACACCCATTACCTTGTGTGATATCATACCAGGTGCAGACGAGGAGTCACAAAAACGTGGCTGAAATATGTTGACCAAACCACACACTAGAAAGTGAAGGGGCGACGACGTTTCACTCGGTCCTGGACCATTCTCAAGTCGATTGTGAGGACTAGACCACTCACAATCGACTTGAGAATGGTCCTAGACAGACCGAAACGTCGTCGTCGTCCCTTCACTTTCTAGTGTTTTTTTTTTGGTCATCATATCAAGTGTTGTTAACCTTTTTAAATGTTCAAACTAGAGCGTACGGCATGTGGGGAATACCTCACGACACCTTAAACACCATTACTACCAGCTTACGAATACCTCTTACTGCACAGATTTTTTCCTCCTGGCAAGTTGCGTCTCCTGCTATTAGAGATCACTGTGAACAAAATTAGCAATTCTCTCACTTACAGTAATTTCAAAGTTCTGACTTTCAAGTGTCATCGACTAGATCCCAATATCTTGGAATCCATGTAGATCGCAAAAATAAGACTGTCGTCGAGTAATTACTTAGTCCTTGACTCAACTGTTCACCCATTCATTTTCGTCTTCTCGATGAATGTTTGGTCTTTTTAGCGTCTGATCTTTTATTTTGTACATATTTCCTGCTTTTTATTTTTTATTTCTTTTCATTAGATTTTTGTTGTCCTGGCATTTTAACTGACATTCATTTTCATAATTCTTTGTACTTTTTATATATAATTTTTAACTAATTTTTGTTGGTTATTTGTGTTTTTATTTTAACGTTTATGGTGATATATTACCTCAGAAACCTGTGCTTAAATAACTGAAGAACATGCATGTTTTTTCTCTGAAAACTTCCTCATCGTCATTTCAGAAGATAATCTGATTAAAGGAATCAAAGCAACGTTTGTTAAAACTTTTCTGCTCATCCCCAGGTCTGTCTACCAGCAAGCAACATCTACATTCACTCTCCATCTGACAATAAGTCAATAATGCTCCAGGGACCATCCAAGCATTGCACAATCTCTTATGATTTGAAAATCATCTCTTGTCATACCACCAAGGAGAGAAGTCATTAGCAACCTCAGTAATTTGGACTATTAAAGAATCCCCAAAGAAGATAAACTAGCTCTCCTTCTCTCTCCCACAAAGAACACCCGCCAGAGAATTGCAACAATAGCTCAACTGGAACGTCAAAATTAGAGGACAAAGTAGTAAGAAAATTGAAGAGGGCAATAATGCGGGTGCAGTCAGAGTTGCAATCAGAGAGGATACAATTGCCCACAGATCCACCACCACAGCAGCACATGCTCAACATGACAAACACCCACACGGAGTTCTAAACAATAACGATGATCCCCAGGATAATAACCCTAGAACAGAACGCCTAACTGTTCAAGAATCTGAGGTGCATAAAGCAGCCATGTCTTCTCCACTTAGAGTAACAGGATAAAGTGCTGGTAATTCAGTAGTTCTGTGAAGTCTACATAACCACTCAGATTAGCAGGCTTCACAGGACAAGGACCCCAGCAGGTGTTAAACCCAGCCCGTAGCAATGTAGCTCAGAATCTTTAGGTTGAACTCACAAGATTCCCTAACATGTGTCTGGCAGGTGCATCCCTATGTAAGAGTAGCACTCTGTATTTAAAAAAAGGATGATGGGAAGTCAGATCCCTTGTAGTTGGCAACCCGCTCCGGCCCACAGTAGCTAAGGCTGCGGTGAGATCAGTCAGCCAGGAAGCAGCCACCATGCTAAAGCCTAACCAGCTTGGGTTTGGGATCCCCTTAAACTGTGACGCTGCAGCATACGCAGTGCGAGTATACATTACTAATTTTACAGACTAGAAAGCACTAGTTAAGACAGATTTTAAAAAGTCTTCAAATGAGCATCTCGGATAAAAAGTATAGTAGTAGTAGGCAGTTGTGCTCTGGTTGTCGGTCTAGAGTGACCTCTAGAGGGCGTAAAGTCAGAGTTAGGCTGATACGGAGAAGCTGTTACCCGAGCAACAGGTCCCCCCTCTTAACAGCGCCGAAAGTCTCCAATAGAAAGGCAAACACCAATACGATTGGTTCCAGCGCCGTCGCAGGAACTATGAGCTCCGGAGTTGACCTGGAAGTTAGTGAAAGAAGGCACAGGGACTCCAAACCCGGAGACCGCCGTGGTTAGGGCTGGAGAAGAACCACCCCATCAAGGCCAAGAACGACTCCAGCCTCCTGAAGCAGAGCTTGGGCCGCACGAGCCCCAGGAGGTGGACGTCCAGGTATAGAAGGTATTAACTTGTAAACAGTAAGTGTATGTATAGTACATTTCAAGAATGAGGAATAAACAAATCCACAAGGGCCTTGATGAGAGTTCGAATCCATGCGCTGGATGTTCCCAGACGCGCTCTAGTCAACTGTAACACGACATGGTCAAAATAATTGCAACCTAGAGTGTTTCTGCACCCACGAGGATCCTGAGGTTTCACTGAAGCCTAACCGGGGTTTCACACAATTTCCCCCATGCACTCGGGTTCTATCAACCAAATAGTTCTACCTCTTACGAAGGTGGTTCTACCTCCTCACAACACCCACTACAGAGAGAGCTTGTACTGTAAAAACTCCATACATCAATGTAACAAAACTCCTAACCCAGTCTTTCCTAGGTCTAACGAGGCATGAACCTTCAATATACAAATAATAAATATATATGTAAAAAGCCCTTTGTTATTTATCAGTATAAAACACTGATCGTGTCAATTAGTTGCCAGATTTATATGTCAGATGCTGACAGTTGACGTTGGCGACAGTCATTATTTGCACTTTTTCCACGGGCTGGAGAATAATTTGAAATAAAATTAAATGCGAACAAATCTCCTCACTTTTGAGTTAACGGTGAACAGGTTTACACACACACGCACACACACATACACACACACGCACACACGCACATGCACACACACACACACACACACACGCACACACGCACACACACACACGCACACACACACGCACGCACATACACACACACACACACACACACACACACACACACACACACAAAACGTGTGAAATTACAAGCAGGGGACCGAAAAACTAGTATTTTTCATTTATACTTCTGAGGTTTTTTTCTCTTCAATACAAAATTAACGAAAATGTTTCCAACTAGTGTTATGCGATTCAATAGTTTTCAGGAATCAGAAGGATTTACACTTTCATTTTGAATATTTTATTGTGAATTTGGGAATTTTATTAAAAAATCAGAACCTGTTTTGGAACACAGTAGTTTTGTGAGTATTAGATATTTTATGATTTTTCCTTAAATAGAGACTGGCAGTTTTTTGTTCGATAATATTTTTGGGCTCTTTCCGGTCATATATATAACTATATATAGATCAGATCAGTAGAGCGTTTTTGTTTATTAAATATTATATAAAAGTCCTACATGAGCGAGACGTGAATAAAATAAACAGTGTTTTTTATAATCCTTTAATTTTTTCAGAATTCATAAAAATATTTTCAGGAGACTCAGACTCAACAGCATGGAGGTGAAATTTTCACTCTGCTCACTCTGCCACAGATTCACTCCAAAGAATTGGAAAATAAATTCAATCAAGAATCCAGTCCAGGCATTGACTATTTACTTGGTTCTGTATCTCCTTAATTCAATTCTCGAAAGCATTCGTGACTTGGACAATATTATTTTGCTTCCCAAATGCTCCCATTCATTAGAGAATTCACACCACAATGTCGCGAACCATAAACTTTCCCACTCATCTAGGTGCAAGCTTATGACCTCATCGTCGTTGATTAATTACTGCGACTAAGCAGACATGGCATCAGCAAAATGAGGTGAAACTTAGAGATCTACCAAGGATCCAACCACGACATTGAGACTTCTCTCTCGTCATAACATTGTTTACTCAATTTTCTTATAAAATCATATAATCGATAAATAAGCTAGACTGCACCTGGTTTATTTATCTGCACATCGATAAATAAACCTGGTTTATATATCCATTGTATATGGCACTGAATATCAACAATCTAAATGCATTCCTCATGAGCGTGATACCAATATACAATTATATATCAGATGTCACCTCAACTCCACTGGACTTGGAGATTACCATATGCAGCATAAACACGCACTCAGCACGAGGCTGAGTGCGTGAATCTGGATTTCAGATTCCTGAAATTCAATGTTCATAAAATAAAAAATAAAAATTACTGGCCCTAAAGATGAAGTCTAGATACTGATGTTATCCCCGACATACTTAAAAGAGCGGATATTGAGCCCCTCCCAAGAAGGCAGTAAAACAGATGCAAAAATTATAGACCGATAGCACTACAATCACACATCATGAAATAATCATCATACTGTATCATTATAATATATTAATATGTTATAAAATATTAGTTATAATATATATAATGTTACGTATCATATATATTATTAGTAATATTATCTGTAAAGTGAAGTTAACGATAACGTTAAAATATTAATTAATTAGACCCACTAAGTATTATTGCTACACACACACACTGCTCTTGACCTCAGACTACGAGCTCGAGGACAGCTAGAGGAACCATCTCTGTACCTAACTAGGGTACAACCTTGCCGAAGAACTACTAACGAAACTTGTAACTAACAATCACTCTGTGGCTGCTCGGTAATGTTGTACAAATGATGGTTAACAAGACAATACATATCATTTTTCCTTACTTTTTATAAATGATCGTGACCTGGTGGGTAGAGTAGCCTGAATACGGATGCTTGAGCTATACCTAATGCATTAAGTAGAATACAAATTACATGTTTTAATTGAAAGGCAAATTATTGCAATGCAATAAACTTCGATACAATGTACCTACAAATCTTTTGCGAGACACAGTGTGCTCTGGCAATATGGAGGTCTCCCTGGCACCCTTCCCACACACACTTGTGTGATGGTGCTTGTGAGGTACATTCTCAAATGTTGTTCCATTAACCAGAGGTTTACTCAAGACTGGGCAAATATATGCATCCCTCTTTGCACCAGCACTCATGATGAGAGAATGGGAAGTATAAAGATTACGTTGTAGCAGGGTGTGCTTGGGACTTTCTATATTTAAGATTTGCTGCGTTTCTTTGTGTATTCCTTATTATGTAGACGAGGTTGTCAAAACAGTCACCCATCCAGTTAAAAGCCAAATTGAATACTGCTTAAGCAATTGGTGTGTGCACATTAATCATAGCTCCACGCCAAGACATCGCATCACAAAATTCTCAGAGGAATTGACAAGGTGGACAAAGACAAAATATTTAGAATGGACGAAACATGAACAAGGGGACATAGGTGGAAACCTAGTACTCAAATGAGCCACAGAGACATTAGGATATTTTTTAGTGTAAAGATAGTTAAATAATTTAATGCATTAGGCAGTGTTGTGGTGAAAGCTGACTCCATATAAAGATTGAAATGTAAATATGATAGAACTCGATAGGCTCAGGAACCTGTACACCAATTGACCGACAGTTGAGAGGCGAGACTAAAGAGCCGAAACTCAACCCCCGCAAGCATAACTAGAAGAGTATACACACACACACACACACACACACACACACACACACACACACACACACACACACACACACACACACACACACACACACACGCCTTTTCAAGCCAGCCCGGCTGTGGAACCACCTCGGGTGGGGAGCCAGAACGAAAAGGCAATGTAAAGGATTTGGGTATACTTGTCGGAAGACCTTACCTTTAAAGAACACAATAAAGTAGCCGGTGTATGTATATAATATATATATATTATATATATATATATATATATATATACACACACACACACGTGACATGACAAATTATGTTTGTTACATCTATTTTAATGTGAAATAAATGTTAATCAAAACAAGGGTAGTTAAATTTTCAGAAGTTGTGAGATGTTCGCAATTTTATTGAGACCCGCAATTATCTTTACGTTATCTGGGAATTGTTTTTATTAAACTTTCTTATTGGACAATAATATATTATTATAAATATTACAGCCGCTTACCTTCGAGTATTTTTGTCCTCCTCTTTCGTGGAGGTAACCGAGTGACTAGCAGGAGGTGCTCAAAGCCTTATCTTAATTAAATTTTAAAGAAGTTCTTATCTTTCCAAAACCTTTTGGTGCTCGCTTAAGTGGTGCTGGGGCGATGGAGAGGTTGACTTTGTGACCCAAGAAAGTGTTAGACCACTTGCTTACTCTTTTACTATTCATCACTATTGTTGCTATCACTCTTAATGGTTGCTACTGATGTATTTGATGCGCATCTAAATGTTCACAGTTAGTTTTACATCTTGCATATGTTTATGGTCAAATAAAATGTAGTGAATTTAGATCTTATTAATATTTTTGTTTGCAGTTAAGGCCACAGCAGCTGAAGTATTATGACTTATTTGCTGATAAAGTCTTTTCCCTCCTACTTACCCAACTTACTGTCTTACTGTAATGTCTTACCCAACTTGTTTACCTCAGAATACGATCCACCAGTTGAATTTAAAAATGAGCGATATTGTTGCTTATGATGAGTTTACCTCTAATATCTTATAGGATACACTGTGAACGTACAAGCTATTTTTCAATGTTATCTGTTTTTTTATCATTCATTCCTAATAGCTCAATTCAATAAGCTCTGATGGTCAGTCTTACTGCAACTCTATGGACTTTGTCTAAACCTATTTGAGGGGAGAATTTCACAGTGTTGCTATATATCTATAAAATATAATGTATATGATACTTACAATATATATATATACAAAATGGAATATATCTGGCATGCCGACTCTTCAATGCTAAATACGATGATGAGTAAATCACCTAAAGAGTATAATATTCAACACGGAAGTTCCGTGACCCGAAACTATGCCATATTATTATAAACTCTTTATTAAAATGATGGAAGTAAGGTAAGATAAGGAAAAGTAAGTAAATTACTGAGGGTGAGCTGCATGTTTCATGACTACATGTAGACCTTCTGCATAGTGCCACATGGGACAATAATTTACAAACTATAAACACGGCGAGAGACACCTGGCTGAGTCACTTACTGTCTGTAGCAGTACCTGATAAATATTAGAGTTGGAGAGCTCCCGGAATGGACAGAACATGCAAAGTTAGAAGCTGAATTCCATAAAGTTAGAAGCTGAATTCGTGCTGTTCACTATATGCGTGATCAACCGGCCTGGAGAATGACATACCGGGAGATATTGATTTTTGATGCCGATACTTACAAGTATTTTGCAATGTATGAGAAGAACAATGTATAAGTGTGTTAATAATGCAGTAAAAGGACACAGTAAACCAACAAAAAGGATGCGTTAGGTGGATATAATCGAGTTTATCCATAACATGTTCAAGGTAAAGAGTACTATCTAAAGCACAGGGAAACTTGATAGTACCTCCCCAGCTGCAGGAGTGAGAAAAGTACACTACAGTTGGAAAGAGAAAATGGTCTAAATTTATGCAACTCCAAAATTTTATTTATCGCCTCCACTTCATAAACATACAAACGTTTGGGACGGTCCAGGGATTTACCACCAGCTTAGTTCCTCAGAATATGAATCTAAATTATGAGAACTATCTGTGACAACACATATATCTTATATGTGTTAATGGGTGTGTGTGTGTGTGCGCGCGCACGCACTATTAAGAATATAAATAAGTTGTATCATAAAACATTTCAAAGGACTCGAGTAACACTCATACTTCACCTTTCATATAGCTTTATTAATATTATTTTCCGCTCACATTCATAAAAATGCAAGATAAAATTTATATTCTAATTTTTATACTAAAACTTGACTGAAGAAATTAATAATAGTAACCGTACGAGGGGTATACAAGGCCGTGCCTCTGCTGGTGGGAGACGCCGTACCCTGGGTGCTTCACGGTCGTGCTGTAGCCAAAGGCAGAACCCAAACCGTACCCGGGTTCAGCTTCCCTCTTTCCGATGCCGTGGCTCTGGACGTAAGAGATGCCGCCGTAAGGGTGGTAGGCGATACCTGGTCCATACCCGTATCCGAAACCGTGGCCGTACCTGGGGTAGCTGGACAGGTAACCGGGCTCAGCTTCCCTCTTTCCGATACCGTGGCTTTGGACGTAGGACGTGGCGCCGTAAGGGTGGTAGGCGATACCTGGTCCATACCCGTATCCGAAACCGTGGCCGTACCTGGGATAGCCGGACAGGTAACCGGGCTCAGCTTCCCTCTTTCCTATGCCGTGGCTTTGGACGTAGGAAGTGGCGCCGTAAGGGTGGTAGGCGATGCCGGGTCCATATCCTATTCCGTAACCATACCTGGGGTAGCTGGAGAGGTAACCAGGCTCAGCTTCCCGCTTGTGAAGGATGTGGTTGTAAGAATGGACAGAAGAGAGACCGTACGGGTGAGTAATGACATGGCCGTAGCCATATCCAGGGAAACCGTATCCATGGCCGTAGCCATATCCAGGCTCAGCTTCGCGCTTCTGCTCTGCTGCCACAAAGGCTGCCAACAGTACAACGATCTACACCCGGGAAAAACACGTGGGATTAATTAGCTACACGTTCTGCCGTCTACATATAGTCTCCAAAAAAAGAATACCAACATGCCAAATGCCAAGAATGCCAAAAAACACTGAATTTATCCATCATTCATAACATTGTGCCTATCCCTGCTCCTGTGTTGACACTCAGAATTAAGGAATTTCACAAGTCAAGACATATAAGCACGACAAAGAACAGCTTTTATGTTGAAGTTCTCACCAGAGTCCTCATGGTTGGCTGAGTGGGTGCGGTTGTGATCCAGGGAGTCCCTCCTCCGTATATATACTGACGGAGGAAGTGCCACGCCCACGCCCAAACCCACACAAGTAACCTCGCTGGCTCCGTGAAACTCGCTCAGGTCCTGCACAAGGCCATCATAACAATGTTCCGTGTTCTGTCCATAGTAGCTTAATACGTGTCGGTATTCTCTGCTCAGTCTTGTGCTATACTTTGTTCTATGCATAGTATACCGCAAGAGGTGTTGGTGGTCTGTCCACAGCAGCATAATACGTGACGGTGTTCTGTGTATAATAACACAAGAGGAATCGGTGTTCTGTACACACACTAGATCAAGACTTAATGGTGTGTTAGTGTTCTTTACACAGTAGCACAAGACATGTCAGTGTTCTATTCACAGTTTTACAAAACTTGGTGAATTGTAGCGAAGTAGGTGAGTGGTAGGGAACGTGGTGAAGATGGGAAGAGAAGGGGCCAGGTAGAGGGGGTTGACAGACCGGAGCGCAGCTAGGTATCCCAGTAGTGTATATATAGAAAATCATTCACTTGGGCACTAGGACACTCGAAGTGCCGACCATCTGCAGTTATGCAGCAAACTGCAGACGGCCCATTGACCAATTCACGCGAATTCCAGGAAGTTACAATACTGCGAGACTTGATAATGGTTCAGGACGGACCGAAACCTTGTCGTTTCTTCATTTTCTGACGTGTGGTTTGGTCATCAATAGTAATGAGATAACTATTAACAATCTTACTCAAAACGTTTTTTAAAAAATAAAATAAATTGGATTCAAATGGTACAAACCATTACTAATGTTAATATTGTATTTTTATACATTATTAATTAATATATTTTCATAATTAAGCAACACATATTATACATGTGTTGTTTAATTATGAAAATAGAGCTAGAAAATTATTATTTGGAATCGGCCCTCGTGGTGATAATTGTGTCATTAACAAAATACCTTGTAAAGATTGTAATAAATTTTATATAGATCAAACATACAAAGACTTGAAATTTCGAATTTCACGGCATAAATGTTATGCCAAAAATAGCCAATTACCTAATGCTCTATTTATTCATTAGTCAGAAAATTCTCCCTAAATTGATTGTAAGGGAGATTAACAATTATTATTAATTATTACTATAGATCATTATTATTATTTAAATAATTATTATTATTTTTATTTATTTAAATATTGTTTTAATATTATTACTATTAGAATTAAAATAGTAATGATTATTATTATTATTTATTTATAATAATTTATATTATTATTATAGATCCAGATTAACAATTAATTAATCAATAACTAATTGTTAAAGTATTTTCAACAGAAACGTTATGAATCTGCTTTAATACCAATTACGATTTATTGATTAATACGAAAGTACTTAGTTATTTCCCGTTTCATTTTCCTTCGTGGTCAGACTATCACATTATTAAACACGTGTTAAGTTTTGTTTCATGATTTACACACACACAAGATTTTATATATATATATATTATATATATATATATATATATATATATATATATATATATATATATATATATATATATATATATATATATATGTATATATATATATTAAATGCATTTTATATATAAATGAATATTAAAATTAAATCGAAAACTAAATATTAATATAAATTAATATTTAGTGATATAATAATAATGAGTATACAATCTGTTGATACAGAATCTACACTCTAACTGTATAGATCCAACATTCTACAGACGCTGTAAGCGAATAGAGTTTTACTCTCTCAGTTAATTTGATACATTTATAGCTCAAGTTACGCAGTAAATTATAAACCAGCATTATCTGAGACAAGTGAGCTTTAACAGTAACCTCCAGGCATTTTGTGTCACGTGCCTGACTGTCTTAACGATGTCCTTGGCTTCCTAAGAGAGTGAAAACAATTCAAAGCGAAGGTCGTTAAGAAAAGTAAACAAAATCCTCGGGATAGTGACGAACGCAGAGGCATTAACTGTCGAAAAAGAGGATAAATTCCTTAAATATGAGTGCCGAGGACATGATAGATTATTGAAGGCCACAGGACGGGTCCAAGGCACTGCTCACAACACACACTCAACCCTGGCATTGTCACGTGTTCTCAAAGTATAATTTTCTACATGATCCAGCTCTTCCGGGGGGACATCAGAAGCTGACATCATCTATTGTGTGTGTATTGTGGTGTCACTCTGAGTGTTGTGTTGCACTGTGGTGGGTCACCCTGAGTGTTGTGTTCTCCCTGGTGATCCTGTTCACCTAGCAGTAAATAGGTACCTGGGAGTTAGATAGCTGCTACGGGCTACTTCCTGGGGATGTGTGTGCGTATGTTAGAGAGAAATATATGTAGTAGACATTGAGGAAAAATAAATTTGTTAGAAAGGCGGGCTCCAAGAGCTAATATAGCTCGATTCTGGAATACAATTTAGGAATCTGGAATACAAATATCTGGATTCTATAAATATCTGGATATAATCTGGATTCTGGAATACAAATACATAGCTAGGAACTCTTCAAAATAGTACAAACAGCCCACATAACACCAGTACTGGGATGTGGCCCAGCATTGTGGAATTCACACCTTCTGAAGCAAAGACAATATATATATTATTGATGAGGTTACAAGATCAGCTGAACATGATGCAAGAAATTCCACATCTTAGCTAAGGGAAAAAACTAATCTTAAATGAGATGAAAATTCAACGCTGTGCGAACCAGAGGCGACTTTCATTTGGTGTCTTAGACAAAGTCGACATTGAAAGTTGATTTTAAGTAATGAGTATAGGAACTAGAGGTCGCCGGATGAAGGTGGAAACCCAGACGAGTGGCAGAGAGATAACAAAAATAAACATTTGTGTCAGTAGTGAACCCTTTGAACGAACTTGACGGGAGCCGGATGATGCAAATTCATTTACAACTTTATGACACGATATGATAAATCAGAGTTTTTAAGAGTAAAATTGTACAAGATACTCCTTAGTGAAGAACAGAACCCCGGAGCTTTTTCTCTGCTCATCTAAACGAATGATTTATTATTACACACACTGTGGTGGATGGAAGTTTATATGACATGAATGAAAAGAGTGGACAATCACCAAATACCATTGTGGGTTTCCGAGGAAAGTTTGAAACATTTAGTACCTCTACGAACCCTTCTTTACTGTAAACATCCTGGCCTGGATGGTAGAGCAGGGGCCTCGTATATTACAGCTTCACAATAAAATATATTTGAGAAAATATATTTGTATAGGCAGTATGAAAGTAAACACAGATAGACCGAAGATGAACCTTCTGTCTGTACTGCAAACCTCTTTTGATAAAGAGGATGTAATATAAAAAAGGCTACCAGGATCTATTATAAAAAAAATTCTGAGATACACGATTGTACATACGCAGTCTGTGAATACGTGTTAGACATCGTCTCGACGGTATTGTGATCATTAGAGCAGAGTCGGGTAACGTTTAGTGTATTTCTACTCCCACGCTGGTGAGCACAGGGAACATCCTTGATCACAAGGTGGCTGTTGTCACACCCTCACGTCCTCAAATGCTTCAGCATATTACGATGCCTCACGCGCGTCTCAAAACCGAGCATCTACGCGCGTAATACTCACTTCAGACCTTGAAACATTCCACGAATATACATATATCATGCCTATTCAGCTATACGTTGCCGTTCACGCCTACGTCTATATTTTAATAACACAGTACAAACAGGTTAAGCAGTCCTAAACGCCTGCATTCAAATCATAAATCAAATATGTACACATTAGTAGAATATCGTCGGCAACATATGCCAAACAAGGCCACGTTCGGGAAGCGTTTAGGAGCCTTGACAAAGTAATCTGCTGAGTGCTATATATAACCAATGTGTGTGTCACTTACTTAAGGGCTTTCATGCCTGGTATGGAATCCCCACGTAAAAAATTGCAAATTAGTACTAGTAAAGGCCAAAGATATGCAATAACACTCGTTCCTGAGCTGAAGGGACTTAGTTACAAGGAAAGAATGAAGGAACTTTATTACACAACCCTTGGAAGAGAGAGAAAAATCCTGTGGATAAGATTACGATACAAATGTTTATGATTAAATCAGACAAAGAAGCAATCTTCTTAATGAAGAAAAGTTAAACGAGGAAACATAATTGGAACCAAGAGATACAAATGAGTTGCTCAGAGAACTTATTCGTTGTAATAATTGTAAATCTTTGTAATGAGCAAGATGAAAGAGTTAAAGCAAACTCAACACAAAATGTTAAAAGTATGACAAGAAAAAACTTGTTTTTTCAAATACATTTGACCTTGAAAGCCCCACCTCCATTCGAGTACTCTCACACCTGCACTCACTCACTCACGCACGCACTCACCCCCTCTCTCACATATCCAGCATACCAATGCGGCCACCGCGGTCACACTTCCTCACGCATATTAGACGCCAGAGATCAACCAGACCTTGAAGTGTACGGCGGCCGTGTTTCTCCAAACTACCTCAACTGTGCTGCAGGCTGAACTAGACTCTCGATTTCAGTCTTAATGACATGGCTGAAGGATTTTCACTTTCCTGTTTGACCATAATGATCGTTTCTTGATGTGAAATATGTACATTAATCCACTTAACACAGACACACACACACACACACACATATAAACATACACACACACATAGCGTTTAGGGAGGGTCGTTACTTATTTCGAATTATAGGTCTTCAGATTTCTATATTTTAGATTTCAGTTCTATAATATTTCTATGTTTTACTACTAACCTCATGCTTTACCTTACCAGTCTTACAGCTTACCACTGATCAATTTCATGTCTTACTGGCCAACACTACCACCCTCATGTCTTACTGGCCAACACTACCACCCTCATGTCTTACTGGCCAACACTACCACCCTCATGTCTTACTGGCCAACACTACCACCCTCATGTCTTACTGGCCAACACTGCACCAACAGTGGTGTATAAGATTACAGCAGCAGTAACTTATAAGATTACTTTGCCTTGAAAACGATGCAACACACATTTTATCGAAAAAATATATAATGGAGGGTAAAGAACGACAGATAGTGAGCTGACATTTCTTGGCATCTTTGTACTCTGCTCAAGAATTGCCCGCCTTACCCCTGGTCGAGCATGTGTAGAGAGAGAGAGGGAGGAGGGAGGGAGATCAGCGCGTGATAACGGATCAAAGGAAAAAGTGTATTAGTGAGATACAACACAGCAAACAACCTTCCCTCTTACACAAACAACTTGGCTCTGTAGAGAAAAATTCTCGAAGAATAATATCACAAGAAGACAACTTTGGCTTTACAGCATATAAGGCACAAGAAATAGCTTGAGCTCAGAAGATCAAAACCTGATTGCTTGTGACGTAAATGTTTGGCTGGTGGGTCTGGATGGTATCTAGTGAGCTTTCTCAAAACCTGATCAAGTTAAAAATAGATTTTTAGCTCGTCCTACAGCACAGACACATCATACACTCTCGTCAAAATCAGTCAATTTGTTCTTAGGTACGTACCCCTCCTGTCATCGAAACCAAGTCAGAAGTTGACCAGACCACACACTAGAAGGTGAAGGGACGACGACGTTTCAGTCCGTCCTGGACCATTTTCAAGTCGATTGTGACTTGAGAGTGTCAAGTCAAGACAATCGACTTGAGAATGATCCAGGACGGACCGAAACGTCGTCGTCCCTTCACCTTCTAGTGTGTGGTCTGGTCAACATACTTTAGCCACGTTATTGTGACTCATAACCTACAAGTCAGAAGTTCTATATCACACCTCAACTACTACACCACCTGAACTTACGGGCTCACTATACAACCCGTTCTCGCAAATTTAATAAGTCAATATTGACTTATTAAATATGTGCATAGGTGACATACTTAACATAATAGATACCCCTAAAAAGATTCATAGAAAACACCGACCTTACCTAACCTTGTTAGTATCTTAAGATAAGCATCTTATTGCTTCGTAATTACAATTATTACCTAACCTATAATAGGTATAGGTTAAGTAATAATTGTAATTACGAAGCAATAAGATGCTTATCTTAAGATACTAACAAGGTTAGGTAAGGTCGGTGTTTTCTATGAATCTTTTTAGGGGTATCTATTATGTTTAGTATATCACCTATGCACGTAGTTAATAAGTCAATATTGACTTTACGAATTTGCGAGAACGGGTTGCACTATACCCCGTGCTACATGGACATTTCGCTCTGAGAATCTAAACCTAAAACAACAACAATACACCAGCTGACAATTATTATAGAACACCTCACTTCATCTCGACTTACATATCTATAAGAGAGAATGTCTGCGTGTTCACACACATGAAGCTTGTAAAATAAGCCGTTAACAGCAGATCGTAGTGGAAGCATACAGCCCCGCTCCTGTGCCAAGCAAGTCCACAACGGGCTCACCATAGTCCGTGCTACTGGGAACTTTTTGTTCCGAGTAGCTGAATCTAAAAGCAACAATAACGCGTGTATTTTTATGAGGAGAACCACAAGGGGCATGCATGTGTCAGCCCGCATGCCGTCCATACAAGGGGTTCAGCCACTATGCCCCTGTTACAAAGTATGTGGGTATGAAATATGCCACCTAGAGTCCTTAGCGTTTAGCTAAGTTAAATATTCGTGAATTCAGATACTGACTTGCAAAACTTATGTTCAGATGACAAATTTGTATTGTGAGCACAACTGCCTGGTTATAGTGACGAGGGAGACAGGAACTGTGGAGAAGAGGCGGGTGTGTGTGTGTGTACAGGGAGGGGTGGAGTGTGAGAGGGCATGTGTGTGCAGAGTGGCAGGAGACGGAGTGGACGTGTGTGTACAGGGAGGGTGGAGAGGGAGAGGGAGAGGGCGGGTAGAGGGTGAAGTGAGTGTGGGAAGTAGATGGAGCCAGGGTGTGTGGAGGGACGTGGGGGAGGGTGCGTGGGGTGTATTGTGATGGTGTAAACATGTTTACAACGATGACATTCTGCATTGATGACAGTTTCAGCGATAGGCAGAGACTGTGAGCGTGTGTGAGGAAGAGATATGGTAAGGTTGTGGGTAAATGAAGTATGTGATGGTGTGTGTGGTCGACCCGGGCACTGCTAGGTAGCCCCATCCAGTGGTGTATATAATGTAACTCCCTGATACTATTTATCAATTTCCCTCTGCCTCCGTATATGTTAAAAATATATAAAAAATGTCCGCCTGTGGCATGCAATAGGCCTAATATAATTTAAAATTAAGCTTTGGAGAATTCACTTATCAACTTCCTCCGCAGTTGAAGAAATGCTTATGATTACAGAAAACTACAGGAAGCCAATTCACCCAGCTTTTTATCCTCAAAGAATCACTCGAGTACATGTTTAACAGCCTTTGGAACTACTCACTGTACACGCTGAAGAGCTTCAACGAAACACAACCATTAGCGACACGCGTCACCCGAAATATAATTGTAATATCAACTTTCAAGAGTTAATTTTGAACGTCATTCTCAAGTGAATAATTACATAAGAACTATGATCACGTTGGGGGTATTGATAAAGCTGATATTAGAATGTTCCAAATGAACAACAACGTAAAGGTGGACCCATGGAGCTAGAGCTCAACCCAGCAAAGTTTGTTAAGTGGGCATACGTTCACTTTTATTCGCCATTAATTTAGAATTTATCTACATTAATTGTGTGTACGTTATATATGTAATTGGAGTACGTAACTTCGTTGGAGATAGCGAAGCCAAAAATATTGAAATTTTTGCTTACGGTATCTGCTTATCTTATCTTATCTCAGAATTAGTCTTGCGAGATAAGTCTTCATACAAAGTCACTATTATTATATCGAAATCTCACAGAGCAAAATAGACAAACATATTAAGCATTTGCATTTTGCATTGAATAGACAGCAGCGATAAATAATTTCTTAAACAAATAATAACTTGAGTTATAATCGGAAATGCATGATTAAATATTCTGAACAATCATTGGCAAAATATTCCAGTCTAATAAACAAATTGAATTTCCTTGTCTGCCAATACATTCTTTCTGATACATTTTCAGTAGATTCCTCTGGGTCGTCCGCTCTACTGGCAGCCGTCACTGTCCAGCTCGACCGAGAACAGGGCGAGGGGGGGCTGAGGGGGAGAACCTCACGTTGGAGGGGGCTGAGGGAGAGAACCTCACGTTGGAGGGGGCTGAGGGACAGAACTCCACGTTGGAGGGGGCTGAGGGAGAGCACCTCACGTTAGAGGGGGCTGAGGGGGAG
Source organism: Procambarus clarkii (assembly GCF_040958095.1). Taxonomy (NCBI): domain Eukaryota; kingdom Metazoa; phylum Arthropoda; class Malacostraca; order Decapoda; family Cambaridae; genus Procambarus; species Procambarus clarkii. The sequence goes on from NC_091201.1 coordinate 22,588,124, forward strand.
AACCCCACGTTGGAGGGGGGCTGAGGGGGAGAACCCCACGTTGGAGGGGGGCTGAGGGAGGGAATCGCACGTTGGAGGGGGCTGAAGGGGAGAACCGCACGTTGGAGGGGGCTGAGGGAGAGAATCGCACGTTGGAGGGGGGCTGAGGAAGAGAACCGCACGTTGGAGGGGGCTGAAGGAGGGAACTGCACGAGTGGTTGTTGGAGGGGGCTGAGGGAGAGAACCGCACGTTGGAGGGGGCTGAGGGAGAGAACCTCACGTTGGAGGGGGCTGAGGGAGAGAGAACCTCACGTTGGAGGGGGCTGAGGGGGAGAACTGCACGAGTGGTTGTTGGAGGGGGCTGAGGGAGAGAACTGTTGGAGTGGGCCGAAGTAAGGCCTAAGACTAAGGCTATTATATAGGGATGAAAGAAGGGTCGTTGCTCAGGGCTGCTAAGGGGGGGACTACATAATAGGACTGCAGGTGGAATTGAACTTTGCTAATTGGGTGGACTGGAAATTCACAGTAACAAGGAAGACAATGTTATGGAAGGGTTTCTTGCAGAGCTTTCTTTGTTTCGTAAAGTTGTGCGACGTTACTCCGTCAAGTGCTGCAGGACGTTACTCCGTCAAGTGCTGCGAGACGTTACTCCGTCAAGTGCTGCGAGACGTTACTCCTTTATGGGGCTGCGTAATTCATCATCTTGATGAGGCTTCATAATTGGACTCCTTGATGGGGTTGCATAATTGAGCTCCTTGATGGAGCTGCACAATAAAACTTGAAAAGGTTGCATAATTGTACTTCTTGAAGGGACTGTACAATAGGATTTCTTGATCGCGCTGTATAATTGGGTTCCTTGATGGGGCTACATAACTGCATGGTGCTGTATTAGGGGAACTCTCGCTTGAAGTTACCAGATCGGCTATAAAAATTCAACATTTAAGTAGGCTCTCTTGAAGCTGTCAATGACAAGGTGGCTATTAAAATGAGAGCCAGAAGAGGGTGGGGGAAAAGGTTTCATACTGAAGGTCTTAGAGTGGGCTGAGGGAGAGGGTTAGACCAACTCTTTGGTCGGGGTTTAAGAATGAACCCGTGAAAGTGTCAGATGGCCTGAGGGGAAATCCTGGTCCCTAAACTTTACCAAAATACAAATAATTATATTTTAATGCATAAAGCTTAATGCACAGGCATCCTTCGGTATAACTAAATTCCTTTTTTAATAGATATGTTTAGTCAAGTAAAAGGCATCAAACACCATTTCTCAATTCGGTTAATTTCCCATAACAGATTTTATAAGTTTTGTTGTTAAAAGTATTAGTAAAAATGTATTTAATTATAATTTCTGGCCTTTGTGGAATTCGGGCATTACTGTTGCTTAATGTGGAGGTGAACTCTCAGTGCGCAGGCCAGCATGTGGCTGCAGTAACTCATTCTGTATTCATATATGTAGATCTGCGCCATCACAAGCACTTACTGGCTGTCACTCTAACGCATTCTCACCTACGCAAGTCTTCTAAACATAATACATTCAATCTTAATTAACAACAATATTTTATTTTCCCTTATTACGAATCAAATTAAATTCCTAATGAGAAAATATATAAAACAGATGAGGGATTCTCTTCCATCACTCAGTTCGATTGGCTGCCCAGTTATAGAGTCTGTAACACTTCTCACAATTCTGTCTCCTGACGAACACATTGCATGGTAGTTTTCCACATATAACTTGCAATGAACTTTGTGTCGTAGGCAGAGACACACTCGCCAGATTCCAGCATTCATTTTATATAGTCTGCTTCTTGGTACAGACCTATTTTACCCACCATCCCGCTCCCTTTACTTTCCCTTCCCCCCTTATTTTCCCTACTCTTTACTTCCCCTTCCCCACTCCTCACCGGACACTCTCAGGTCACTTACCATGACAATGTTGGCGTTCTTTATTGTCTATTTGCTTACATATTCACAGTTCAGATTTTTGGTACAATTTTTAGCTGAAGAGCTGTCACCTGCGGGAGCGTTATTAAGACCACGAAAAATAGCTTATTCACTAACTGAATATTGTTAAATTTACTTGAAGTGTTTATATACATCGATAAGTGAGAGATTATATGTATATCAATGTTCACTTTTTATAATCAATCAGATATGTAAAAGTGTACAACAAAAAAAGGGGTGGTAGGAGATGTGAACATTCATATGTATTAAGAGTTGAATGTCAAGTTTTTCTCTGAATGCTCTGTATTCCCTTCTCCGAGGCCATGGGTCCCTCGGACCCAATTGCACCAGAGATGGTAGCTATATTATATTATATTATATATATATATATATATATATATATATATATATATATATATATATATATATATATGTATTGTATTGTATATATATATATATATATATATATATATATAATATATATATATATATATATATATATATATATATATATATATATATATATTGGTAGCAGTCTTTCTTGTAAGCATATGTTATTGAATATGACTGAAAGGGTAAGATTAATGATTCTAACACGAAAATTCTCAATATTTCTTATATTATTCTTTACTGTCGAGGAAGGTTGAAAAATTAACTCTCCAAAGTTCATTTTCACAATTTATTATGGTCTGACGTCTAGGGATGCATTTCGTAAGGTTCTCCCTACATTTTCAAAGACAAATTTTCCATGCTTTTGCAAAGGCTTATATTCTCTTGAGGTGAGGTGGTATAGAATACTCCAAGAGAAGATAAGCCTTTGCAAAAGCATTGAAAATTTGTCTTTGAAAATGTAAGAAGTACCTTGCGAAACGCATCCCTGGGCGTCAGACCATAATAAATTGTGAAAATGAACTTTGGAGAGCTAATTTTTCAACCTTCCTCGACAGTGAAGAAAAACATAAGATATATTGAGAAGATTCGTGTTAGAATCATTAATCTTACCCTTTCAAATTTACGCCAGTAAGCATTAACGCCTCCTGAGGCGTTAATGCGCCAGGAGGTGACGAAGGTGCATCAAACGTTCACCGAGTAATTGTGTTTCCTGCAAATTCGATGGAACCTGATCTCTATCAACCCAACCTCCTGCTTTTCCTCATTAATAACAGCCAAATGCTTGGTAATCCAGCCGCAAAACCCTCTATTAATGAACTAAAACGCTTTACACACGAATCATAACTGATGAGCGCCTAACTACTCTCGAACAGTGCCTCGCAGTCTTCACGAGTTCCAGTCCCACTTTAATTAATGTTTTACCCGTGTACTGTAGATACAAATACTTGCCACACTTACCTGATCTCCTAAACTATACACCAAATTCTACTATAAAATAACATGGATGTATATACTACAAAATACCGATTTTGAATACTCAGTTCGTTAAATTTGATGAGTGCGTCTTTAAAATGACGGCAGTTGGGAAAACGCAGTCTCAGATGCGGCCAAGATCCACCAACCATACATACAGTTCTCTCTCTCTCTTACCTCGGGCATAGCAGCTTAGTCTGTATTAATTTTAAACGCTACGAGCTCCGGAGCCCTACGAGTAGGCCACTATAATAATAACCTTGTGTGAAACATGACCTCGAAGCGCTTCGGAGCCCTTGAACTTCGCATTTTATGCAGATTGCATTTATCTAGGCACGAGGAACAACTCTCACAAGTGTGCTTAGCGAGTCCTGAGCCTTATCTTGACTCCCCAGATGATTCGCAATTAATTGTTTTAAGTCATGTTACGCAAGTAATTAATCTTCGGAGTGATTCATTAAAAATTTAGTTGTTTTTTCTAATTACACTAAGTGCTTTTTCCCCATCACGGTAATTCGCTGTCTAATGATTACTGCACCGTAAGCCACCGTTCAAAATATATCGTCCTCCACCCAACCATTGGCCGAGGCACTTGATATATTTTAATCCTCACTATCACTGTCTATTGAAAATTCTCCCCTCCCCTTCGAACCTCCACTCTTCGACTCCAGTAACCCTCCACTAGCGTTAAGCATCACACATCAGCCCTTCCTATCTGAGGGTGAGCTCGGGACATAAGGGAAATCCTCAGGATCAATGCACGCTTACTGAGGTGGGTCATGAGTGTCTGCCGGTGGAGCTACTCACACCAGCTGTGTCATGTCTGCAGGGGAAGCTACTCACATCAGTTCTGTCATTAATGTCTGTAGAGAAAGCTACTCACATCAGTTCTGTCATTAATGACTGTATATTGAGCTACTCACAAACTACTCCCAACTTCACCAAAGATGCCTGCAGGGCATTGGGTTTGTAGAGCAACCAGCATGGACTTGTCAATACAATCTCAGTTATGCTGCCACCATGGGTCCTGGCTTCTACCTAGTTTGATATCCTGTACTGCACTGACTCTGACACTTGCTTGCATCAGTATTGATTTAACTTGCCCACACCACATCCGGTCACATGTCCTGAGCTCAACACAACATGCTCTTTTCCATGTCTCTGACCACCCCGAAACGTCACTTTTGATCACCACTGGAAAGCCTTTGTGGAATGCTGCCTGAGGATTAGTTCCCCAGTCTGCCATGACCGAGACCCTCTCATAAACCTGCCACCCGGTGTCCAGGAGGTGACAGCCGCCACAACGTCCCGAATCCACTCACCACAATCATAAAGTGCGTCCGCTGTCAGTACGTCGAGAAAGAACTATTAACTAAATTCTACAGAATCTGGACACACCACCACCACGTGTAAGCACCCCGCCACGTGTAGGTACCCACCACGTGCTGGCACCCCGCAACATGTAGGTACCCACCACGTGCTGGCACCCCGCAACATGTAGGCACCCACCACGTGCTGGCACCCACCACGTGTAGGCACCCACCACGTGCTGGCACCCCGCGACATGTAGGCACCCACCACGTGTAGGCACCCACCACGTGTAGGCACCCACCACGTGTAGGCACCCCGCGACATGTAGGTACCCACCACGTTTAGGTGCTCCTTCAGCTTACTGGTGTTTCCGAATTTCAGCCGGTTTTCTCACTAGGTTTTCCAAATAGAATTTGTACTGAGAATAACGTTTCTGCTAATAGTATTCATTTTATCGGTCTATTTTAGTATTGAGCTCTAATTAGATCTTGTCGAATATCAAAGAAAACGGATCAAAAGTTTATTGAGCAGCCAATTAATTATTTTGTTTCTAAGTTGATTACAGTAATATTTTCTTTGACAAGGAACATACTCGTATATGCCCATTAAAATACTTAAAAGCGTTAGTAGATGTCTTCAGACAAGTGTTCTTCATAAGGTAATTCCTGTTCATCAATGTTTATAAAAAATCCAACTCTGTTCTATTTGCATCGTTTGAAATTGTGGAGGCATCCTTCCCAGCACTCACGTCTCCCTTCCTCCAGATGGAAGAAATATTCTATAGTGTCTGAAAATGTGCTTAAAAAATTTAAGCTTATTTCTAGACTAAAACAACCACTTTGACAGGTCGGTACAGCGTGTCTTGCTTCTTACAGGTTAAATCTCTATCTCCCAAAGGTTTAAGTGCTTGGACACCGTTTCTTCCTTCCGTCCTCATATCCCTTTCTAGTGCTATATTGTCGTACTGACTTTGCACTTTCTCCCCATTATTTCTGTATGTTCTAGATTGCAGCTGTTTTAAGGTCAATCAAAAGTATTTTCAACCTTCAATAAGCGTTAAGTTGATAAGTCTTTCATTAAACATACAAATCATGTGATCACATGATCACATCTACTATTCCACTCGTGTCTTTAATTCAAATAGACTAAATTTATGAGACAATCCCATCTCTATATCATGTAAGACTGTGCCTAGCTTCTTGTATACAAGAACAGCCCTCACCCAAGTCCTTGTCTGGTGTGACGAACATTATGAAGACATCCCAGACACAGCCCAATCACATCACTGAATTTTAATCAACCTTTCCAAATTTTCATTAGTCACTTTTTCAATGCTCCATTGAATGACTTACTGGATTACTAAAAGCCAGAAATATTCAGTTCTTCCTCAAGAGAATCATTAATTTTAGAAGAAAAAGTAATATGTCATATGATTTTTTCATTACATCACATCAATAGCTGAGGAGAAACCTATACTAACTTGTTTTGTTTTATTTATATTATATATATATATAAATATATATATATATACATATACATACAAGAGTTCTTACATTCTTGTACAGCCACTAACACGCCTCGCATTTCGGGCAAGTCCTTAATCCTAATTTCTCCCGGAATACGACCCGCCAAATCGTTTAACTACCAGGTACCCATTCACTGCTGGGTGAACAGAGGCTGCAGTTAAGGATTGGCGCCAAGTAAATCCTCCCCGGCCAGGATACGACCCCAGGCCAAAGCGCTTGCGAAGCGTCGAGCGAGTGTTTTACCACAACGCCACGGGGACTGCTTATTAAACGCATTACAAGTTGAATCAGAGCCTGATTATCTTTAATAAACCAGGGTCACACTACGGCATAATATTATCGCAAAAGCAAACTCAATTTCAGGGAAAAATACGCAGAATTCAGAGCCAGACTGCCAATGTAAGCCATTAGGAATATTTATTAATTCGCGTATACCTATGTTCCGACACGCCAGCGACCGCACCGTGGCCTTGACCACAGCACAGCCCTGACCAGCAGCAGCACGGGCACAGGAACAGGCACAGCGCCTTGACCACCAGCACGGGTAGTGATGCAGAGCTTTGACCACCTGCACAGAATGTGAAACAGCCTTGACCACCTGCACAATCTGTGGCGCATAACTTTGACCACCAACATGGGCTTTGCTTTCCTATCAAGGTCTACGAGATGGTGAGGTCTAACTCTGTGGGTCTTGCCACCTACAGTTGCCATAGCTGAACTATTTTAACGCTCGAATTCTTTGCGGAATCTGTCCTTTAAGTTATGGATGGAGGTGGCTTCCACAGCTTCTCTCAGCATTCCATTCGTTGACCACCTGTACGAGGTACGAGTATTTCCTTACATTTCTTCGATTCGTTAGTTTTCCAGCATCCACTTGTTTCATTTTCTCCTATTTTCTCTAATTTAAAAGAGGCTGTCACTGTCCGCCTTCTTTGTTCCCCATAAGTATCTTTTATTTTATGATCATATCTCCTCTGGTTCCTCTGTTCCACATGGTTGTGAGATCCAGTGTCTTCACCCTATCCTCATAGCTTCACCCTCTTGGCACTCGAACTAAACTGGTCAAAAACCTCTGCACTAGTTCAATTTTAGTCTCATGCTTCACAAGTGTGGATTCCAGGCCGGTGCTGCATATCTCAATATTGATCTAACGAAAGCTGTATAAATTGCCTTGAAAGAGTCTTTATTTGGATTTCAAAAAGACGATCTAATGTTCGCCAGCGTCCCATATGGATGTGGGACGCTGGAGAACAGGTTTTTATCGATGTATAAAGCATCAGGACGTGTAGGATCAATATGAGAAAGGTTAAAATGATTAGTCCACTTGGCAGGACCAAACAAGTCTTGGAACGTAGACGAGTTGGGAGGAATCATACACATTCGAGTGCGGGAGGTACAGCGCCGAACTTCCCCAGAATGAGGGGGTTAACAGGTGCTGTTGTCACAACAAGAGATGGGGGCCACTCCAAAACATAACTACATTTTATCTTTATTTCAGAAGTAACATTATTCACATCTCAAAGAAAAATAAAAGTTTGCAAGCATTAGTTTGCATTTTAATGTCACCTCGACGCCTCGGGGTCCTGAATATATTATGAAACCGAAAGGAAATCTTGAGTGGAAATTTCTGGTGTTGATTTTAAAGTGAAATGTGAATTAAAAACAAATTTGTTTTGATCCGGCAACTTGGTCGGTCAGCGGCCTTACCCATTAACACTTGGCCAGCGGTGGCGCGAGTGCTCTCAACTTTCCCTAAATTAATAACCCGTTAATTATTCCCAAAGAGCATAATGAGAGCCTGAAAAGGACGTAAACAAAGTTAATGAGAGAAACTTTGGTATGAGCGCTGTGCTCAAGGGCTCAAGTTGGTGTTGTGAGGCGGTCGAGTTGTTTGTGTTGATGTTGGGGTTGTTTAGTGTGTTCTTTGGTGGCAGTGTTGTTGGTGTGTTGTTGGTGTGTCGGAGGGTGTGTCGGAGGGTGTGTCCGTGGTGGTGTTGAGAGTGTGCTTGATGATGTGGCCGTGCTCTTATCTGTCGTATTACTGTCGTCACATTGTTCAACACGTGTTAATTTCTTCGTGATTTATATTATTTATATATATAATCACTGTCACGGTAATCTCTCTAGGAAGAGATTCGGCCTGCTCCATCATCACCTATTCTATCATATCACGTCTATATATTCAATAACTGCAGCCACAACAACAACTAGACGTCTAGTTGCTTTCTAGTTGAAACTTTCCAGACGTCTGGACAATACCACCAGTCTACCTACCCCACGGCCCGTCACCCTCCTCGCACCTGGCGACGCCTCGGGAGCTCACGCCATCTCAAACAAGCAGTTAAAGTGAGCCGGCTCATAGTTACCCACGACTACCAGCGTCACCTTCACGGCCGTCGTCGTATATATATACATATATAACGTCGTCGTATAGTATATATTATATATATATATTATATATATATATATATATATATATATATATATTATATATATATATATATTATATATATATATATATTATATATATATATATATATTATATATATATATATATTATATATATATATATATTATATATATATTATAAATATAATCAAACCCTCATGATTCGAACCGAGGCTGCCGCGGGTCTCCTCATTAACTGAGGTGATTTTCTGATTGGGAGACCCGCAGCGGCCAGGGTTCGAATCCTAAGGGGACATAGAATGTAAGTTATTCTATTCTTAGAGACCAATCCAGCATTGCTTGATTGATGTCATTTGTGTGTAGGTTAAAGGTTATTACTCTCAGTAATACACAGTAACACCCTACCCTAGGGTACATTACTCTGGGGTACACGCACTACCCTGGGATACACTACTCCTGGGTGTACACACTGCCATCGGGTACACTTCTATCTAGAGTGTGTTGATAAAAGAGGAATATTGGCGCAGCACTTGTAAAAGGGTATTACTCTGTAGAATTATAAATGCGAGCAGATTAGCCATAAATAGACTTTTATCCGAGTGCAACATCACTTATTTTTTTATTTACTTTTAATGTTGGACGTCATAATATGGCAACCATTGGGTTATGTAGACAGCTTTGATTCTAAAGCACAACGAGTCTATTATTGTACAGTGTTCCACGGGCTTATTGCCACCCGAAGTAGGCCAACCTGCTCTTACACTGATCTACACAATGATATATATATAGCACACCCGAGCATGATGACCACCTCTCACTCTATTGAGATTCAGCAATCTCTATAATGTTGCTAATCAAAACTGGGGGAATTGGAACATACCTTAAAAGTGGTGAAGTCTGTTCCCTGAAGAGCCATTCCTTACCTGTAATGGCAAGAAAAAGGATTATGCATTGCAGTCGTTATACACCACATATGTAATACAATTACTGCATGAACTATTTCATTTTAATCTATATACTGCGTCTCAGTTGAAACTTGAGGGTCGAGGAGTAGCTTACCTTAAGAATGAGGGCGCTGGAGTAGCTGGTCTTGTGCGGAATGTCTGGGACGTGCGACTTTATCCACTTACAAAATAAGCGGTCTTTTCTTTCCTGGTCTCTCGCTTATTACTCAGTTATCGACCCAACACACGTTCAGGTCCTTGCATGAGAAGGAGCAAACCAATTAAAGCATCCGGTGCCCGTGGGAACAACATCCGGTCACAATAACACTGACTTATTTCTTGGTGCTCTTATCCGGCAGTAGTTTATGGTAAAGGTTTCCAGTAACACTTAAGACGTTCCCGCAACACTCGTCACGATAACACTTTAGACGTTCCCGCAACACTCGTCACGATAACACTTCAGACGTTCCCGCAACACTTGTCACGATAACACTTTAGACGTTCCCGCAACACTCGTCACGATAACACTTCAGACGTTCCGCAACACTTGTCACGATAACACTTTAGACGTTCCCGCAATACAGGGTACAATACTCTGGGGTACACATACTACTCTTAGGTACACTACCCTGGGATGCACACACTACAATCGGTTAACTTCCATCTAGTGTGTGTGTGTTGAAAAGTTGGAATGATTGGCACAGCACTTGCAGAATGTAACATAGAAATGATCTTTTTCATGCAAGTAGTTTAGCCATAAAGCATTTTTTTTAATCCCACTGCCCCTTCTCTTACTTTGTGAAAATCACTAGACATAATATGGCAACTCTGGGTTTTATGTGGATAACTTTGGTTCTGAAGCACAACGAGTCTAGCCTCTGGTACACTGTACTATAATATTGTCTCACTAAGCGTTCAACCTGCTCCTACACTGATCTACACAGTGGAAAATGTAGTACATCCGAGCATGATGACCACCTCTCACAATATTGAGTTCTCTATAATATTACTATCTATAATATCTATCTATACTATCTATCTTGCTCCCAGCAAGCATAAGAAATATTGCCGGAACAACCGTGGACATCTTCAAGAGGAAACTAGATTTATTCCTCCAAGGAGTGCCGGACCAACCGGGCTGTGGTGGGTATGTGGGCCTGCGGGCCGCTCCAAGCAACAGCCTAGTGGACCAAACTCTCTCAAGTCAAGCCTGGCCTCGGGCCGGGCTTGGGGAGTAGAAGAACTCCCAGAACCCCATCAACCAGGTAATAAACTTTATAATATTGCTATCCAAACTGAAGAAATTGGAACGTACCTTTAAAGTGGTGGATTCTGTTCCTCGACGAGCCATTCCTTACCTATAATGGCATGAAAGAATTATGCATGGTAGTGATCATGCACCACAAATGTAGTACAATTACCGCATGAACCATCTAATTTTAAACTGTATACAAGCAGCCCAGTTAACACTTGAGGGTCGAGGAGTAGCTTACCTGTCAATATGAACGACGGAGCTGGGGCAGCTGGTCGTGTCCAGACAGTCTGGGACGTGCGAGTTTATCCACTTACGGGAGAAGCGGAATTTTCTGTTCTGGTCTCTCCTTTATTCCTTACTTATCGACCCAACACACGTTCAGGTCCTTGCAAGAGAAGGTCAAACCAATTTAAACATCCGGTGCCCGTGGGAATAACATCCGGTCTCTATAACACTGACTTAATACTTGGTGCTCTTATCCGGCAGTAGTTTATGGTGAAGGTTTCTAGTAACACTTTAGACGTTCACGCAACACTCGTCACAGTAACATATTAAACGTTCCCGCAACACTTGTCATAGTAACACATTAAACGTTCCCGCAACACTTGTCACAGTAACACATTAACGTTCCCGCAACACTTGTCACAGTAACACATTAAACGTTCCCACAACACTTGTCACAGTAACACATTAAACGTTCCCACAACACTTGTCACAGTAACACATTAAACGTTCCCACAACACTTGTCACAGTAACACATTAAACGTTCCCACAACACTTGTCACAGTAACACATTAACGTTCCCGCAACACGTCACAGTAACACATTAAACGTTCCCACAACACTTGTCACAGTAACACATTAAACGTTCCCGCAACACTTGTCACAGTAACACATTAACGTTCCCACAACACTCTCCACAGTAACACATTAAACGTTCCCGCAATACTCGCCACAGTAACACATTAAACGTTCCCGCAATACTCGCCACAGTAACACATTAAACGTTCCATCAACAGTTGTCACAGTAACACATTAAACGTTCCATCAACACTTGTCACAGTAACACATTAAACGTTCCAGCAACACTTGTCACAGTAACACATTAAACGTTCCCGCAACACTTGTCACAGTAACACATTAAACGTTCCCGCAACACTTGTCACAGTAACACATTAAACTTTCCCGCAACACTCGCCACAGTAACATATTAAACGTTCTAGCAACACTTGTCACAGTAACACATTAAAAGTTCCAGCAACACACTCCACAGTAGCACATTAAACGTTCCCACAACACTTGTCACAGTAATACATTAAACGTTCCCACAACACTTGTCACAGTAACACATTAAACGTTCCCGCAACACTCGTCACAGTAACACATTAAACGTTCCAGCAACACACTCCACAGTAACACATTAAACGTTCCCGGAACACTTGTCACAGTAACACATTAAACGTTCCCGCAACACTTGTCACAGTAACACATTAAACGTTCCCGCAACACTTGTCACAGTAAAACATTAAAAGTTCCCGCAACACTCTCCACAGTAACACATTAAACGTTCCCACAACACTCGCCACAGTAACAATTTAAACGTTCCCGCAACACTCACCACAGTAACACATGAAACGTTCCAACAACACTTGTCACAGTAACACATTAAACGTTCCAACAACACTAGTCACAGTAACACATTAAACGTTCCAGCAACACTTGTCACAGTAACACATTAAACGTTCCAACAACACTTGTCACAGTAACACATTAAACGTTCCAACAACACTAGTCACAGTAACACATTAAACGTTCCAGCAACACTTGTCACAGTAACACATTAAACGTTCCAACAACACTTGTCACAGTAACACATTAAACGTTCCAGCAACACTCGCCACAGTAACACATTAAACGTTCCAGCAACACTTGTCACAGTAACACATTAAACGTTCCAGCAACACTTGTCACAGTAACACATTAAACGTTCCAACAACACCTGTCACAGTAACACATTAAACGTTCCAGCAACACTCGCCACAGTAACACATTAAACGTTCCAGCAACACTCGCCACAGTAACACATTAAACGTTCCAGCAACACTTGTCACAGTAACACTCCAGATTCTCTCGCCCCACTCTTCACAACACGACCCGTCCGCACCATAACTACCACCTCAATAATCTGACCCGCCGGTCAGACCCTACTAAACCGATCGAAACCAGATGGTGTTTCATCCATCCAGTCCTCATTGCAAATGATCGGTAATTCAGCCGCCCAACTCGCTGTTTAGGAATGAAAAGCACTTTATATATGACGCATAACCCGTCCTCCTAATATCATATAGCATTTTAGCCCGTCCTCGTATGCAATGCTCAAAGTCCACTCCATGCATCTGCCAAGCATCCTGTTCATGAATGAAAACAATTTACACACGATTCACAACTGATGACGTTCGAACACTTCCGGAACAAGTGCTTCACTGACTACTTTTGTTCGAACCACAACGCTGTGAATGCTTCTCCCACGTACTAGAACCTAATCACATAACCCATGTCTAAATATGAACAATATTGTTATATATAAAAATATTAATTTATATAGAGAACATTTTTGTTTTGAGAGAACATAATGTTTTAATTTACGAATGCGTCTTTGGGGTCGACCGCTTCATATAATAGACTTGGCCTGAGGACGGGTTAGGGGAGCATTGCCTACCTTCTATGTGTTTTTTCCAGGGATCAATGTCTCTGCTGCCCGGTTTCTGGCTAGGCCTTCTGGTTGTTGGACAAGTTACGGCTGGATTAAGATACGTTTGCATAATGTTTATAAGGACGAACTGTACAAAAAAATTGATGATAAAATTGTCCAAACGTACAAACGTTTGATAACCTACACGCTTTTAAGAACTAAGCTGAATATACTTACACTTTATCACTGGCAGTTTTAAATATTTCTCAAGCCAATAAAATACATAATGAGGAGTCACCAGGCACAGCGAGCTGATGCTTTTGGTCACTCAAGCTGCCGAGCCGCACCTGGCGTTTTGTTGACTAGTTGGCCGCCCTGCGAGTGGACACTCCACTAGTTTGCCCATATTGGGATGTCTTCTCACTCCCACCGGCGCTCTGAGTCGGTGAGGTTGACGGTCTCCAAGAGTACACATTCTGCTGGACTAAGTGATGTGATTTTTGACGTCTTGCGAGTGAAAATTTAAGAACTGATCAGCTTCCAACCACTACGCAACAACAGGGTTGTGGTTAAATTTGTCACGGCTGTGTGCTTTAGGAACTTTTTGAACAAATACGAAGGTAAGGATGTGACATTAATGGCCAAATTAAAGGTGTTGCGAGGTTGGCGAACAATATTTTTCTATTGTATTCTTTTTATTTTTCGCTTGTATTCTGTATTTTTTCACTACGAATGTTAATGTCAGGTGATACGTTTTGTGTTTTAGTTTGAGTTTGTTGCTGTGTTTGCTTAAAACTGTTGTTGATTTAAGATTTGTATGATTTTTGCTGTATTTTCTATACACTATAGTTTGCGATTTGAGAAATTGTTTTGACTAAAGTTAGTTATGTGGGTATTCTTTGATGGTATGTTTATTATGGTTTCGTTTGCTGTTTATGTTATTAGTTCTTTATTCCTCCTGGATTGGGGTTTTGTTATGCTCTATTTGTATTGGATGGCTCAGACTCATTCGTTTTCTTTGTAAATTTGGCGTTTTTCTTCATATGTTTGAAATGGGAAAAATCCAAATGTTATGTTCTTGTCAGTTTGCCCAACATAGAGCTTACTACAATCGTTGCCTGGAATGTTATACACACAAACATTATAAATTAGATTTTTTAATCGGAGAGATTTTTATGAAATCAATATACCTAAATGCTACCATGATATTAAATTGTTTTAGCATTTAGAAATTTTGATGTAAAACCTCTGAAAAAAATTTCCTCGAAGTTGTAAGGATTGTGTGTTTAAAATTCCATGCAAAAAATTAAGTAAACTCTATGTTGTGCAAACTGACAAGCACCTAGACCAGAAAATAAACGAACACAAACCTAGCAAAAGGACATATCATGAATCATGTGCATTGTTTCTCAATTTAGGAGATTGTAATCCTCGGGTGGGAGTGGAGGTCGTAACCTCTGTTGTTTGTAGTGCTTAAAGTGATCAGGTGTTGAGTGTTGTACGGGGATACGTTGTCAGTTTTATAACGAACTTCAAGATCTGTCAAATTATATTTTATTGGTTTGGAAAATATTTAAAGCTGCCAGTGATTAAGTATGTTTATTCAGCTTGGTTCTAAAAGCTTTGATGTTATCGAACGTAACATCGGTTGTTTGTACAGTTCCTCATAAACATTATGCAAACGTATCTTAATCCAACTGTAACTTGTCCAACAACCAGAAGGCTTAGTCAGAGATCGGCCGCGGGGACACTGATTCCTGGCTATTAATTTAGTGTCAAACTCAGTTAGTTAACTATCCAATCAGTTAACTTACACATCAGTTAACAACTCGGTAACAAATCAATATTGAATCCGCTATCATATCAGTAACGGCTTAAACATAGGCATAGCCGACACCAGGCTCCATCCCGACGCAGTGGTACACTATCCTAAGTAACAGTTGGGAAGGGTGATATTTACAGGTGGGCAAAGGAATCAGTCACATTCTCTAACACTATAACAATACTCTCTAATCCTTAAATACCCACAATCACCTACCATCTGACCTACTGATATACCGGTTAGCCTGATGCATTTACACAGCATTATATCAACATTGAGAATTAAATACACAATATAATACTCAACCCGAGGACTAGAAGTATAATGTCTGCATCTCTGGGAAAACAGGTGGTAGGTAGTGACTTGCCAACGACCTGGTCGGCCGAGAATGACTGAGTTGCCAACATGGCAAATCACTCCACTCTTCCTCCTACGAATAACAGAATCACAAACTATAACTATTTACAACTAGTTCATACATATATACATAATAAAATACAATATATATACACAAAACTTCAAGGTACTTAGGAATATATATCAATATGTGTGAACACATAAGGAAGTCACTTCTATATACAGTTGGTACGCTTGCTGGGGACGCGCACCAAGCGTCAAGGGAATACGGGCGGAGGTCCAGCAGTTACCCGGTCACCGGTCGTTATCACTTGTTTATCATATATTACATATCTTAAGTATATGTGTGTATGAACATAAACTTCTGTTATTCTATACACTATTACTACTACAAAAGTAAGCTAACGAATGAATAAAAGACTAGACTTATGACCTCATCATACATTAACACCATATATTTACATGACGTATGTGTGGTCATAACAGGCGGGAACGTCTTTGATGTTACTGTGACGAGTGTTGCGGGAACGTTTAAAGTATTATTGTGACAAGTGTTGCGGGAACGTTTAAAGTGTTACTGGAAAACTTCACCATAAACTACTGCCGGATAAGAGCACCAAGTATTAAGTCAGTGTTATAGAGACCGGATGTTATTCCCACGGGCACCGGATGTTTAAATTGGTTTGTCCTTCTCTTGCAAGGACCTGATCGTGTGTTGGGTCGATAAGTAAGGAATAAAGGAGAGACCAGAACAGAAAATTCCGCTTCTCCCGTAAGTGGATAAACTCGCACGTCCCAGACTGTCTGGACACGACCAGCTGCCCCGGCGCCCTCGTTCTTAGTGACAGGTAAGCTACTCCTCGACCCTCAAGTGTTAACTGAGCTGCTTGTATACAGTTTAAAATAAGATGGTTCATGAGGTAATTGTATTACATTTGTGGTGCATGATCACTACCATGCATAATTCTTTCATGCCATTATAGGTAAGGAATGGCTCGTCGAGGAACAGAATCCACCACTTTAAAGGTACGTTCCAATTTCTTCAGTTTGGATAGCAATATTATAAAGTTTATTATAGATAGTAATATTATAGAGAACTCAGTATTGTGAGAGGTGGTCATCATGCTCGGATGTACTACATTTTCCACTGTGTAGATCAGTGTAGGAGCAGGTTGAACGCTTAGTAAGACAATATTATAGTACAGTGTACCAGAGGCTAGACTCGTTGTGCTTCAGAACCAAAGTTATCCACATAAAATCCAGAGTTGCCATATTATGTCTAGTAATTTTCACAAAGTAAGAGAAGGGGCAGTGGGATTAAAAAAATATTTCATGTCTAAACTACTTGCATGAAAAAGATCATTTCTCTGTTAAATTTTGCAAGTGCTGTGCCAATCATTCCAACTTTTCTAAACAAATACACTAGATAGAAGTGTACCGATTGTAGTGTGTGCATCCCAGAGTAGTGTACCCAAGAGTAGTATGTGTACCCCAGAGTAGTGTATCCTGTATTGTGAGAACGTCTAAAGTGTTATCGTGACGAGTGCGGCGGGAACGTCTAAAATGTTATCGTGGCGAGTGCGGCGGGAAACGTCTAAAATGTTATCGTGACGAGTGCGGCGGGAACGTCTAAAGTGCTATCGTGACGAGTGCGGCGGGAACGTCTAAAGTGTTATCGTGGCGAGTGCGGCGGGAAACGTCTAAAATGTTATCGTGGCGAGTGCGGCGGGAACGTCTAAAATGTTATCGTGGCGAGTGCGGCGGGAAACGTCTAAAATGTTATCGTGACGAGTGCGGCGGGAACGTCTAAAGTGCTATCGTGACGAGTGCGGCGGGAACGTCTAAAGTGTTATCGTGGCGAGTGCGGCGGGAAACGTCTAAAATGTTATCGTGGCGAGTGCGGCGGGAACGTCTAAAATGTTATCGTGACGAGTGTTGCGTAAACGTATAAAGTGTTATCGTGACGTGTTGTGAGAACGTCTAAAGTGTTATCGTGACGAGTGTTGCGGGAACGTCTAAAGTGCTATCGTGAAGAGTGTTGCGGCAACGTCTAAAGTGTTATCGTGACGAGTGTTGCAGGAACGTCTAAAGTGCTATCGTGACGAGTGCGGCGGGAACGTCTTAAGTGCTATCGTGACGAGTGCGGCGGGAACGTCTAAAGTGCTATCGTGACGAGTGCGGCGGGAACTTCTAAAATGCTATCGTGACGAGTGTTGCGTAAACGTCTAAAGTGTTATCGTGACGAGTGTTGCAGGAACGTCTAAAGTGCTATCGTGACGAGTGCGGCGGCAACGTCTAAAGTGTTATCGTGACGAGTGCGGCGGGAACGTCTAAAATGCTATCGTGACGAGTGCAGCGGGAACGTCTAAAGTGTTACTGTAAACCTTTACCATAAACTACTGCCGGATAAAAGCACGAAGTATTAAGTCAGTGTTGTAGAAACTGGAAGTTGTTCCCAAAGTCTCGGATGCTTAAATTGGTTTGCTCCTTCAAGGACCTGAGCCTTGTGCTGGGGTAAGTGAGTAATAAGCGAGAAACCAGGACAGAAAAGACCACTTCTTCTGTGAATGGATACAGTCACAGGCTCACAAACTTTCCTCACAAGACCAGCTACCCCTAGCAACCTAGCAGTAAAATCCAGCTACCCCTGTAACCTAGCAGTAAAATAGGTACCTGGGTGTTAGTCAGCTGTCACGGGCTGCTTCCTGGGGGTGGAGGCCTGGTCGAGGACCGGGCCGCGGGGACACTAAAAAGCCCAGAAATCATCTCAAGATAACCAAGATAACCCCAACGCCCTCATTCGTAATGACAGGTAAGCTACTCCTCGACCCCTCAAGTGTCAATTGAGCTGATATATACAGATTAAAATTACATTGTCCATGGGATAATTGTATTACAAGTGTTATGTATGATGACTACAATGTATAATTATTTTTCATGCTATTACAGGTAAGGAATGTATCTTCGAGGAACATAATTCACCACTTTTAAGGTACGTTCTAATTCATTCAGTTTTGCTAGCAATTTTATAGATTTAGCAATCTTGGTATTGTGAGAGGTGGTCATCATGCTCGGTGTGCTGTATTTACCAATGTGGAGATGAGTGTAGGAGCTAGTTGGACGCGTTAGGGTGACAATAGCCTCTGGAACACTATACTATAATAGACTCGTTGCGCTTCAGAACTAAAGTTATCTATCCTAACCTCCATTTTCGTCATTATGATGTCCTGTAATTTTCACAAAGAAAGAAAAGTGGCTATCGTATAATAGTTACTCTAAGGCTAAATTACTCGCATGTAAAAGGATATTACTATGTTCAATTATGCAAGTGCTGCGCCAATCATTCCTTCTTTTCAACACACTTTACATAGAAGTGTATCCGATGGCAGAGTGTGTACCACAGAGTAGT
The DNA here is from genome assembly GCF_040958095.1 of Procambarus clarkii. Lineage (NCBI taxonomy): Eukaryota > Metazoa > Arthropoda > Malacostraca > Decapoda > Cambaridae > Procambarus > Procambarus clarkii. Next base: position 22,607,129 of record NC_091201.1, read on the forward strand.
GTATTCAAGTGTAGTGTGTGTACCCTGAAGGGTAATGTACAGCGCAGGAGCTGGAACGTATCTTCGTTAAACACCGTATTATTTTCTGTTGTCCTTAGAAAGATCTGGTTTACTGGTCCACAGTTTTTTTTTTTTTTTTTAAGAAAATCTTTCCTTTTTCCACTCTCCACAGACACCGTCCTGTTGAGTCGGGTTTCATGTTTATATTAGGAACATTGAACCAAAGTCCTGACTTTGATGTGTTTGACTCTTGCCTTTAGCAGAACATTTTGAAATGTTCTATTTTAAGTTCATAAAGGAAGGGAAGACAGAGGGAATGGCTTGTAGTATTAGAAGCAAGTTTACTAATTAAGAACGCTTGATAGCAAGTACAATTCGTAAGATCTAGGGGGAGGGCCAAGGCGAGAGAATGATTTGTAAAAATACGAATTTTCCGAATCAAGGAACAGAATGCCACAGATGCGCAACACTATAGTGTTGCGCATCTGTGGCATTCTTTGGCATTCTGTGGCATCTTTTCCTAACGATCAAACCACACTTCAGAAAGTACAGAAACGACGACGTTTCGGTCCGTCCTGGACCATTATAAAATCATGTGGGGGACATTATTATATTCTCTAAAAACTCTACAGTGGTCACACTAGTTTCACTAGCCTGGGTCTGCGATCGTGACAGTACGTGCTCTATCATGATTCTATAATGATTACACCATCTATTCTGGCTCTACTCTGCCTCTACTATCGGTGCGCTACTTGCTCTAGCCTGGCTCTACCAAGGTCACTCCTTAGTTTCTGCATCTCAAACTCTAAACAAATGTTGTTTTTTGGTACTTTCAAATTTAATGCCTTTAAAGTCGACGTCAGTCATACGAAAGTTAGAAGTTAAAATCGGATCTTCCGTTTGAAGCGTCTCGTCTTCCGAAACGAGATGCTTCAGAACACTCAGCTCCGAGTTCCATCTTCATGGCTGCATCTCAGGAAATGTCAAGGCATTTCAACTTCTTTTACTGCTCCCGTCAAACACTTCAACTGAGTCTTCTTAGTTCGTCTTCGTCCATTACAGAGATAGAATAGCATTTGTAAGATGTCTGCCTTCGATATTTGTGTCACTTAAAAAGACTCACAGACTCGTAAAATATGGAAATTTGAGCTTCTATTCTTAGTGGCATAAAGATTATTTTTATATTTTTTCCCCTTAAAGTTAGAGAATCCAAATGATACTGTCCAGGCTGTGATAGACACTATGTCAAAGGGAAAATATTATGCAAAAATTAACCTGAAACGAAGAATTATTACACAATCTTAAGGCCATGGTTAGTGCTCATATCTCCAGGATCCAGAAATCCGCAAGGCCTAGGAAAATATGTTGACCAAAGTAAGAAATATTTTTAGACCTAGTAAAATATTTTAGATTGCGGGAGCGACCAAGAGAAACAAAACACTCTCACTGCCCCCCCTCCCTTCCCCCCTCAGGACAATTTTCCCAGGAGTTCGTCAGTTCTCAGATTAAAAGGTCTTACGATCTGAGATCGTAAACAGTCACCGTGGATTGTTACTATTATCAAGAAAACTTTCCATTCCCATGATTCCTATTTATTCCAGACAACTACCAGGTATACTCCAGTTCCAAATTCAGCTGAAATAAATTCTCAGTAAAAATCGGGGAACCTTCGACAAGCCGCTGGTTTCTTTTCCATATCTAGGTCGCTTGAGATGACGATTCTCGAGTAACTCGGGTAAACACTTGTTTGAAAAATGCAACCGTGCAAAAAACATAACAAAAAAACATTTACTTATGGTAAATTTCAGGGAAACAATTATGTGAGATGAAAAGTGAAATTAAACATGATTTAAATTTGGTCAGGTATTGGTCTTTAACCCAAGCTGATTCAGAGTACTGAACTCTCTCACCCACTATCTCGCACTATTCCCTTTCTCTCGTACACACACACACACACACACACACACACACACACACACACACACACACAGGGTTGGGTGGCCGAGTGGACAGCGCTCTAGGCTCGTGGACCTATGAACCGAGGTTCGATCCCCGCACCCGGCGGAGACAGGCAGAGTTTCCTTAACCCTGATGCATCTGTTACCTAACAGTAAATAGGTACATGGGAGTTAGACAGCTGCTACAGGCTGCTTCCTGGGTGTGTGTGTTGAGGAAAAACAAAAAATTAGTAACAGTTGATTGATTACTCTGACAATGAAAAAAATTCTTTCTAACGTCACTGTAGCTCATTTGGGTACTAAATTTCCACCTGTAACACTTTGTTTGCGTATCATCAGTGCTAAATAGTTTATCTACCCAGTCAGTTCCTGTGAGAATTTTATAGGTGGTGATCAGATCTCCCCTAACGCTTCTGTTTTCCAGTTTCGTGAGGTTTAGTTCCAGTAATCTTTTCTCGTAGTTCATACCCTGCAGCACGGGGACTAGCCTGATGATATTTCTGTGTGTGTGGGGCGGAGGGGATGTGTGTGCGCGCGCGTGTTTGTGAGGATGTTTGCGCGCGCGCGTGTTTGTATTCACCTAGTTGTATTCACCTAGTTGTGTTTTCCGGGGGTTTAGCTTTGCTCTTTTGGCCCGCCTCTCAACTGTCAATCAACTGTTTACTAACTACTTTTTTTTCCACACCACACACACACACACCCCAGGAAGCAGCCCGTGACAGCTGACTAACTCCCAGGTACCTATTTACTGCTAGGCAACAGGGGCATAGGGTGAAAGATACTTTGCTCATTTGTTTCTGCCTGGTGCAGGAATCGAACCCGCGCCACAGAATTACGAGTCTTGCGCGTTATCCACCAGGTTACCAGGCCCCATGAGGCCTAGGGATGTTTGCGCGCGCGCGTGTGGGTGGGTGGGTGTGCGCGCGCGCATGAGAGAAATACATGTAGTAGATATAACAGAGGTAAATAGATTACTTAGAAAGGCGGGGTCCAAGAGCTAATAGCTCGATTCTGCAGGAACAAATAGTAAATACACACTCATATCTCCCTCTCTTGAACCCTCAATAAAGCCATACACTAATTACACACGAGATAACGTGATGACATTTAAGCCAGCAAGTGACAGTAACAGCTCAGGCAAAATTACTATAAAAGATAGTTTCTGAATTTCTACTATTCTAAATAGCACTTAAAATGCGTGGATTTGTTATGACGGGTTTATTATATATATTAATATATATGAATGTTTATGTAAATACCCTGTAACAGATTTATTAATATTACAAATTGCTGTCATTGGCCTTAATACGTTAGATAAGTCTAATGCCCTGATATGTCCTGAGGAAATCTGATGTTATCAGAGGATATGTGTGTTGTATGGTCATACTGGCTTAGCACTCTCTCCTGATAAAAACAAAATCCAAGTCTGCAATATTTAACCTTGAGTGGGAAGTTATATCGACCAACAATGACGCGTTTCCTATAAGTTAAACAACCATGGGCTACGGCGAATATATTTTATATCATAATTGGAAACAATTGCCTTAATAATAATTACATTTAAGGTAATTGTAACAACAGAGAACATTTCTGGGCCAATAAACATTCGTCAGCTTTCAGGCTGCCTCCGCCATGGACCAGACGGGTAAGCATGAGTTTCAGGCTAGTTCTCTCTGAAGAAAACGTAGGTGCCTTAATAATAGGCCAGTGATTGTCAAACAGAATATTCATATGAACTCTTCTCAGTCTATTCTCACCATTTCATAAGTGTTACCTTAAACGTGATTTAGCCGCAACGAAGGTGTACGATCCTAAGCGGCTTTTATAAAAGCTTTTATGTGGTTATTAAATCCACCACGATATTAGCAAGAATGTCTTTCTCCTGAACACATATCAGGACTAAAGTAAACAGTGAATACAAACAAATGAAACTGAACACACACCTCACTGTATTTATTCCTTGTAAATATATTAACATAGCTTCAATACATATCTGCCTAAGAAAACTCTTTGTAAGAAGTGAACACAGAATTGGCTTGTAAAATACGAGACAGCTTCATAAGCTGTTTATGTTGAAGGTACTTTCGCTGAGAACTATCTGTTCAGATGTTTATATCTAAACAAGTTCTGAAATGTAGCTGCTTTGTATATTTATATAGAATGTAAATGTAAAGCAATGAGGAATATCGTGTCAGAAAACTGGAATTGAAAGTCTTTTGTTCTTATTGGCGAGTTGTTGTTTGAGCAACTCTCTTTGGAATACTCCATTGATTCTTGTTTCTAAACGAGACGGGGCATGGAACCAAGTCATTAATTATATCTGAAATTATATACTTACCAGATCGTTTCCCATTCCCAGCCCATTATTTACTACAAAAGTGTAGGACGAAGCAAAGTATTTCAACTTTAAATTTGTTCAAGGGTTGGGGTAAATCCCACTTGACAAGGAAAGCAAACAGTTGACAGCTTTTAATATTCTCAACAGTCATTTTAATTTTAAAAGAATGACATTTGGCTTGAATTGCAACCCAGTAATCTTTTCTACGCTCATGACAAACGTGTTTTACAGGTTGATAGGTAGCAATCTTCTAGTGTACCTGGATGACGTATTAATAATGTCACAAGATATCCAGTTATTTTCAGAACCTCGAACGAGTACTTGCAAAACTAGCTGATGCAAATTTTAACATATCCTCAATATGATCATTCTTAATGTAGACAATTAATTTCTTATGGCATAAATAAAATATTACTGCTCAATATTTCCCAATTCCACATAACGTAGAAGCAGGACCACAATTCACAGGCCTTAAAGGATTATAGTGTTCATTTATTGCTGGTTTTTCTAAAGAAGGTTCACTTTTCAAGCTTCAGATGAAAGATGAACCTTTCGTCTGGGGAGAACCTCAAGAACATGCTTTCAATAAACTCAAAGCAGAACTGATCTCTTCATCTGTCCTTAGGTTCACAGATGTTTTCTAAACCTTTTGTTAGTTACTGTCGCCAGCGATGAAGGTCTGGGCGCTGCATTATTTTATACAGATTAATGGAGAGATCGCACAGTGGTTTATGCTTGATGTCTTAATGTAGAAAATACAATTTATAGTGCTAAAGAACTTAGAGCGGTAGTTCTTGAGTGGACTCTTAAGCATTTCAGAGATATAATCTATAACTATCCCATTCATGTTCTCACAGATCACCAAACGTTAATTTATCTTTTGAAGAATATAAAACTATTTGGAAAATTTGGTAGATCTTTACTCACCGTTCAAGAGTTCAGCCCATATTTGGTTACATGTCATAGGTTCGAAGCCAATACATGTTTACCTACGACTAGACCACCAAAGAGACGAGTAACAATGGATTTGCTAAAAAAAAGTTAAATCTTTCCTGTAACAGCAAAATGGACCAAACTTTTGCTAGTAATGATTAATATTGTTATAGTGAATAAGTTCCTATCCAAATAGCCAGTGCATGCCACGATCGACTCATTTACAGATAGCAGATGCAAAACTAACTGATGCACCAGGACTGACTGGTGCTAGTCCTGGCTCTCCTGGCTCACATAGAACACCAGTCAGTCATGGCTGTCATAACTACTGCCCGTCCACCTTCTTCACTGGAACCAATAACTCCCACCTGGCTCCCCTATCTCCAATAGCTCCCATTAATTCCATGGTTCCCTTGGGGGATCGAGGTATATTGTTGCAAGGTTGGGGTCAGAGTGGTTGGGGGTCAGTGAGGTTGGGGGTCAGCGCGGTTGGGGTCAGCGTGGTTGGGGTCAGTTAGATGTGGCCGGGTCCAGTGATTCAGTAGCTCATAATTAGCCATTCTCGAAATTAATGCCCATTACAACTGAATTTAATTGAGGCTCATCAATACATGACATACATAGAACTCATTCCCCCCAAAATACACCAAATGAAATTACTCCAATTAGAGACATTTTTCATGGGTTCAACTAGAGTAGCAATATTAATATATTAGACATACCACAATGACAATCATCTGTCAAGTTTTATACGTTTTCCTCTAATTTTTCATGTTTTGACATTTTTCTTGTTTTCCCCTACATACTTTCCTTGTTTTCATATTTTCCTAGTTTTACTCTCATTTTTTTTATTGTATATTTTGTGTCTCGTACATATTTCTATGTATATGTGTGTCTCATATTTTCCCATACCCCGCCCCCTCTCATATATGTGACTAACGCTATTAAAATAGTGTCTGTGCTTTACACACAAAAATCACAAGAGCGTGATGCATTAAATGAACAAATCCACAAGAACCGCGACGAGGATTCAAACCTACGTTCAAGATCATCCCATCTCGGACGTAGGTTCGAATCCTCGTCACGGCCCTTGTGGATTTGTTCAGTGACTGAGCTTGTGTGTGTGCATCACGAACTGATATAAGCAATCCCCGTGGCGCAGTGTTGTGATACTCGGCCTACACTTCGCGAGCGCTCTGGCATGGGTTCGTATCTTTGCCGGGGAGGACTGATTGGGCGCCAATCCTTAACTGTAGTCTCTGTTCACCCAGCAGTGAATGGGTACCGGGTTGTTAAACGATTTGGCGGGCCGTATTCCAGGGAGAATTATAACAATAATAATAATAATTTATTTAGGAACAGTATATACATAGCTGCAGCGTTATAGTACAAACATTCTGTTAGATTTAAAGATAGAGGTAGTACATACAACACCTAAAGCCACTAGTACGCATAGCGTTTCGGGCAAGGTTTGTCAATTAGGATTAAGGGCCTCCCCGAAACGCTAATGGGTACTAGAGGCTATACAAGAATGTAAGAATTCTTATATAATAATTCTGATTATATATAATATATATATATATATATATATATATATATATATATATATATATATATATATATATATATATATATATAATATATATATATAAATACCCATGTATAGACATATACAATAGTTAGTCTTTGACTTACCCCGTTTTCTCAGTCTGCGAATCACAAGTATTAGTCTACGGAGGCATCACATCTCATTTGACGCTGGCTGCCCCCCCCCCCTTTCCACACACATTACACACACAGTTGATTGACAGTTGAGAGGCGGGCCGAAAGAGCAGAGCTCAACCCCCGCAGGCACAACTAGGTAGGTGTGTGTACTCACCTAGTTATGCTTGCGGGGGTTGAGCTCTGGCTCTTTGGTCCCGCCTCTCAACTGTCAATCAACTGATATACAGATTCCTGAGCCTACTGGGCTCTATCATATCTACATTTGAAACTGTGTATGGAGTCAGCCTAAGACACAACCTTGACCCTAACTGGTCCTATAACGCTCTCCCACCGTTGATGGGACTCGGCCATGTGAAAGACGTCCAGGTGACATATTAGGCCAGGTGACATATTAGGCCAGGTGACAAAGGAGCCACTTGTGATCAACACGTTAGTGGTTGGGTCAACACCCTGCAAACGCTCAATGTAATGGTCCCCTATTGTTGTTACAACTTGTTATAAAGTTGTTGCAACTTATTAGATAGTTGGTGCAAATTGTTAGGTGTTACAACTTGTTCGAAAGTTATAGCAAGGTCGTAGTTTCATCGTGTGATTGTCAGGACGACAGGTGTTCGGGACGACGGTGGAGAGTTATAAAACATATGGACTATTTAGGGGGAAGTTTCCATCACTGTATACCCATCAAAACAGTCATGTATATACACAGAGGTGTATGCTCTGTATGTATTTGTATTTACTCAAAAAGTTTACTTAAGTCTGTTTAGGACGAAAGTATACTATCTGGCTAGTATACTTAATGGTCTTAATATCAACCTTCCCCCGATTGACCGACCTTTATCCCAACACCAAACCAACTTGCTCATCGCCTCTCACTACTCTGTAAGTCTAACTAACGCTCAACTCCAGTGGATATTGTGGGTATAATCAATGGGATGTTTACACTCTCCCACTCACTGGTCAACAAGGTGTGTTTGTGCTCTGCCGGTGTAAACAAGTCTGGGAGGGCCGAAGCGTGAGAGTGCGTGTGGACCAGTTATGGAGAGTTAGGACAAGTGAGACAGAGTAAGCAGAGATTATCAAGGATAAACTACGAGATGAGCACCAGCCGATTTTCTCAGAACTATCCTGAAGGAGGAAGTTCACTAGAAATAAGAAATAATTATTATCGTCAAATATAACCTTTTTCTTAGTTAATTGCATGGAAACGGTGGAGGTTCGACTGTATATATGATTTTGTTAAATTTTGCGTGATTACTTTTTGGTTACGTCATCTGGAGTATAATATTTTAATTTTGTTTAGTGTTTGTGTGATATTTTTTCCCACGCATGTTTTTTTTTAAGTGCCATAAGTGTTAGTCTGTAACAACCACGCGTTTTATAATATAAAAATTCTTAGTTAAGGTACATAAACAGTTTTCACCTACTTTTTTTCTTAAGTTTAAAAGCTTACTGATAATGACATAATTTTAGGGAAATGTACAAATTTATATAATTATGCACTATTAGTTTGAGACGTCAATTATTGTCCCATTATATAATAGGTTTAAGTAATTATAATTCAGGTGATTAACATGACGTACTTGCTGTCATGTTACTTAACTTAATTGTACCTTTCTAGTTGCGAGTTAACCAGTAATATGACTAAAGTTTGATAAAATATGATCCATACACTTCAAAGAAGCAACTCTTTTAATAGCATCTGATGCACATAGTTCTAAGAATTATTGCTGAATATTATTGAGTAATAGTAATATATATATGGATAATAAGTCTACCTCATTGGCAATAATGTCGCCCTTAGGGCCTACGAATACTCCTTCATATCTTCCCTTACTTCCTACAAAATCTGGCTACGAAATCACTGTTATTGGCAACAAAATTCCCTCATATAGCTTAAAAAATACATTTAGTGTAAATTTTCCGCTCGATGGCTATGAAATCTTCAATTAGTGGCTACAAAATCTCTCTTACTGCCAACATAATCTCTCCTCTAGTATCTACAAAGCCTCCCAACGAAAGTGGCTACGAAATTTCTCATAATAAATACAAATTATTTTGTTATGGCTACAAAACCTCCTTTATTACCATTCCTTTACCCTGTAACATCCGAAATCCTTATCCTGATCCTTTCTAAGTGCTATATAGTCGTAAGCGCTTTCTCCTCATAGTTCCCTTCCTTCAAAATCTCCCCTAGTGATAACAAAATTGCCTTCATGGCCACGAAGTCTCCTTTAGCGGCTCTAAAAAAAATAACCCAAAATATTTACTCTATATGCAACAGTACCAACAATTACTGGCGTACTTCCGCCCCTGCACAATACCACTTGCGACTTCTGGTATCGCCCCCCCCCCCCTGGTTTGGAGGAACGAGGTCTGGTTATGGTCTGAGCGTCTCTCTCAGTAATATTCTCTATTATCAGTTAAACTCTTCATGATTCCCCCATTTGTAGCGAGTTTTGCTTGGTCTTTAACTGCAATAAACTGCCTTATGGTAAAACTTGAACTCTGATGTTACCGATCTGGTAACATCTGATGTTTTATTAAAATTGAGATCAAGCTTTTGTGTTCAGCTGGGGTAATCTGTGCTTAAATTGCGACTCTGGTAACGATGATGCTCTGCTCTTAAGTGCTCTGTGTTGTGTGTGTTTTGCACTCTCCATGCATTGAGTGTAGCATGTCATACACTGAATGTCTCATCACATATAATAAATGTCGAAAGCTACATACCTAGTGTGATATATCAAACATATTGAGTTCCACATTTCACATTCTGGATTTTGTGTATCACATATAAGGAATTTCACATCCCACATACTGAGTGACAAAATCCCAAAAAATTATTGAAGAAGTATCCCGCAACGAAGAGTCGGCTGCAATTCTGTTTTTTAATGAGAGAAATATTATTAGCGTTTTAAAAGACAATTCTAACACAAAATGAATCAAGTATAAATAAGCTTATATATCATAGTTATAACATGACCCATGCATATGTGATACGTTTAGTCAGGTTTGCATGTAAACTTATCCCAAGCGAGTCCTGACGTTACCAAATTGAAATACATGATACAAGGTGATCTGTGCATCACCATTTAGCATTGTGCCGTAACTCCTGTGCAAACGGGCGCTCTACGTTGTCTCTTAGAGAACGTGAGCGACAAGCTTAATTTATTATCAGAGCGTGTGAGAGGAGTTACAGCGCTCTGCATGTCCATCGCCTTCAACAGAGACAAAGGCCTTGGTAAATATCACGTAATCTGCATATAAACTAACACTGGATAGTTAACAGACGAGCGAAGCTTGCGCCCGACGCACTGCATGACACGGTAATCTATTATATATATAGCACTATATATATAATAGATTATATATATAGTGCGGAAGACGCAAAAAACTAATTACTGCTCTGAGAGCTTGTCAGAAATTTATTTCATTGTAATAATATTAAGAGTAACAATGAAGTGTTTTTATGTGTAAATCGAAAATTGGACAAAGTCTTGCAACTGTCGCTAAATTCTCTATTCATCCCGAGGTTCCTGGAGTCATTTGCAGCCAACCTGACAGTAATTACCTAAACTGGCTTTACACGGATGAAAAGACTCGAAGTCAGAATTGGCCTTGAACACGACAACACATTTTTCCACGTCAGGAAAGTTAAAACTTTTGAAGCGTCTCTTCTTTTTCCAACCCGTCCTGTAAAAGCTGTGTTCTTGTTTTTATCTTTAGTATGCCACCAAACGTTCGTGGGTGTTAAACAAGAGAACATTCGGTTGCCGGTGAAAAAAAAAAACTAGAGCCGTGAAGGGCATGATTAATGAGGGTTGGGATGGGTGAGCACTGAGAGCAGCTGCTGCTCTCTGGACAAGAGTAGAGGGAGTCTGCCTGGATATCACAGATGACTTGACAGGTCTCGTCAATAAAAGACAGTTTCTTACTCCATCACGACTTGTTCATACCCCATCACCACCCATAAAATAGGTACCTGGGTGTTAGTCAGCTGTCACGGGCTGCTTCCTGGGGGTTGAGGCCTGGTCGAGTACCGGGCCGCGGGGACACTAAAAGCCCCGAAATCATCTCAAGATAACCTCAAGAAGAAGATAACCCACTAAGGATCTGCAGGACAACCACTACTCACTATGGATCTACGAGACAAGCGTGTGAAAGCTGTAGTTTTGAATGTGTTGGAGCGTCACTGCTAACAGTAGCAGTAGTGAATGTGAATGACTTGGTATATGTTATACAACCTGAAATTCCACTGAATCGACAGGAAGTCTGGAAGCCTCTCTTGAGGCTCATGAAGGAAAAAAAAAAAAAAAAAAAAAAAAAAAAGGGAAGGGGGTAGTAGGAGAAAAGCACACAGAAACTGTATTGGAGGGGACCTACATTCCCTCCAATGCGTTATGTGTGGTTTCCTCCGAGGCTATGGGTCCCCCTTCTTCCAGCCAGAGGTGGTACTCCCTTCCCTTTTATAGTGCTATATATTATATATAGTGCTATGTATAATATATAATAAGCTATATATTTTATATATTATATATATATTATATATATATATATATATATATATATATATATATATATATATATATATAATATATATAATCACTTCATTGAATCGAGATTCTTTACCTTCAATATTGTTTATTCCTTTTTTCTGATTATTTTTCTTTTCACGAATTCAGCCCCCCCCCCATCTTTACGCTTTTTTTTAACCCCTTAGTGGTCTCTTACCCTTCCTTACCCTCATCACCCTCTTATCCTCCTCACCCCCTTTCCCCGGCCGGATGAAAATGAGGCAGGGCTTATATTAATGTTTTTCATTTGCGCTGAACCAAATGCTTAACACAAAAAGAATACTAAATACTAAACAAAAAGAATAGTGACCATACTCTGATATAGGACTGTGGCTTAAGAAACCTTTGAAGCTGTGGAAGACTCGTGTGTTATATGCAAAATATAGCAGGCAGGCAAAATATTGACGGCTGGAAATGTGTTAATTTTCCCCAGATATTTGTATCACTATAAGAAGAATTTTTGTTTGAAAAGTTGGGTTTGAAAATATTTATCTGTGCAACTGGCAGGCAATGGCAAGAACCGTCGTGCAGGTCTGAATGTGATCCTGGCAAACTGTTCTCGTATTGAATTATGGCGCGTCTGAGCAGCCTATGTACATCCCAAACACCAGACCATTCCATTTGCCAATTTATTTTAGGTTAGCCCCACTCGCGTAGCCTCCATTTTTTAACAAAGGCGTACGGTGTTGTCTTACTGTACCCGTACCCGCGTGTCTGGGGGTTTATACGTACAACTTGGTATGGTTTCATGAGAGGCTTCCAGACTTCCTGTCGATTCAGATGAATTCCAGGTTTGTATAACTTATACCAAGTCATTCATATTCACTATTGCTACTGTTAGCAGGGACACTCCAACACATTCTAAACAACAGCTTTCACACGTTTGTCCCGTAGATCCATAGTGAGTGGTAGTTGTCCTGCAGATCCTTAGTGGGTTATCTTCTTCTTGAGGTTATCTTGAGATGATTTCGGGGCTTTTAGTGTCCCCGCGGCCCGGTCCTCGACCAGGCCTCCACCCCCAGGAAGCAGCCCGTGACAGCTGACTAACACCCAGGTACCTATTTTATGGGTGGTGATGGGGTATGAATAAGTCGTGATGGAGTAAGAAACTGTCTTTTATTGACGAGACCTGTCATGTCATCTGTGTTATCCAGGCAGTCTCCCTCATCTCTCCTCGAGAGAGCAGCAGCTGCTCTCAGTGCTCCCCCATCCCAACCCTCATTAATCATGCCTTTCACGGCTCTAGTTTTATTTTTTTTCACCGGCAACCGAATGTTCTCTTGTTTAACACCCACGAACGTTTGGTGGCATACTAAAGATAAAAACAAGAACACAGCTTTTACAGGACGGGTTGGAAAAAGAAGAGACGCTTCAAAAGTTTTAACTTTCCTGACGTGGAAAAATGTGTTGTCGTGTTCAAGGCCAATTCTGACTTCGAGTCTTTTCATCCGTGTAAAGCCAGTTTAGGTAATTACTGTCAGGTTGGCTGCAAATGACTGCAGGAACCTCGGGATGAATAGAGAATTTAGCGACAATTGCAAGACTTTGTCCAATTTTCGATTTACACATAAAAACACTTCATTGTTACTCTTAATATTATTACATTGAAATAAATTTCTGACAAGCTCTCAGAGCAGTAATTAGTTTTTGCGTCTTCCGCGAGTCTTCGTTGTTGCATATATATGCAATGTAATAATACAATGTAATAATATTAAGAGTAACAATGAAGTGTTTTTATGTGTAAATCGAAAATTGGACAAAGTCTTGCAATTGTCGCTAAATTTACCAGAGATTGCATCATCTATACCAGTACTTGAGCCTCACTCGCCTTCATCAGAACTGGAAACAGCAACATCTACATCAATACTAGAGACTGGGTAATCTATATCAGTACTAGAGATCCGCTTATCTACATCAGTTCTAATAGAGTCCCTCATCTATGACTTTTCAGTATTGTTTTTTGTATTATTTTTATTCAGTGATTTTTTTTATTGTATTCAATGATTCAGCTTGTAAATTGAGTTGTTTTGTCAGTCTTCCACTTACATGACACGAGATGAGTTTGATTGTTTTCTCTGTTTTGTAACAATTGAATTATGGCATTTGGTAATATCTTTTTTTAACTGGTAACTTTTTTAAACTTTGATTTATAGAAATTTTTTATTTTTATTAATTCTACTAATTGATTAAACGTTAAGAAAAGGCAACAAGCAATCACTCGCTGATGAGCCACCTACAGTGTAAGTAAAATCAGCAATTCTTGAAAATCCAGACTTCTTTTAACGATAACATAGAGAGATAACACCAACAAGACGGATCAGATACTCACACTTAAACGAAAACATATTAATTTGAATAAATTGGGAGACAGGCAGGCAATCTGGCAGTCAGACAAGCGGGCAAGCATTCAGGCAGGCATACAGGGAAACAAGCAGACATGCGAACAAGCAAGCAAGCCAGCAGGAAAGCAGGCAAGAAGGCAGGTGAACGAGCAGCAAGGCAAGTAGGCAAGCAGGGAGGTCTTTGAAGTTAAAACATCCAAACCCAACTGATAAAAACACAAGCGCTGATGAACAACGATAGAGAACAAATAAATAAATAAAAATAGAATATACCAGGAAACTTTTGAACAATGTCCAGTGAATCTGTTGAACACACAACCCAGAGAAGTCACCACTACTGGAAAAATCTGCATCTCCTGGAACACCCACTGGTTCTTTCCTCTCGTCCACTCTTGTGGAGGGATAAAGAAAGGAGAAAACTTTTATTTTTCAACCACTTGTTACACGTTCCGCCTGTATCCACACCGACACAGCATATCCCCGAGGACTTTCAGACGCTCTCACGGCACCCGTAGGGTGATACAGTAGAATAAGTAGCTTATTATGTTGACCAAACTACATACTAGAAAGTGAAGGGACGACGACGTTTCGGTCCGTCCTGGACCAGTCTCAAGTCGATTGTGTCGACTTGAGAATGGTCCAGACTTGAGAATGGTCTGCCCGAAAGGCTATGCGTGTCAATGCCTTTGCAAGAATGTAAAAAACACCACTATTATGTAATCTCGCAAACCCATTGCAGCTTCTTGTAAATAAATTGTTATTATTATAAACGAAATGTCAGAGATCCAGTTCCATACCCGGATATTCCCGGTTAAGAACTCTTAGTCATCAGCCTGAACTCTAGTCTCTCTTAATCCTAAAGTCACTGTATTTCTCGGGACAATACAACGCTTTAATTCTTATTCAGTGCGTTCACCTTTAAACCAATTAGCTGTATCTGAATCCAAAGTGGCCTTGAAATTAAGCAATTCTTTTACACTTTATTGGGAAATTTGTCTCGATTGAATACATTTTATCTCATTATCTAAAACACATTTATTCCAGTCATGATTAATACAATTTCACTGTAATCTGCATAAACAACTTATAGGTGCATAAAATATTTGGAAATAATTGGTTTAATTCTGATTGTGATTCTTTTCATCTGTCTCATATGATTGTGTCTATTTCTTAGCTCTGGAGGGAACTGAAATTGCACCTTCAACTTGAAGTGGAGGGAATCAGGTGGGAGGGGGGGGGGGGGGGGCAGGAGGCAGAAGGAATGAGGTAAAGGGAAGGAGGTAGAAGCAAGTTCAAACAATTTCAATATATCATGTTTATCTCCGTATCTCATCTCAGTGATCATATAATGCACCAGTCTTCACTTGAGGCAACCATGGCCAAGGAGCTCACAAGACCAGGACGTGGTCAACACTGACTATATCACTATTCAATATATATACATTTCCGGTGGTGAATGTGAATGTGAAAGGAAGGAGGGAAGGCAGTGGGGGGGGGGCGTGAAGAAAGCGGAAAGAAACAAGGATGTGGAAAGCAGAAAGGAAGAGGACAGAGGGAAGAAAGTGGAGGAAAATAAGTGGAGGGAAAGAAGTAGTGAGAAAGAAGTGGAGGGAAAGAAGTGGAGGGAAGGACCCCGGGGGGAAAGAGGCAGAGGAGGAATATGTCAAGAATAAAGGGACAGACAAACATTGATATAAAAGTAGAGTGTTTGCGTGATGTTAATATTGTACAAAAAACTGACATAGAAGTAAAAATGACCAATAAAACTGGGTGAGGGAGGGACGGGGGGTGGTGACGCTCTGACCGTCTCACTCGATAAAAATGTTCTGAAATACGAGCAGAAGAAGTAACAAAAATAAGTCAAACAACTCGGGTAATAAAAAGAGAACACTTGTTCCTTTTTATTATGACGTCAATCCTACTATCTCGCAATATTTTATTTTAATATTTAAGCTTTGTTAAAAAAAATTGATGTGTAGGTAGTTTAAATCTAGATAACCTTTCTATTTCTTCTCATATCTCTCTCTCTCTCTCTCTCTCTCTCTCTCTCTCTCTCTCTCTCTCTCTCTCTCTCTCTCTCTCTCAGCGAACACAAACGTGCGGTGAATTATTTAGAGATTAGACTTCGACGACTGCTCCACCATGTGCTTGCTCTCTCACATCAATCTTCCCTCAACATATTGACACCACCAGAGTCACCACACACTGACATCACCCTCATGAACACCGCCACACACTAACATCACCACCGTGGGCACCGGGAGGTCGGGAGTCAGTCCATTTGACAAGGGACGGTTTGAAAGACGGGGGGCCAATAGCTAATAGCTTGATCTTTCAGGCACAAATAATAAATACAGTCACTGCCACCACGAGCACTGCCCCACACATAAACAACACCACCCGGAGCACCACTACACACTGATACCATCACCACTACACACACAAGCAACGTGGACTCGTCTCGTGGCTGGCCCCAGAAACACCCTCTTAAAATAGTTAGGGGGCCCCAGTTAGAGAACTTGAACTTTAATTATCGATAATTCAAATTCACTCAAAATAATGACCATACACATAGGAAATAATTTTGGGTTATATGAGAGTCGGCCGCCTCCCAGCGAGGCTGTGACACCACTGAAGGACCTGGAAGACAGCTGGGTAATCATGAGCAGAAAGCATTAAACCCGGATGATTTGGAAGATAATGTGAAGAGGAGTTGGGATAGAACGGAGGGAAGGAATGACTTGGATCATCGGAGATTGAACACAGACCTGCAAGAAGCAAGCTCTCTGCTGTTTCGATCAGTCCAAGTGGTTAGGTGAAGGACCTAACAATTATAATAATTATAATTTGGATTTGAGTGAAAATTAATTTACAAATTGTTAACTTTCTCGAAACGTACTTAGCTTGCTTCATATGTAAATAGCTCGCCTCTTTAAATGTCTCACCGACGTATTGAGAAGTTCACCCTGGCATTCTGGAAGCCCTCTGGGACCTGCGTCTTAGTCAGTTCTTCAATAAAAGGAACGTTTCCGAAGACCAGTGGGACTAACAAATACTTTCGTTCCTTGCGAAATAGTTTAATGTTTTGATCTTTTTAACTATTAACTACTATTAACTTTTTAACTATTAAACAATGCTATTTAAATGTATAGGAGAACACACACAATAAAAATCCTCAACGAGCGGACAGATGCATTATTTCTCTTCATACCGATTAAGAGCGAATATCCTTCTGATCAAGTACTAAATACGGGAGTATCCCTTAAAATACAGATGAAAGCATGTCTTGGAATGATGATGCTGTGGGTAAATGCATAGATGATGTTGCAAGGGGAGGGAGGGGCAGAGTGCAAGAGAAAGTAGGTAAGGTAGGGGAGAAGGAATGTAATGGGAGGGGAGGAAGGTAAGGAGGAGCATTGCAGGAGAATGCAGGGATTGCAAGGGAAAGGAGATGGAGGGAGACAGTGAGGGAGGGAGGGGTGCACTGAAGCCTGATTGGATGCAAGAGATGCTATTTAGCGGGGAAGGATTTGGGAGGGGATGGCTGCTAAGGAAGGGGGATGTGGGGGTGGAGGAGACGAATGAAGTAGGGGAATGGATAGGGAAAGGTTAGGGTTGGAGGATGCAAGGAGATGATGCAAGAGCTATGGAGGGTAGGGAAGGGGTGGTGTTGGAAGGGGTGTTGGAAGGGGGGAAGTGAAAGCGCTGTTGGGGATGGCAGGAAGTGTAGTCTTTGCTGCCCTTAATCTTTACCTCCTCCTCCTCCTCCTCTCTGTGTTCTGGACGAATATTGCTGCCAAGTGAACTTTTCCATTTACATTTTGGGAAAGGTTTAAGTTGCAATTCTATGCTGTTCAAAACCATAATTTCATCGCTATTGCAACTGCAACTCCTTACTACATTTCGCTGAATGAAGTGACTCCCTTACTGAATGTGTCCAAAACATTATAGAATTTCCCTAAACGTTCATTCACACAACAGAGACGTCCCGCGATCACTCGGCCACCTGTGCACCAGCTGTGGCCACCTGTGCACCACCTGTGCACCACATAGCCGCCTTACCCCCAACCCTTCTTAAATCTGATACTTCATGTTGCAACATGTTGCAACTTTGCAAGTTTCAAATATCCCATTTTACCCTTGCAATGCTGCACATGCTACATGCAACACTGTAACATCATCCCTTGCGAAATTGCAAGCCATGATGGCTAGGTCCCTCCGTCTCTATTTTCCTTACACACACACACACACACACACACACACACACACACACACACACACACACACACACACACACACACACACACACACACACACAATAAAGCACAGTGTACACCAGGGGGGTGAGCCCTGGCTATGCTGGTTCGAACCCTCCTCAGGTTATAGAATTTTCAGGATTTTGTTATAGAACATGCATGACTCTTTTGTGTTAAAGTACATACATCATACTTATGTTATAGGTTAAACGTTATATGAATGAGTTATATGACATGCGCTATATGTGTGAACCTGATAGAACTTTCACTACACATGAATGTGTTTGTAGTGTTTAATTATATTTGTGAGTCAGTGCACGCATTATAGTTGTGGGTAGGGGAACACGAACATGGTATTATATGAGCGTATATATCATTGGAAAATTGGGGACGTAAAAGAATGATTGAAAGGAGACCATGCAAATTGGGCCAATAATGGTTTTGCCAATACTGTGAACCCCTGCGGCAGGTAGAGCTTGTTCCTACTACAGTGCGCAATCAAGTTAACAAACTAAATTTGCAATTGGTACTGTATATATATAGATTTTTTTTCTTGCCATCACGCAAGGACAGTAAAAAAGTACTGTCCTTGCATAAAAGTTTATTTTGTACTATCTTTTGTCACTGCCAAAAAGATTATTGTCGTTGTCACGAATGTGCTGTCAAAGGAGTTCTGTCTATGTCATCAAGTTGCTGTCAAAAGGAGTATCTCTCCTTGCTGTCAGGTCTGGAGAGTTGTGTGCTTTGTTCAACTGTTTGACACAGCATTACAATGATAACGTCACCCAACCCGTTCTCGCACTTGCTTTCAGTCAATATTGGCTAATATAATAAGAGCATATGTGACATTTTAATTGATTGTGAATATTTTAGTTTACCTTGAAAAGCTTCATAGAAAACACCGACCTCACCTAACTTTCTTAGTATGTTAAGATAAGCATCTTATTACTTCTTATTTACAATTAGTACTTAACCTATCAACGGTATAGGTTAAGTAATAATTGTAATTAAGAAGCAATAAGATGCTTATCTTAACATAATAAAGATAGGTGAGGTCAGTGTTTTCTATGAAGCTTTTCAAGGTAAACTAAAATATTTACACGTCACCACAGCCAGCCAAGAAAACCGTTTGTTTGATACGATAAAGAAATCAAAACAACAACGTTTCGACATTCCGAATCATCACCGAAAACGTTTCGCAATAAGATTATTACACACAGCCACTTGAGTATTAAATACTTAGTTCTACTTCCCTTCATATGTGTTAAGGATATTGACCGGTAATAACTTAAGCCAAAAGAAAAGAACAGTTTCATATAATTAGCATCTATATTATAGAGGCTTTTCTAGTGTCTGTTAGCTTACTGGGGGCTAATGCTCGTTTATGGTCCATTTACAGTAATTACCGGCAGCCTTGCGCGTTAATTGCCTGCTGTGTGCCAATTATGCAACAGTTTTACCAATTATCAGAGAATTTACGATTACTGCCTTTGTGAAAGTTTCATCCGTGTGTGGAGATGGTCATGGCTGCCACCCGCCTGTGTTTAACAGTTTAATGAAGTGATCGGCTGTAGGGTTGTGTAGTTCAAACTACTGATCTCTGCCTTTTAAAAGTCTGAGTGAATGGTCGCCAGCTGATGTTTGTAGTCGTTAGTGTTGCTTGACGTGAACGCCAGCTGGGGTTTGTAGTGTGAAGCCGCTTCCTCCAGGATTGGTCATACATATGTGGAATTCAATGTTCTCATTGATTCGTTACACTAGTTTCTAAACGCTGTTTTGATGTTAGCCAACTTCGCATACGCTGCTGATGATATCCTTTTGATGTGGGATTCAGGAGACGGGTTCAGTGTGATATCAACTACATCTTTCTCTTCGTTTCGTGGAGGACGTCGTCTCCCATTTGGTACCCTGTGTCTGGTCTCCTATTCCCTCCACCTAACTTCATTACTATCCATTTACTCGAGTTAAGCCCTAATAAGCATTGTTCAACTTTACTTTCAATTTGTCCAGTTTATCTTGTCTTTTGCTCTCTTTCTCTGTCTTAATCCCGTGTGTGTGTGTCTGTGTGTATTTTAAATATCAGTGGATAAACAATATTTGAAACAAATACAGGAAGAACGCAAATTATATAAATGAGGGGGGGGGGATGCATTATGTATGCATACTTTAAAAAAAAATAACCTGCATTTCGGTCGCAGTCACAACAATTATATGTAATTAAAATCAGCGAGTTTTAACTAATAAAAAACTATTGAATCCAGAGCCCCACATTTTTCCTGTCATTGCCACGTTTAAACTTGTGTTTTCATAAATAATAATTAAACGGGCCTGGCAATGAATTTATAGCTTCATTTACCAGTTAGCCTTTTGGATTATATTGCATGTTCATCTCGATATATTGTATACACAGACACAGACACACACACACACACACACATATATATATATTGTGACGATAATCTCCTTCAAGAGATTGAGCCTGCTCTTCCCTCCAAAATTACGTCTTCACAATTATATAAAAAGACTATGGAAGAAATGTCCAACAACGACAACAACACCAGCACCAGCAAGGCTTGCCAGGGTGAGCAGAAACGTATGCAACCAGCCACCTGTTCGAACTCCAACCACCAAACTACCCGTTGATCGCTACGACTCCGCTGATTGGTCGCCGGTCTGGCTGCACCTGCACTCGCCCCCAATACTACCTGATGTCTGGGGTCGCCCCAACATCAGTCCTCAGAATGTTCCGTGCTTTCGTAGCCAGCACTCCTCCCAGCTAGACGTTAGCGTGTACTGAGAGAGGTGGTGGCTTTAAGCCAATATTCCAGCACCTCCCATTTACTGTTGTATTGCACTTCTTGTTATTTTGCCTTAACGTAACTTTTCATTGTGTCATTTAAGTATTCTTATTATTTTGATTCATTGATTTTATTATACATATTTGTTTGTCCATATTTTCATGTTTTGATTTATTTAACGTAATTAAAATTTCATTGTTAAAGTTTTACTTGTGTTTTGTGTGTCTTCTCCTTACCTTACCACAGACGAAGTTCCAGTTTTTCTATTTTTTTTATAACTATGTGACGAGGCCATACCCCTAGCCTTAAACAGCCGAACACCAACGCGTTACCGTCACAAGTTATATGGGGGCCTGTCCTAGGAGCCTCACTCAGGTACTGGTGCCAAGTGGTAATTTATGGTAAGCGTATTTAACTTTGTTAACGTAGCTTTACTATTTTTCATTCAATTTCATTTTTTATAAGGTGCGGTGTATTGTGCATTACGAGAGTAACATATAGTGAAGGTGAGACAACTTTGGATTACGTGGTGACTGTAGGCCTCAGTCATACTCTTAATTGGTCATCTCTCCCTCCATGTTATTACTCGTATTTACCATCTATGTCCCTTGAATATTTCTCATTCTGACAGATCATCATATTGGTACCCTGGTACTGTGGTCTGCCCCGGGTCAAGAGTACCCAATCTTCTGCAATCTGACTGTAGGAGGACAAAGAGGGCCATAGTTCCTCTAGCTCGAACTTTAGTTGCTGAATTGGGACCTCAGCAGCAGTTCTCGTCACCAGTTGACACCTCGCACCCCTACACGTCAGTCAGAGATGATGATACATACAACGGTAGGGAATTAGCTTATTTTTTCAGAGCACAAAAGTTCGCTAATTCTGTAAGTATCATATTAAATTCAGTGGGAAAAACTTGCTTTATGTCCTTTAGAGACTTGGCAAGGTATGCCTACATCCTTGGACTACCAATTTTACTTTTGAAGCATTTAACTGTTTCAGTTGTTTTCGAAACTTTTGTTTCATTTGTTAGTAGGATTTTCTTGCCCTTATTCTCTTACATGAGTACCGGGTACAAGATTTCCTGCGCCCTTGATTTAATTTAATCATTTAATATCTTTCACTTAACGTTAATTGTTAAAGATCACACAGGATAGGTACCAGTTGCCACGTTGTCCTGTTTCTGACATTTCATTATTGAACATTCGTGTACCTTTATTTGCTAATTTCACCATGTTTCGTCTCCAAACTTTCCGTGCAAATCCAGCAGGTGAAATAGGGACTTTAAGTCGTGCCAAGAGGACTGAATTACAAACTCTTGCACATGAGTATCAACTAGAAGTTCCCTACCAAGCCAACAAAAATGACCTACACAACCTGTTGCTGGATTACTATTTAGAGCAAGGTAAGATAGACTCTGAAACTCATGAAACTTACTATATTGCAGATAAAACTGATTTGGCAACGCTGAAACTTAAACTAGAGCTGGCTAAGATTGAACGTGAGCAGCAAAGAGAAGCAGCTACCATACGGAGAGAAGAACAAGAACGTGAGATTGCACTACTCCAGGAGCGGGAACGTGTACAGCTTGAAACACTCCAGGAGCGGGAACGAGTACAGCTTGAAACCAAACGACGCGAGTTGGAGATGCAACGCGAACATGACAAGCAACAAGCAACTCTGGCTCTAGAGTGTCGTCAACGTGAAATCGCCTTGGAAACTTCCCACTTCACTCAACGCCAACAAGCTACTGCCAATCTTCCCGTCAGTTTTAATATATCACATGCAAGTAAGTTAATGCCATCCTTTGTAGAAGCAGAAGTTGATGTGTTCTTTACCACCTTTGAAACCCTTGCTAATCAACTCAGTTGGCCTGTCAACCAATGGGCCACACTTCTCAGAGTCCATCTTACAGGTAGAGCTGCAGTCACACTCAGTACTTTGGCGTCTGAGAATGACTACTACACTCTGAAACAAGCAGTGTTGGACGCCTACCTACTTTCCACCGAAAGTTATAGAAGGAAATTCCGTGACCACCTGAAGGCAAGTACCACTACCTTCCTCGAGTTTGCTAACACGAAACGGAGGTATTTCATGAAATGGATGGAAGCAGCACATGTCTCTACTTTTACAGAACTCGTCAACCTGATGCTTGTTGAAGAATTCTTGAGACGTGTGCCGCCTCCTGTCCGCCTCTACTTAGCAGATAAAGAAGAAACCGACTACCTGAAGTGTGCTAAGTCGGCTGACACTTACAGCCTCATCCACCGGCTGACACCTGAACCATCCTCCAGTAAGAAGTCGTGGTACAGTTACGAAAACGTGAGCCCCGATCAAGCTGGTTCACAACTGTACTGCAAGTATTGTAGACTCTATGGACATACCATAGACAAGTGTGGTAAGTCTCAATACAAGGGAACCACTGACCAACAACGACCCAAACCAACTCCTCCTAAGTCCGGTAAGCCTGTGATGAATGTTGGTGTTGATGTTAATGATCTTTCTCTTTTCAGTAACCACCTGTATACTGGAACTGTCTCTGCCAACGGTTCAAATCCGGAGGGACGTTTCAAATTGAAGATCTTGAGGGACACAGCGGCTCTACAATCGATCATCTTGAAGTCGGCTGTGCCCAACATCGTCTACACCGGAGAAACCGTCTTCATCACTGACCTCACTGCTACCACTCCATACCCTCTCGCCAGAGTCCACCTGGATTGTCCCTACGTGAACGGGGAAGTCCAAGTCGCCGTCAGGGAAAAGCCTTTTCCCATGCCTGGAGTGCAACTTCTCCTAGGCAACGACTTGGCAGAAGACCTGCAACCGACCAACCTGATCGTCATGGACAAACCCCAGGTGTGTAACTCTGTGCCAAGTAACCCTATTCTTGAGTATGTTCCAGCAGAGGTTCAAGAGAGTGATGAAGTTTCTCCTCCGGTTCTCGTGACCACCCGTGCACAGGCCGCACGTCCAAAGCCAGCTGACTCTACTGCTACCGCTGTCCCTCAAGACCCTCAGAAACTACCCCCGCATCTGACCAAGTTGGAGTTCCGTAAGTTGCAGAGGGAAGATCTTACTTTAACACCATTGTTTTTCCAGGCTGAGACTCAACCCGACAGTATTCCTGGGTTCTTCCTAGAGAACGACTTGCTCTACCGCAGATATAGACCCAGTAAACTGAAGGAGGAGGACGATTGGGCCAACATCGAACAACTTGTGATTCCCACCAGCCTGCGGCCCACTATTCTACACCTGGCCCACGGAGCATTCTCCCACTACGGCTTCAACAAGACTTACCATGGGATTCGTCAAGACTACTACTGGCCAGGTATGGTAAATAACGTCAAACAGTACGTAAAACAGTGTCATACATGTCAGATGGCAGGCAAACCGAACGTCTCCATTCCCAGAGCACCACTGATTCCCATACAGGTGCCTGCGGAACCTTTCCACAGACTCGTAATAGACTGTGTTGGTCCTTTACCTCGGACCAGTTCAGGTAACGCCTACATCCTAACCATCCTGTGTCCTACCACCAGATTTCCCATAGCAGTTCCAGTGAAGAACATCACGGCTGCTACGGTTATCAAACATCTACTGAAGATCTTCACTCAATACGGATTTCCCAGGGAGATTCAAAGTGACTGTGGCACCAACTTCACCAGTGATCTCTTCAAAAGGACACTGGAGGAGTTCAACATCAAACAGGTATTGTCCAGCCCCTATCATCCTGCTTCACAGGGTTCTCTTGAACATAGTCATCAGACCATCAAAGCACTCTTGAAAAAGTTTTGTAGTGAAACCTCAAAGGATTGGGATAAGCAGATTGACCTAATAATGTGTATTTTCAGAAGTCTCCCCAATGAGTCCCTAGGAGTATCTCCTTATGAGATGCTCTACGGCCGTAAGTGCCGTACTCCCCTTAAGGCTTTCAAAGACTCTCTCAGAGATGCCACCTTCAGTGAGCATCAGAATGTGCCCCAGTTTCTTCAAAACCTTCAACACATTCTAGAGAGAGTCCACCGCTTTGCTCATGATAATCTATTGAAAGCCCAGGTGAGAATGAAGACTCATTACGACCAGACCAGCAAAGTAAGAAAATTCAAGCCGGGAGACTTCGTCCTTGCTTATTTCCCTATCCCAGGTTCACCTTTACAAAACAGATTTTCAGGACCCTACTGCGTCAAAGAGTGCAGGAATAATAATAATTATGTGATAGAGACTCCTGATAGGCGGCGGAAGACCCAGCTGTGCCACGTCAACCTCCTGAAGCAATATAATGGTACTCCTCCCACTGTCTTGATTAATTGTTCTACCTTCACAGAACCCTACATCCACAGTGAGACCATCCCGGCTTCTTCTCCCGAAAGCACTGACAAGGAGTCGGCGCTTTCTAATTCCAAAATCCTTAATGATCTTCCCAAATGCTTTCAGGATAATACTCGTGCTCCTATGCCCTCTTCTAATTCCACTCTCACCTCGTCAGATAAGCCCTACATCCTCCATGTCGACGCCAATGGTACCGACGATGGTGGTGTCGTGATGCAGCAACGAGGCGAGAAGAACTCACCTGTCAGCGACTACTGCTACAAGGAACGACGGAACAATTGGCAAGGAGCTACTCTTCCTCATCCTGAAGCTTCAGCACTTCACTCCACACCTGAAAAGTGCTCGGTCCACCATCAATACGGACCACACCACCCTACACCTCCTGCAGCACGCCCACTTCTCATCTCAACGTCTTCTACTATGGGCTTGCTAACTGCAGAAATTCAACCTGGAGACACGCTATACCAAGAGTCTGACAACATCTTAGCCCATGATCTCTCCAGAGTTTATGAAGTAGAAGCAACTCCATCCATTACTCCACCACATAACGACGTACTTCTTCCAGAACCGCAGGCTTCGGGGGAGAGTTGTGACAATAATCTCCTTCAAGAGATTGAGCCTGCTCTTCCCTTCATAATTACGTCTTCACAATTATATAAAAAGACTATGGAAGAAATGTCCAACAACGACAACAACACCAGCACCAGCAAGGCTTGCCAGGGTGAGCAGAAACGTATGCAACCAGCCACCTGTTCGAACTCCAACCACCAAACTACCCGTTGATCGCTACGGCTCCGCTGATTGGTCGCCGGTCTGGCTGCACCTGCACTCGCCCCCAATACTACCTGATGTCTGGGGTCGCCCCAACATCAGTCCTCAGAATGTTCCGTGCTTTCGTAGCCAGCACTCCTCCCAGCTAGACGTTAGCGTGTACTGAGAGAGGTGGTGGCTTTAAGCCAATATTCCAGCACCTCCCACTTAACTTTTGTGTTGCACTTCTTATTATTTTGCCTTAACGTAACTTTTCATTGTGTCATTTAAGTATTCTTATTATTTTGATTCATTGATTTTATTATACCTATTTGTTTGTCCATATTTTCATGTTTTGATTTATTTAACGTAATTAAAATTTCATTGTTAAAGTTTACTTGTGTTTTGTGTGTCTTCTCCTTACCTTACCACAGACGAAGTTCCAGTTTTTCTATTTTTTTTATAACTATGTGACGAGGCCATACCCCTAGCCTTAAACAGCCGAACACCAACGCGTTACCGTCACAATATATATATATATATATATATATATATATATATATATATATATATATATATATATATATATATATATATATATATATAATGTCTTCCCATTGTCACTGGGGTGGTTTTCCCGTGGGAGGAACCTAGGGAATGTGAAATATTTAACGAATTAATTAATTTCCCATTGACTTTAATAATTGAGCATAGCTTGAAACAGCCTTTTTAAGCAGTTGGAGGATCGTCTGTTTTATGTTGTTACAGACAAAGTATAATGGTTAGAATATTTATATTATTTCCCGAGATTAATGCGTAATTTTGTAAGAAAAAATTACTCTGCTAAATATTTTAAAAATACAAATTTCAAAGCGTATCATGTGGGTAGTGGTAAAATCCGACAAGGGGGGGTCAGTATGTGATCGTGGCACATTGTTCCCTCTTAAATAATGGCGACCCCAACCAGCCTATGTTTGTCCCATACCTATGACCTCCCCCTCCCCCACGCCCTGCAAATTTGACCAAGACTAGCCCCAGGTATCTGACCTCCAACCTTGAACATACATTCTTATGGATACAATAAGTGGTACCCAGGATAGTCTTTCTCCTCTCCACCCTTATTCTCCTCGCCCCCTTTTATTTCCCCTTCCACCCCATTACCCCCCCCCCCCCCCGCCCCTCATCTCTCACCCTCTCTCCACATCCCCTTCTCTTCTCTATCTCCCATATCTCTAGTTTTCCCCTTTTCCTCACCCTCTCACTAATCCCCTTCTTCTCTCCTTTTCCATTTGGCCTTCAACCTCAAACAGACACACGTTTTCATTTATATCTATACTAGGGGGTGCCCCGCTTTGATTGGGTCTTTCTGTGTCTAGCTTTTTCTCAATCTGGCAATCTCTGTCTACCTAATTTCTCTTTTCTCCCTTCGCCCTCTCCACTTTTACTTTCCCTACCCCTAAGCCTTCCCTGTACCCTGCCCCTTCTTCCGTTCAACCTCGAATAGATGGACATTTCAATTTATATATAAAGTAAAGATTAAAAAGCGCGGGTAAATAGCGGGAGTAACCCCCAACAGTCTACGGACAACATATTCCTGATTTTATCCCGTTTCTATTTCAGACTTCATCAAAATCGCACGGCAGTGTTGGGTTGGGATGTATGTCTTAAAGCATTTACCTGGGGCCTACCCTGACTAGAGTTCCTATCCGATACCTTAGACTGTTTTCCCTATAAATCTGAGTGAGGCTAGCCCCAAGCCTCTGGCCTGTAACTATGGACAGACAGAAAGACAGAGACTGACTAACATTCAGACATTCTTTCTTATAGTATAGATATAGAAGGTAAGCCGGTGTGTGCCCAGGTCTGTCTCTCTTCCTCCCGGTCCACCCTCTTCCCACTCCATTATCCCCTCTTTCCCCTCTCCTCCCCTTTCTCCTTTTTTTCCCTCCATTTCTCCCCATCTACGCTCCTCTTTCCCCACATTTTACCCCTCTCGTCCACTCGTCCCTCTTTCTTCCCTTCCTCCTCCTCTCCTCCTTCTCCATTTTATCCCCCAAACCCGTAATTTCATGCACCTGAAATAAGGCATATAGTACATACTGTTAAGGCACCATCGACATAACTCTCCCCGTCCCACTGTCAAGTATCAGTCTTTCTCCTTTTCAAACATGTAAGATCGCCGAAGGCATCTTATTATTTAATATATAACCATAGGATATGTTAATTTTGTTTTTTAGCTAAATGCAAATTTGAGGGGACAGCCTAGCCTGCTGAATTTCAAACATAGTATCGATGCATGGCTGAAATTTTTGCATCCAAGGAAGATAGACGATTATGAGAAGCCCAGATAGAGAGTTGCAATATGATTGGTTGGATGTTGCGCCGACCAGCCTATCAACGAGCGAACTGGGTTCATGTGACCTCTGAGGGGGGTGGCTGCAAGGCGGCTCATTGACCCCATAAGAGGTAACTGACATTCAAGAGTTCGTTATAGGAGGAGATACAATAACCCACGCTTGAATCAAAAAGAATTTTTCGAAATGCACTGCGCCTGACCAGCGATCAGAGCCTAGACGAGAGAGCACAAATGTGGGGCCATGGCTCATCTTCGCGAAGAAGAACTGTGCGATATTAGAGAGCCAGTACTGCCCAAAGGACAAGATTCACGAGTACAGGATGTAGATGAGACTCAAGTAAAGGTAATGGTCTATCACAACAACCTACAGTCCAGGTTTTGTGTATACCTGTAACGTGGAGGATTGCAACAGTGTGATTACTTCACAGCCAGTGGTGTACAAACTCATCAACACAAGAGTGTTCAGTCACGGTCATCGCCGGATAGGTATCAACATGTAAGGAATTACACTCTGATCAATCAGAGTACCTGCTGCTTCTGTGACAGTTTTGCCAGTGAAGCACGAGTATTTAAGGAAGTTCACTTTGAGAAAATGAAGTTCCAGCTGTTCCAGTTATTAAACAGTCATTTGTTTGAAGTGCAAACCAGGAAGTTTATCTAACGCCTATAACACTTTAAAGTGATACGTGGAGAGTGAAGGAGTGTAGTGCAACCCACTGAGTTCCTGTTTTCTCCACTGATGAATATTTAAAGTGACATTTGAGTAGAAGCTTGAAGGGTGTGGCCACTAAATTCTCCATTGTAAAGACAAGTTGTAGTGACAGTCTAAGAGTTGCGTGGTGACAGTGGGAGTATAATTTGTGTGACAAACTCAGTCGAAATAATTATACTAACTGTGGGGGAGCATATTGTGGAAGAGGCAAGTGACTAAGTACACAATTTTTTATTCTGAAGCAGCCGGCTGACTCCCGCACTGTCACACAGGACGCTTAGTCATTGCAGACAATGAGTCACAATATCGTGACTGAAGTATGTTCACTAAACCACACACTAGAAAATGATCGACTTGAGAATCGCCTTGAGAATGGTCCCAGGACGGACCGAAACGTCGTCGTCCCTTCATTTTCTAGTGTGTGGTTTGGTCAACGATTAGCCATTGTTCCGGAGTGTTACAGAGGACTACAGCACCGCTGCTGATGGAGTGCCAAATGAAAGAGTCACGGGTACATAGCCTTCACATTAGTTCGATGCCGTTCACTTGAAACTCCGATTGAGTGATTATAAGTTATAATGTTTACTTTGCGTAGATTGCACTACCCCCATTTAGTGCAGGTAGGAGGATGGCCTCACATTCTTCACTCTTCCCCCCTGCCCCTCTGCACTCAGGAGCTTGTGGTCCCGCTTGTTGCTACCGAGTCCCCTTGGCTGTGGATGCATAAGTGCAAAATTGTATGCACTAGTATCCTTAAATGTTTGTGCATGATTGTGTACACCTATATGCCTGAGTGCATGTGCACGCATGTACACTACTAAATACATTATGTTTACAAATATAATTTAAAAAAAAGAATGATTTTTTACATCATGCTAACATAATATTCATCGAGGTAACTCGTTTATAATCCACGTCAAGTGCTTAATCTGTCAGTTCCAATTATAAGAGTGTCAGTGCTGGTGGTGTCCCTGCTGTTAGTTCCAGTGCTGGTGGTGTCCCTGCTGTTAGTTCCAGTGCTGGTGGTGTCCCTGTTGTTAGTTCCAGTGCTGGTGGTGTCCCTGTTGTTAGTTCCAGTGCTGGTGGTGTCCCCTGCTGTTAGTTCCAGTGCTGGTGGTGTCCCCTGCTGTTAGTTCCAGTGCTGGTGGTGTCCCCTGCTGTTCCAGTGCTGGTGGTGTCCCCTGCTGTTAGTTCCAGTGCTGGTGGTGTCCCCTGCTGATCCAGTGCTGGTGGTGTCCCCTGCTGTTAGTTCCAGTGCTGGTGGTGTCCCTGCTGTTAGTTCCAGTGCTGGCGGTGTCCCCTGCTGTTAGTTCCAGTGCTGGTGGTGTCCCTGTTGTTAGTTCCAGTGCTGGTGGTGTCCCTGCTGTTAGTTCCAGTGCTGGTGGTGTCCCCTGCTGTTAGTTCCAGTGCTGGTGGTGTCCCCTGCTGTTAGTTCCAGTGCTGGTGGTGTCCCCTGCTGTTAGTTCCAGTGCTGGTGGTGTCCCCTGCTGTTAGTTCCAGTGCTGGTGGTGTCCCTGCTGTTAGTTCCAGTGCTGGTAGTGTCCCCTGCTGTTAGTTCCAGTGCTGGTGGTGTCCCCTGCTGTTAGTTCCAGTGCTGGTGGTGTCCCCTGCTGTTAGTTCCAGTGCTGGTGGTGTCCCCTGCTGTTAGTTCCAGTGCTGGTGGTGTCCCTGCTGTTAGTTCCAGTGCTGGTGGTGTCCCCTGCTGTTAGTTCCAGTGCTGGTGGTGTTCCTGCTGTTAGTTCCAGTGCTGGTGGTGTCCCCTGCTGTTAGTTCCAGTGCTGGTGGTGTCCCTGCTGTTAGTTCCAGTGCTGGTGGTGTCCCCTGCTGTTAGTTCCAGTGCTGGTGGTGTCCCTGCTGTTAGTTCCAGTGCTGGTGGTGTCCCCTGCTGTTAGTTCCAGTGCTGGTGGTGTCCCCTGCTGTTAGTTCCAGTGCTGGTGGTGTCCCCTGCTGTTCCAGTGCTGGTGGTGTCCCCTGCTGTTCCAGTGCTGGTGGTGTCCCCTGCTGTTCCAGTGCTGGTGGTGTCCCCTGCTGTTCCAGTGCTGGTGGTGTCCCCTGCTGTTCCAGTGCTGGTGGTGTCCCCTGCTGTTCCAGTGCTGGTGGTGTCCCCTGCTGTTCCAGTGCTGGTATTACCAAAGGTGGAAGTGTCAATGATGTCATAGTTGATTGCTAATAGGCTATAAGCACTCCACTACCAACACTAGCACAACCATATCTGACACAACCTGCACCGACAGTACCATATGTGGCACTATAATGACAGTGCCAGAGCTGGAAGTGTCAGAGATGTTACAGCTCCTGGTAACGGGAAACTTTCCTCCTGGAAACATAACACTGTAATAATTTGTTAGAAAGTACCAATAGGATGTAATGGACAGTGAAAAAAATAACTTTTGCACTTTTAACTTTATAAGAGTCTGGACAGATAAGGTTAAAAAAGCGAGGAAATAAATTTCCACTGTAGTGTGGTTGAACAGTTTATATGACGTGGTCGTGAATCTCTAATTCCTCTGGGCTTCAGTAGTCGTCAGGGAAAGTCGAATATTCCAGCTGTGCAGCGGTTAGATGCTTCTGAAACCTTTCCCTATTAAGACTACTCATAGTCCAGTAGATAGAGCGTCTGCCTCACGCTTGTGGGGGTTGTTAGTTCCAGTGCTCACCCCTAAATATATATAATATATATATATATATATATATATATATATATATATATATATATATATATATATATATATATATATATATATATATATATATAATAATATAATAATACTGGCGTATGTTGGGCGTATCAAATGCCTGCGTCTTGATGGCTGTCTCCAGTATCCGCACTATACTGTAGTTTAGAATTCGCGTTATCGTGTATTTACCTATTCTCTTCCACTTTAGCTAATTTAATCGAGTTAACCTTCAAATGTTTTCCAAGATTTCCATATGACAATTATCGAAAACAAATTTCTTGGCATTTAGTAACGAGAGTTTCTCTTTAAACGTGATTATAGTTCAGAGGATCAATTATGTGACTAAGACAGTCACTAGCTGTAAATAATCAGTAAATTACTACAGTACCTACCTAATAAGATATTGACGTACAGTTCCTACTAATATATTGCCATTCTTACTACTTGTATATGATAATCCCAGAACTAGTTGCTGGAAGAAGTAGAAATTAAATCAATCATTTCAGTGAGGAATATCTTTCATATGCAAAACACCAACGAAAGGAGCGAATGGAGAGATTAATCACATGGAGATTAATTACGTGTCTTTAGCGATTATTGATGTACATTGTTAGTGTACCCTGACCGCCCTTGCTTACCCGTAAGAGTTCTTGCCGAATATTGCTTCCTCATCCTCTTCTTGTGTATCTTCACCCTCTTCTTGTGTATCTTTACCCTCTTCTTATGTATCTTCACCCTCTTCTTGTGTGTCTTCACCCTATGCTTGTGTATCTTAACCTTCTTCTTATGTATCATCACCTTCTTCTTGTGTATCTTCACCTTATGCTTGTGTATCTTCACCCTCTTCTTGTGTATCTTTACCCTCTTCTTGTGTATCTTCACCCTATGCTTGTGTATCTTCACCCTCTTCTTGTCACTCTGTCACTCATTTCTGTCTCTCGGTCTTGTCCCATCGCTGCCTCATCTTTCAAGAGAGGAGGATGTGTGGCTTTTTTTTTAGAAGTATTAATTTTAGGTTTTCAAGATGATACCCTGTCTCTTCCTCCTTGTCTCTCCTCCTCCTCCTGTGTTTACCTTCTTTCTACTCATTCCATCCACCTCTCCATTTGTAGTTTCCTTCTCTCCTTCGTTCCCTCCCCTCTCTCCTTTCTTGCCCTCCTTATCTCTCCTTCTATGCACTCCTTATCTCGTCTTCGCTTCTTCTCTCCTTTTCTCATTCTCTCCTTTCCTTCCTCACTATCTCATTTCTTTCCTCTCCACCCGTTTCCTTCCCTCTCGTGCTCATACCATCCCTAGCCCAGACCATGTTGGTTCCACCTTTATCTCGAAATCTACCTCCTATCCTTCTTTCAGTTTTCCTACCTTGCCCCTTCCTCCTTCCGTCCCTTTGCCTGGCTTTCTCCCCTCAAAACAAATATTAAAAACCTATTCATGACTCGTTTCAGGTCCCTTAACAATAGCGCTCTGGAGAAAGAGTTTTAATCTCTTACCGTAATACTCTGATTCTTCACTATGAACCGGGAAGTAGGAAAAAAACTTGTACAAAATAAATCTCCTGCTGGTATAGTGGGTATGAGAGTACTCGTCTATCTGTATTGACCTAAAAATGAACAAAAGAGATCAAGATCTGTTATATATTATACTTTCTTAGTCTAATATATAGAGCAATTCCTACGATTTTGTTATATTTATATTTAATAATGTAAATTGAGTTAGTTTCAACAGCCCTTTTGTCTAATACATTACATTTATTTACGGCCCCAACACTGAAGCTATTCTTTCCGACATCTCTGTGACTCGTTTTTCTCTTTATTTATGCGATATCAATCTGTTTTTCTCTGGCTTTCAATCTTTAATGTAGAAATTATGCTTCCTTGATTTCACCGCTGTTCCTAGTGTGGTGAAATCCCGTTTCCTTAAACCCAGACCTCTCGGGTCATAAACGAGCCTTGTTGAATATCTCATGATTGTTTCTAATATTGTCTACATTATCAGAAGAGAGACCTCAGAGTGGCATGATGTTACAAGCAGGATCCCACAGTTGTAAGCACTCTGTGCATATTCCTAATCTACGTGAATCTTCTGCTTTTCACAGAAAACTAGAATCCTTCATCTCAAAGTTTACCGATGCTGCAAAATTTATGAGGAAAATAAATATGATTTACTACTGCTAGGAGCTGGAGGATAACTTTAACAAAATAATTGAATGTTACAGCAAATCGCTGCTAGTGTTAATCTCACGCTAGTGCAAAATAATGGAGGTGGGTGGTGCGAAGTGATAACCAGGCTCGAGGCAGTGCCTGTATACCACATTTATCACACCAGTTCTGGAACATGTAGCACCAGCATGGAATCCTTAACTCTTTAAACACAACATATAGCAAAAGAAAGTTCATTCACATATACAGTACTTGGCTGAAATTTCAATTGTCTCGAGATCAAATCTACCTGATGAAGCTGAGCAAATTTTCAGTTCGTTTTTCACAGTTTGTAAAACGCCAACAGGTATAAAGTAATCGGTCTTCACGAACTTAACTTTCCTTCTGTAACTGTAGTTACTTTATTACACATACGCCGCCAGCCCAGTCAGAACCAGCGGCTTACCCCACCTGTGTGAACGTGACTTTGTTCTTACAAAAAAGCTAGACACGTAAGGATATGAAAAAAACACCGTTACAGAGGAAGTTTAGCTTGAAAATGTAACAACCAACATGAGAAAATAAAGGCCAACTCAGGACATCATTTTATA
This sequence comes from Procambarus clarkii, assembly GCF_040958095.1. NCBI lineage: Eukaryota > Metazoa > Arthropoda > Malacostraca > Decapoda > Cambaridae > Procambarus > Procambarus clarkii. The sequence continues at coordinate 22,641,624 of NC_091201.1, forward strand.
CAAGATATGAGAAGAAACAAATGGCGATAGAGTTATTGAATTAAAACATGACCAATTAGCTAAGTGGGGGCCCAGGAGCTAGACCTTGGTTCTGTAAACTGTATAAGGTAAGAACACATGCACACAGATGAAGTAAGCCACCAGCCAGGCCTTGGATTCCCCCACTAATTGAACCATCACTAGAAGGCTTCAGATGGTCCGCAGGAGCGCGCCCAGACGCGCTGAAAATGTCATCAAAATCCCCACCTGATAAGTGGCTGCAATACTTGCTACAGTTTTTGTTATTTTCGTAATCTGTTTGTTAGAATAAATGTCTTCATTTCTGCGAATAGGTGCATAAATGTTGGATAATGTGTGTGTGTGTGTGTGTGTGTGTGTGTGTGTGTGTGTGTGTGTGTGTGTGGATGAATACATGGATAAACTTATGGACAGATGGATAGAGGGATAGATAAACGGATTGATACATGAGTAAATAGGTATATGCAGGGACAGATGGATATATAAAGTAATAGATAGATGAACAATAAGATGGGTAAATATGTAGATAGACTGATGGATAAATAGGTGGATAGACTGATGGATACATAGTTGGATAGGTAGATGCAAAAATAGGTGGAGAGATAAATGGATAGATATACTGATTGATGAATGGATAAATATATTGATTGATGAATGGATAGACTGATGAATAGATGGGAAAATCTATGGCTTCATGGATACATGAATGGATAGATAGACGGATAGATAGATGGACAGACGGGAAACACAGACCCGTGCAACGATGCGTGCCTCGCCCTCCTAGTAGACAATATGGGGTTTCCAATATTCTTATGGCATTATGTTCATATTAATGTAGTTGAGGTTCTAAGTTACAACCGCAGTACAACGGAGCAGAATGATTACTCGAATTATCGACATGGAAAGGGATCGATTGAAATATCTGTCGGCATTTTTGTCTGTTAGTTTACACAAACTCTACATATCGACAAGCTAGTGTTTGAGAATCTCTCCATGGAAAAACAATGCATTTTTCAGGTGTAAGTATATTCTGTTATTTGATCCATAACATTGTAATTTTTGTAACAAATAAAACGAGTTTCGTTTCCTATAGCGTAAATAAAAAAAGCGTTTATTGCCATATGAAAAACCATGTCATTTCTGCTTAATGGGACAAAAGGAAAACTTATTTAAAGAAATTTTCCGGGAATTTTCTCAACAGAAATATCCCCCAGATAAAGTGCCAGCAACGATACGCCATAGAGATATACGGCCAAAGTTTCAAGACTGGATTGCAAAGTTAGTGTTAACTCACTGGAGTCTCTTCTATCTTCAGGCAACATCAAAATTCCATCATCATCCCAGAGGAGACCCAACAAATACACGAAATGTTAAAAACACAACAGATCTGGAGCGTTGCAACGTACTGTTATCGAGTGGTCTTGCCTCCAGGTATGAGGCAAATGTTAATCATTGTATTTTATTTCTTATGCTCTTTCCTGCGAATTCCTTGCTATATCTGGGACAGAGGTCGTGTATTATCAACACGTTTCCTCTCTTCCCACATCCTCCAAGTATTGGCACTGTGGTGCTGGTGACAAGAGTGGTGCATTTCCAGCCTGTTTGTGTGTTTGTGTTCCAACTCTGGTCCTCAGAGCTGCTCTCTTATCTCAGATATATGTAAGTTAATAGGAGTTGCTTTCGATAATCGTTTAACCTGACGATGGTGTCGAGTGATGCAATATATATATATATATATATATATATATATATATATATATATATATATATATATATATATATATATATATATGTCGTACCTAGTAGCCAGAACGCACTTGTCAGCCTACTACGCAAGGCCAGATTTGCCTAATAAGCCAAGTTTTCCTGAATTAATATATTTTCTCTATTTTTTTCTTATGAAATGATAAAGCTACCCATTTCATTATGTATGAGGTCAATTTTTTTTTATTGGAGTTAAAATTAACGTAGATATATGACCAAACCTAACCAACCCTACCTAACCTAACCTAACCTATCTTTAGAGGTTAGGTTAGGTGAGGTAGCCGAAAAAGTTAGGTTAGGTTAGGTTAGGTAGGTTAGGTTGTCGAAAAACAATTAATTCATGAAAACTTGGCTTATTAGGCAAATCGGGCCTTGCATAGTAGGATGAGAAGTGCGTTCTGGCTACTAGGTACGACATATATATATATATATGTCGTATATATATATATATATATATATATATATATATATATATATATATATATATATATATATATATATGTCGTACCTAGTAGCCAGAACGCACTTCTCATCCTACTATGCAAGGCCCGATTTGCCTAATAAGCCAAGTTTTCATGAAATAATTGTTTTTCGACTACCTAACCTACCTAACCTAACCTAACCTACCTTTTTCGGCTACCTAACCTAACCAAACCTATAAAGATAGGTTAGGTTAGGTTAGGTAGGGTTGGTTAGGTTCGATCATATATCTACGTTAATTTGAACTCCAATAAAAAAAAATTGACCTCATACATAATGAAATGGGTAGCTTTATCATTTCATAAGAAAAAAATTAGAGAAAATATATTAATTCAGGAAAACTTGGCTTAATAGGCAAATCGGGCCTTGCATAGTAGGCCAAAAACTGCGTTCTGGCTACTAGGTACGACATATATATATATGTCGTACCTAGTAGCCAGAACGCACTTCTCAGCCTACTATGCAAGGCCCGATTTGCCTAATAAGCCAAGTTTTCCTGAATTAATATATTTTTTCTAATTTTTGTCTTATGAAATGATAAAGCTACCCATTTCATTATGTATGAGGTCAATTTTGTTTTATTGTAGTTAAAATTAACGTAGATATATGACCGAACCTAACCAACCCTACCTATCCTAACCTAACCTATCTTTATAGGTTAGGTTGGGTTAGGTAACCGAAAAAGGTAGGTTAGGTTAGGTTAGGTAGGTTAGGTCGTCGAAAAAACATTAATTCATGAAAACTTGGCTTATTAGGCAAATTGGGCCTTGCATAGTAGGCTGAGAAGTGCGTTCTGGCTACTAGGTACGACATATATATATATATATATATATATATATATATATATATATATATATATATATATATATATATATATATATATATATATATATATATATATATATATATGACAGTGTCAGACCACGGAGGAAAATTGAAACAGGAATTTCCTTAAGTTTCCTGTTTGTTTGAAAATAAGTTAAGTTTGAAAATAGTATCTATATTTAATCCTGTATGTGTTGCATCCGTGCCTGGCGTTGGGTGTGGCCCTCCCTGAGTTGCTCCAGTGTTGCAGGTGAGGCTGGTGTTGCAAATGTTGCTCGTATGTTTCTTTCTCACCGACGTTTGTAGCTTTCTGGTTATGATCTGTGGCAACATTATTGTCTGCAACAGTTGATATTGCTTTTATTTTTGTAATATTTTGTCTGTCTTGACATTTCTCGTGCATGAGGCGGCGTTTACTGTCCTCGTGTATTGAACTTCAGTGTCTCTAAAATAAGGAAGGAAAATAATGTGAAATAACACACAGTGGAAAGAAGGGAGGGGGGAAGTATTTAATGGTTTGGAAAGTGTATAAATGTCGGGGGAGTGAAAAGTGTCGTCGTAGAGGCAGGATGTTATAAACGTAAAGTTGTTATCATTAATAATGTTACTGTTTATACTCCAGTGTCTTGCAATATTTCACGAACATGTGTGAATTACATATTCTTAGATAAAGTACGATTCTTGTTATTACTATTAGTAATGTTTCAGTGATGTTTGTGCTACCTGGTGTATTTTTTCCTTTATTCATATCTTTACTGATTCAGTTATAATTGTATTATAAATACTGACCCGTTTTATTTCATTCACACATTTCAGCAATCAAGGCAGACTGCAAACTCTGTAACTATTTTTTCAACATATATCATCACAGTGGCTTATTTTTAATTAACGCCAATAACTAGCAGAATGAAAGAATGACATTTATGTCTGATAACTTTTCAACTAAATCGTTGTTTGTGTTATGATATATTTATATACATGTATATATCCCTGCTTCAAATACGAGGTCTTGGAATGCCTCCTGGCTCAGCATATATTATATATATATATGTCGTACCTAGTAGCCAGAACTCACTTCTGAGCCTACTATGCAAGGCCCGATTTGCCTAATAAGCCAAGTTTTCATGAATTAATTGCTTTTCGACTACCTAACCTACCTAACCTAACCTAACCTAACTTTTTCGGCTTCCTAACCTAACCTAACCTATAAAGATAGGTTAGGTTAGGTTAGGTAGGGTTGGTTAGGTTCGGTCATATATCTACGTTAATTTTAACTCCAATAAAAAAAATTGACCGCTTACATAATGAAATGGGTTGCTTTATCATTTCATAAGAAAAAAATTAGAGAAAATATATTAATTCATGAAAACTTGGCTTATTAGGCAAATCGGGCCTTGGATTGTAGGCTGAAAAGTGAGTTCTGGCTACTAGGTACGATTTATATATATATATATATATATATATATATATATATATATATATATATATATATATATATATATATATATATATATATATATATATATATATACCAGTTACATTTGCAGGGTAGTAATCAGTCAGCCGTTTCCTTCATTTATCCGCTGGTTCCCTTTATCGTTCAATTATTTTTTCTTTCATTTCTGCATGTATCAGGCAGCCACCCTAGTCATAGCTTTCATCGTCTCCAATCTCCTTCCCCATTTCTCTGTCCCTTTAATCATTTAACTGTCCCGTTCTTCACGTCTCTGGCCATTTCGTCAGTTCTCTGTCCCCCTTTTTAACTTTTTCTCATGAAATCATTAAATCAACACATCTTCCTCAACCTTATCAAAGATTAATTAATTTCCACTCAAGTCCTAATCACCAATAGCATTTTTAATTTATCTTGTAACTCCCTCTTGGTTACGTAGTGTTTCGTCTCATTTTCTTTGTGTCTCATCTTTTATGAAGCATTCCTTGTCTCCTTCGATGACATATTACGACAGTCCGTCCTCCAAACAAAGACCCGAAAGTGATTCCATGCACCCGCCAACCCCCTCCCCCCCCGCCCCCTTGTTTATGAATGAAACAAGTGTGTAAACCGTGTTTCATTCATAAACAGGGGGTTGACGGGTGCATGGCAAGACTTTTGAGTCTTTGTTTGCAGGACGGGCTAGGTTTCACAAGACTCTCAACTGATTGAACATTTCTCAAATAGTGCTTCATTGACGACCTCTGTTCGAATCGCAACTTTGAAAATGCTTCATCTACGTATTAAAAATACAAACACCAATAGTATTTTTGCATACAACTGTTGCATACAAATTTTTTGGTTAAATGTGGAGGTTCTGTTGTATACAACAGAACCAAACCTAACCAAACTGTTGTATACAACAGAACACACTTAACCAAACCTACATCTAACTATAAATTCATGAAATAAATTGATTTATGATAAACATGAAGGAAAAATTTATGAATGCGTCTTTGGGAACGCCCGCTGCTTTAACAAGCCTGGCCTGAGGACAGGTTGTGGGGACGGGTTGCTTCACTGATACAGTGTGATACAGTTCGAAGCTTTGAGACAATCATTCCTAGTCTCCATCATTGCATTAAATGCTTAAAGCACAGAAGCATATACACAAACTCCCAATACGTTCAAACACACTTCACACAAGAAAAAAGCTCGCACATTCCTTTGTATATGAGACTAACTCTATTTAATTTACGAGAGCTTATCATGCATACCTTTACTCAGGCCAATGCAATGCAGAAACTAATCACAGTACGAGTCTTTGTGTTACTAAGGAGAGCTGCGCAGCTGCCCTGGCTGGAGACCCCAGGTATCACATCTGGCCCAGTTTATTTTAACACCTGACTTCCCACTCGCCCTCCGTCCCTTGCCTCTCTTCCCCTTGTTGCCATCTCGTTGTTAGGTATATTGACTACAAACTCTGTGAGCCTTTAGTGAGTATAAGTGCCCAGTTAATCTTTTCAATTTACACACACACACACACACACACACACACACACACACACACACACACACACACACACACACACATATATAAGGACATAACCAAACCTAAGAACAGCACACTCGTAGGAGCTCCTCTTAGAGAGATGGCCATCGACTAGGTCCTTGGTAAGAAGATCCAAGGAAATAAATTGTTTGAAATAAGCGTCACAACCTCGTTTTGACGCTTATTAAAAACAGAAACCACGTTTGATTTTCTATACACTATAGATGTAGATATTCCTTAAAGCATGGAACTTGGGCCGATCCCCGAATGGCCTATGACACATACCATCCTTTCCCCACAAATTTCACGAAAGAAAGTGGGATGAAGCCAGCCCCAAGCGGCCTCCACCAACTTCAGACACGCACAGACATTCTAATTTGTTGGTATAGATAAGTGTTGGTGGACATTAATATAGCTTATTATACTTTTTCATTCTTGCATTAATTAAAACTTCCCTTTTGCCCCTGGAGGTGTGATGTCTTACTCGTCATGGTGACGAGTAAGACACATCATTCTGAACCTTTTGGTATCTGCCTCTCAACAGCAAAATCGTTTGACACCGCTGGGTTACAAGATAAAGAAGGTTCATGACAAAGTATCCACTTAAAATTCTTGATTAAATCCATTCATTAAATTCGATTCAGATTAAATCTTTCGTAGCATTGTGACTTACCCAACTAATAACTTCATATTTTTGTTAATTTTCTAAAGTCGTAAAGTTACATTCAGTACCATAAATAATCCAAAATTATTACCCAAGCTGATGCCAATATATATTTGGCACATTGTTTAAATAATGAGGATGTTCTAACTAATCAAATAATTAGAATTTTTTACTCTAAATATCCAAAGACAGAAGCTGTTATCCAAAGAGAAATATCAATATATTTACGCTTTCCGTTTCTAAGTGACAAAAATTGCTGTTTATGTATTCTAGACGAATATTCTACCAGGAATGAATTATGTATTCTCGAGTACATTTATTACTTGTCTGCTTGTGCACCCCGCAGAACATGAACATATGTTTGACAAAAGTTTGATACGACGCGGCATGGAAATGTAAAGAGAAAATTGCAATTAAAACTTTCGAAAGTTTGTTTGACACAAAATTGGAATAAACACACACACCAAATTTTGTTTTGTTTTGTCGCCGTTATGTGGTCACGTGAAGCCGAGATAATTTTCGTTTGATATATATTTAGAATGAACAAATTTTGAATGGAGGCTGTTTGGTCCAACTACCGGAACGTCTTGAGATTCTATTATGTTAGCATCATAAATGAATAAGCTTGCACTAAATCTAGCAGACGAGGGCACAACTGTCAGGTATTTTCAACAAATATTATCACTCGTGCATGAATTTTAAATTAATATGAGCCTGTAAGAAAGCATTGATATTTTAGAAGATATTCTATTGAGGCAAGGAAACTTTACTTGGTTTTGTGTCAGACTTGAGGCTTATCAACTGTGGGAGAGTTATTAAGCACTAGCCACCGTGGGAGGATTACTAAGTACAAACAACCGATGGAGGGTTATTTATGATAAGACATCGAGGAAGAATTGTCAAATAACATACATCGTGGTACGTTGAGCACTAATGTTTAGGTAAATGTTCTGAGTTGTCTTGCAACAGCACATATAACAACTCTGAGAGAATCAAGATATGCAAGTTCAGTCCTTCCTATTGACATAATATTATCTCATGGCGCCATTTTCTAATTCCTATGATAAAGGAAAAATTTATTCTCATGTCTCATTTCACCAAGATACATATGTTGTCAGGTATCACTTCAACCCTACAGCAATGATGTAGAATAATGACAATATCCTTCATGGTTTAGTCAGTACATAGCTGGTTATAGAGACAGCCTAAGCCCCGTTGCTAGAGCAGGAACCAAATGTACTGCACACTTAGCACTTTTTCATTTCAGTGTGTTTCTCACCGTCTCTCCACTTCTCGTATAACACTAAAGTGCTCGCTTCTGTAGTATACAATGTACACACACAACAAACGGAGTACATAAACACAAACTTGTATATGGAATAATATAGAGCCCTGTATACTACATAAGTCAGAAGAATCCTGGAGAATGTAGCTCCAGCGTTGAGTACGTATCTTATCAAGCCCAAGACTAAAATTAGGTTCAAAGGTATGCCACCAGACTAGTACCAGAACTGAGGAATATAAGCTGTGGGGAAACTACCAGGATATTGTTCATGAGGAGAATTTACTTAGGACTTGAAAAGTTAGTACTGTTTATACTTAAATATTACTCTACACTAGACAAGCAAAACAAAATGATCAGTCCTTAGCTACAATTGTAAATCCTTCTCATCTAGTCCTAGGAAGGACAGCGGTCTGTAGAGGGCAGGTAGGTTCCCTAAAGGAGAATAGAGTAGTTGATTGGAGACCCACAATCTACTTGCTGGTACTTCAACACATCAGCTTGTATTTTATTCAAAGACAAGATAATAAAACACAGTTCTATTACTATGAACACTGGTTTTTGTTCTAGATCAAAGATCTGAACAATATACACAGTCTAGACTAGCTCTAATATTATTGCACAAGCCAATAATCAAATTATACTACTAAACACAACTGGGTAGTAGTTGCATTATACAATCTATATATACATATATGCAATTAAGCAACAAAGATATTATATACAATAAGATTAATAAAATAAATTAATGTTAATTACTATAACAATTAATTATTTGATGAATTATACAAAAGAATTATATATACATGATATTTATATATATATTCAGATATATTTAAATGAATAGATTCAGTCAATGATGAGAGTTCAGTTACTGAAAGATTAAATCAAAACTTACTAATTAATGGGGGCTTTACCTCTCAGCCTAACGACGCTCAATTTATATATAGACTTATTAAGGTTCTAAAGCATGCAATTGGCCAATTTACACTCTACAGAACACTTATACTCATCCAAAACTGAGAACCAAAACATATCTGACAACTTGCCAAATGGTATCTCTCTAGATGAGATAAGGCTCGGTATTTAGAAGATATCACAGCTTTGTTGCAGAATAGATTACTTATAGCAGTTGCTAAGATATAGAATATACGCCGTTTCGTCTATCTTAGTTGATGATGTGGGAGGTGTTAAGCCTATCGAGTCCTTTAGTACATGAACTCGTCCTTAGTACTCTGGATATGTGTTGTTACGATTGATTTTCTAGAATTGATATATGTATATAGTTCAGGAACTCTCTGAGTATCTTAAAGAGTAATCACTGAGGGTTATAATTAGTTTGTGCGTAAATCTTGCTGTAAAAGGTCTCTAGCACCACACACTAGTACACTCTTGTAATGTAAACACTGCTCTGCCTTGGGCGCTTGTAGTCCGAGCTGGCTGCCACGGCCTCCAGCAATTCATGTGATGGAGACAGACTCTATACACAGTTTCAAATAAAGATATGACAGAGCTCCGTAGGTTCAAGAATCTGTACACTCAGTTGATTGACGGTTGAGAGGCGGAACCAGAGCACCGAAGCTCAACTCCCGCAAGCATTATTAGGAGAGTACACCTAGGCATCAAGAGAAACATATAAAACAAAATAGAAAAACACACAAGCACTCACAAATATACATAAGAGAAAAACTAAAAAAAACACGAAAAAAGTACAAACACATTAGATACTCGCTGCCTTGATAAGCACCAACCACCCAACTAAGCCGACCACCCCATTAAACCTTGTCTATAAACCTGCGACACTGATAAGGACTTTACGATGCTGTCAAGCTGATATAAGTTTATTTTTACAGCGTTCTTACATCCAGTCAAACCATTAAGTTGGGCTGTGAGAAGCGACTGTAACCCTTAAGCCTTAACCCTCCAGGTCCCTAACTTTCCCCGGGGTGTTAATGATGCCACATAGCAGGTGACAGTCACTGACAACACCAACACGTTGTCGAATCACAAAGAACCTTTCGGGAGTTTTGGTGGATCCCAAGGTAACCCTGTTGACCAGACCACACACTAGAATGTGAAGGGACGACGACGTTTCGGTCCGTCCTGGACCATTCTCAAGAATCGACTTGAAGATGGTCATGAGGATGGTCAACATACTTTAGCCACGTTATTGTGACTCGTCGCCTGCATAAGGTAACCCTATTTTCTCGCTCCACTTCATCTTCGCCCATCACCATCTTTTGGTAATGGGTGGAGTTGTGGAAATACCACATAGTATTTGGAAATACTACGAAATGGTAAAAGAACATTTCGTAGTACTGTACTCCTAAGCCGCTATAGTTGCTACAGAGCGAAAATTTCCATTTCAATAATGGAATCGCTCCTGCACAACCATTGAAACTTTGTACAGGAAAATGGTCTTTTGCAGTTTAACCCAGAACAGGTAAAGCACAGTCAGACGAAATTTTCAACAGCAAAGTATCCTTCCCCCTGTGGAAATACCCGGAGGTTAGGAAAAGATTTCCCTCCATGGTTCCAACTAAAGTTACTGGAATTAAGATTTATCGGGAATTTCAAATGAGATGGCTTAAGCAGATTCAAGTTCGGAATGAGAAAAACTTTTGGCCTCAAAGGAAAGTAAGAAGTGGGGGGAGTTGACTAGATGGGGTCGAGTGTCAGCGGTAGAGGGTAAGCATATATATATATATATATATATATATATATATATATATATATATATATATATATATATATATGTCGTACCTAGTAGCCAGAACGCACTACTCAGCCTACTATGCAAGGCACGATTTGCCTAATAAGCCAAGTTTTCATGAATTAATTGTTTTTCGACTACCTAACCTACCTAACCTAACCTAACCTAACTTTTTCGGCTACCTAACCTAACCTAACCTATAAAGATAGGTTAGGTTAGGTTAGGTAGGGTTGGTTAGGTTCGGTCATATATCTACATTAATTTTAACTCCAATAAAGAAAAAATGACCTCATACATAATGAAAAGGGTAGATTTATCATTTCATAAGAAAAAAATTAGAGAAAATATATTAATTCAGGAAAACTTGGCTTATTAGGCAAATCGGGCCATGAATAGTAGGCCAAAAAGTGCGTTCTGGCTACTAGGTACGACATATATATATATATATATATATATATATATATATATATATATATATATATATATATATATATATATATATATATATATATATATATATAATCACTGAAAACGAAGATTAATAATTCTAACATGAATTTTCTCTTTCTTATGTTTTTCTTCACTGTCAGTGGTAATGGAAATATCAATTCTCCAAAATTCATTTTTATTAATGGTCTGACGTGTAAAAGCGTTTCGTAAGGGCTTCTTACATTCTCAAAGACTTCTTTACTCTTAACACTACACATATGATACACTTGATACACAGTGTATGAAACATTTGACATAATTCTTGTTTTTCATTGGTTTTGGGTGAAGGGGGTACATGAGAATGGAAGTAACTGCAGAGAGCCTATTGGCCCATATGGTGCCTTGAAGTGGGTAGAATATAGTTGTGCATTAATTGGCTGTTGATTGCTGGTGTTGACTTTTTGATGTGTAGTGCCTCGCTGATATCGAGCCGCTTGCTATCGCTGTACCTATCGATGATTTCTGCATTGTTTGTTAAGATTTATCTGGTGATGGTCAGGTTGAGAGAAGAGATTATATGTTCCTTGATTAAGCCTTGTTGTTTATGCATTGTTAGTTGCCTGGAAAGAGACGTTGTTGTTTTGCCTATATACTGAGTTCTTTGGGACTTACAGTCCCCAAGTGGGCATATAAAGGCATAGAAGACGTTGGTTTCCTTCAAAGCGTTCTGCTTGGATTTTGGAGTTTTTCATGAGTAGTTTGGCCGTTTTTTTTTTGGTTTTATAATAAAATTTATTAATCTTAACTTTTCGGTCATATTCAACAACATACGTTTACAAGAAAGACTGCTACCAGAATATACTATGTATATAATTATATATATATATATATATATATATATATATATATATATATATATATATATATATATATATAATATATATATATATATATATATACATATATATATATATATATATATATATATATATATATATATATATATATATATATATATATATATATAACAAATTCATTTGTTCTCCCTTTACCTTTAACCATGCACACTCGCCAGTAGTCGGAGATTATACCTATGGAATCACTTTCTGAATAAAAAGCTCTCCCCTTCTTCCAACTATATTCAATTCGCCTTCCACCTACAACGCAGAAATGTCAGAAGTTAGTTCTGTCCTCTGCAATCTGAAGTTTGCGTCGAGTTGATCAAGACCATTCTTGAAATTCTTTGGTTGCGTGGTATGTTCGCTTCTTCCAATTCGGTGCAATGAAAATAATTTTTCACTTGTGTTTTAGCTTTCCAAGACTCTTCTTTGCCCTAACTCTTAAGTAGATATAGTTATATTATGTAGATATACATATGTACTCCGACCAGAAATACTCTTATTTCTTGTGTGTGAAGACAGCATATATTGCTGACATGACAGGATCCATCAGGGATCCGCCGACGATGTTATGCATTTTGAATTCCCAGTTGTGTGAGCTGTGTAGTCGAGAAAAACTTGACTTATGTTCGGCTTGCGTAAAGCTACGACTACTCTAGAGGTACCGTAGCATGAGGCGGTGTTCTAAGGAAGGTCGGTGTTCGTAAATAGCTTCCTGAATAGCGAAGTAAGCGCCACGACATACCTTACCAGGGCTGCATACTCAAGACTGGGTCTAACGTAGGATACATAGAGAGCACGTATGTTAACAGTACACCTAATTTAAGATGGTATCAGTGACAGACAAATAACAATAGTTTCTCGTCGCTTTCAGTCATTGACAAAACAACATTTAAGATAGGTGATGGCTGCGCCCTTCTCGTCTGTGTGGAGAATAACTCGCTAATTAACTTGAAGCAGGTTAATTAAACTCTGCCGATAGGGACTAACAGAAATGAACTTCTTGTCTCTGCATTAGACTCTCGCATTTAGGTTGATATAGGACCAATTAAACTATCGTGTCAAGCTCTTCACATTGGGTAGGGCCTTTACAGATATTATAATATTTCAGTTAAAACTGTAGCCACTATTTATATCCATCCATGAAAAATAAATTATAAATAAATTAAATACTAAAGTAGAGACAGAAAAAATGGCATGGCTTTATGTATAATAAATCAGTGCAAGCGCAAAAGGGACTTCAGCAGCTCATAAAATTGTAAAGGTAAATAAAATATGTTAGACTTTAGAATTAGTTTAAGATGTGTGTATAGAAAATTGGAGCTAAAAAATGGGGCTAAATAGGCGTAACAATTTTGTTGTTTAAAATTAGCTTAAAATAGAGTTTGAATGTAAAATTGGCTTGAAACAAGTTAGATATTAAAATGATGCTTAGCACTCGTATGTTGAACAAAATGGAGACCGAAGGTGTCGGTGTGTAACTTGAGTGATGTATGGCGTTAACACATTTCACAATGTGTTAACTCGCCTGTCTCCCCCCCCCCCCATAGACGAGTGTGGAAACAAAAAAGATAAATTCCCAGAAGCCAGCGCGACACACTGGACGGCGGTACCCCATTTTAATCTCTATTTCAGCGTCAGTGCAATTTGTGGGCATGAATTATTAAATTTTTATTTGTTATTTATTATTTAATATACAATACTTAATATTCATTCTGGACGACACTATTCTAATAGCATATATCTTAGTGGATGAGAATATTGTGTCAGGATGAAACGACACATCAGAAGATGGAGAAACGACGACATTTCGGTCCGTTCTGGACCATTATCAAATCGTGTAACTTGATAATACTTCATAATGGTCCAGGACGGACCGGAACGTCATCGTTTCTCCTACTTCTGATGTGTGGGTTGGTCTTCATATCTTCACCCAAGTTACTGTGTCTCATCGTCTGCATATTCTGGCAGCATATACCATACTGGACGAAACAATTATAGCAGCATATATCATACTAGACCTGTCTGTCTGTCTCTTTCTAGCTCTCTCTCTCTCTCTCTCTCTCTCTCTCTCTCTCTCCTCTCTCTCTCTCTCTCTCTCTCTCTCTCTCTCTCTCTCTCCACCCTTCCTCTCCTCCCCCCATTCCTTTTCTTATCTCTCCAATAATGGACAGACTACTCACACTGTTACTCTAACGGTGCCAAAGATCGTAAAGGAACGGATCATTCAACGATTATAATAACTTTTGACGACCTTTACACGAGCTGTAGAATCCAAGAAATAAACAGATATTTCCTCCCCAACAAATCCACAATTACGCCCCTTCGAGTATGTTCAGTCATGTTTAACGTCCTCTGTCAGGAACTATAATGGTCGGGAGTAAACTATATTAAGGAAAGCAACGTGGTATTTTCCAATTCTTTACGACGTGAGTGTAGTGGCACCTATATATCCTAAAGGTATACTGACGGTTAACAGATTTAATATATATATATATATATATATATATATATATATATATATATATATATATATATATATATATATATATATATATATATATATATATATTAAAAACAAAAAAAAGGAAGGGGGTGGTAGGAGAAAAGCACACAGAAACTTTATTGGAGGGGATCTAAACATTCCCTCTAATGCGTTATGTGTGGTTTCCTCCGAGGCTATGGGTCCCCCTTCTTCCAGCCAGAGGTGGTACTCCCGTCCTTATGTATATATATATATAATATAATATAATACACATCGTTATTGCTTAACTCTTGTTTGTTATCTCAGCATTCCTCGTTGTTATCCCAGCCTTTCTCGTTGTTATCCTGGCATTACTCGTTACTTACCAGGCTGTAAAATGTTTGAGGGTAAAGAAGAATAACGGGATACAGTGGTATAACCAGAGAAGAGATAATACTAGTGATTATTTTAGGCTAGATTTATTTACCTCTATAATCAATTGAGTCATTAGAGGCAAATGTTCTTTATTCTCGTCTGGTTACCAATTTAGCTCACATATATATTTTTCATTGTCAAATGCAAATTCTCTGAAACCAACAAATTCCGATGTTCATTTCCCAAACATTGCCAATAAATCTGAACCAACGATGGGTTTTTCCAAATTATGCAGCTGTGAAATATAACCCTCAGTGTTTTTTTCAACATTTGAAAAAAAAGTGAGATATGAAAACATTTGCATAAGATTGAAAATGCACGAGAAAAATCTGTATATTGTGTTTGTAATCTAAAGTTGGTTCAGAGTTCCCAAATACGAGAAATATTGCAGGGGGCTGTCATATGCATATAATCGAATCACCGACGTGGCAGTAAATTTGGCTCTGATAATGCGCCTCGGAGATAAAAAGTTTAAATATTTATGCACTTTAGAAAAATAATGTCAAGCAGCGCACAATGGTGAGAGCTGTTTATTTCCTAGCAAGGTAGAGTAGAGTAGTAACATTTTGAGGATTTAAGCGTTCTAGTAGGATGTATACCATATAATTAATATAGACGAATAAATTATAAATTTGTTTGAAGAACTATGTTTTAGGCACGTGATGCATTATTATATCTGAAAAAATTATTCACCTATGTACTCCAAATACAAATAATCGCCAAGAGAAGCTAAACACAAAACCTATCTAATCTGTGCCTGCCTATACATAGGATTTTAATATATAATATTAATTTGTGTCTGAGAACAAATCCATTTTCATTATAAAAATTAACGAATGCGTTTTGAAACAAGAGCCGCTTTAGCTAGCCGGGCTAGATTTCAGGTTGTGTGTAAAGTATTCTTTACTTACAAACAGCGGGGGTTTGGCAGGTGTATTACTGTTACTGTATTGCTGTTACTCAGTAACTGTCCATTATTTTTTAAGTAACTCTTTAAAGCTGCTGTTGACCCTCGAGAAACATTCATCAGCTTTGCAGGCGATGAGTCACAATAACGTGCCTAAAGTATGTTGACCAGACCACACACTAGAAGGTGAAGGGACGACGACGTTTCGGTCCGTCCTGGGCCATTCTCAAGTCGATTGTGAATCGACGAGAATGGTCCAGGGCGGACCGAAACGTCGTCGTCCCTTCACCTTCTTGTGTGTTCTGGTCAACATTCATCATCTTTAAAGTACTCTGCATTAATATTAGGTTTGCTCTCTTGTACATGTTAATATTACATATTAATATTCTAGGTATAGTTAGTCTTAGATTAGGTTAGGTGTTTACGTTCTGTTTGTAATTATTTGGGTATGCATCCCGTGCTCAGACCAGGCTCGTTAAAGCAGCGGCCGTTCCCCAGGACTCACCCATAAATCTTACGTTACTGTATATTAAAAAATAAGTTTGTTTTCATACATAAGTTGACATTATTCATAAAATGAATATGTATAATTATGCATAGGTTAGGTGTTTAGGTTCCGTTGGCGATTATTTGTGTTTGTAGTATGTGGGTGAAGCATTTACAGAGTAGAGATTCCAACAGAGGTCGCCAGCGAAGCACTCTTTGAGAAATGTTCAAACGTCATCAGTTGTAACTTGAGTGTAAAGCTACTTTCATTCATAAACAAAAAGCTGCTGGATTAGTGAACATTTAGCATTATTGAACATAGAAGATTTGATGCAACCTGTCCTTAGGCTGGGCTCGTTAAAGCGTGGGCCACGCATTCATTAATTTTAACGTATTGTGTATTTTAAAAATAGGTTTGTTCTCGTATTTAAATTAATATTATTGCATATAAAAGTTCATTGTTCAGCTTGGGGTGAGATAGGTTACGTCTGGTGCTTAGATTTTGTTGACGATTAATCATTTATGTGGATGAAGCTTTTCCAGAATTGCATTTCGAACAGAGGTCGACAATGAATAACTGTTAGAGAAATTTTTGAACATCATGATTTGAGAGTCCTGTGTAAACCAGTTTTTCATTTATAAGCAAGGGGGGATGGTGGTTAGTGGCTGGGATAACGAGTATTTTGACCTTTGCTGATAAGAATGGGCTGCTTTGGGGGGTCAGCAATAGTCTGGACGAACCTTTCCTGAAAATGGGTTGTACGTAGGTATTTAATTTATAAATAAGGGGCTTGGTAGGTGGATTAATGAGCATTTGGCACTTGTTTATGAGAAGTTGGTGATTGGTCGGGTAGAATTACTACTGAGCTCCTGGTTTCAATGGCCAGTTCAGCGATACCAGCTGACTGGGTGTAACCGGTGACCCTGAAGGTAAGAGCTCAATGTATAATGACCTAATAAATTATTGAAAATACCTGTCTTACGATACTTCACCCCGTCCTCATGTTTAGATAGTACTTTTGTACGCTGTAAACTAGAGGATGTGGACTCATTGTACATATATTGAAGTAATGGATAATTAGTGATATTAGGTACTATTCACTGTATTGAGTCCGGAAAAATAAAGCTAAAATACAAATTTAAATATTATAGTATAGTATGTACTGTACCATCGTGTAAATAGTACATATGTACTATTTTAGGTCTCAGCGTCGATTAGGATAGTTAAGTTAGGTTTCAAATCCTAAATACAATACCTTTTCTTGTTTCTCCAAATTCATTAGTACCAAATACTACTTTCTAATTGTCCATTACGGCAATATATGTACGATCGTATCCAAACAAAGTGATTGAACTTCATTAAGTGTAACGCAACACGATGAAATATAGCATAGTGATTGACACTTAGCTGCAATCGACAAGAAAAGATAATATGTAGAGCACCAGCAGTTCAAATTCCAGTTGCAAGGTTCGTGATGTTGACAGAGTTGTTTATACATCTTCTAATATAATGAAAATCAGACAAATAATCTTAGTTTCTACTGTTCTGTATTCGAAGTTCTCTGTTCATTCTGCCTCATCATATCTCAGTATGACAACCATCGTCTCTCGTCCCTCTTCCTCTACCCACTCGCCTCCTTCTCTTATTCGCCTCTTATATACTTTTTTAGGCTGTCTTCTCTCCTATTTCTACTGTCCCCCGTTCCTTCTCGCATCTGTCCTCCCTATCTTTCCCGCTTTGCTTCCATATTCACGTCTAATTTCCGTCCCCCCCCCCCCTCCCTAACCTGTGCTACCAGACTCCTTTCCTTTCGACCCCCCCCCCCCCTCCTGTTTCACCTCTCCGTGTGTATAATAAAGAGAGAAATCTTGGAAACAAAAATCTTCCTTCGTATCCCACTCCGGATCCACAACCGACCGGAAAGGTAAAGACAACATTGGCTTGTTTGCTTTCAATCAGCTGATTCGGACAGTCGTAAGTCAAATCAAACTGTCTGGAAATCAAGGTAACTTCGTCAGCTGATGGAGGGAAGGTGTGCTTCTGAGGATGATTAATCAAGTAACTATTTCAAAGGAAATACTAGGAGAGCCAATAGGCGTTGGAGCTGGTGTGGTACAATGTCATGAGAACCATGAAACGACCAGGGCTGAAATGGAACCAAAAATATTTTCAGTTAAATAAATGCAATAAAATGTGATTTCGAGAAAATGAATGAGAAGGCAAACTTTTAGATGAACCAAATATAGAGTTAATGAAAGAATATGAAGGAAAATTTTAGATGAACCAAATATAGAGATAAAGAAAGAATATGAAGGAAAAATTTTAGAGAATCTTTTGAAAGTTAGTTGAAACTAAGTAGGCAGAGATAATGAAAGAATATGAAGGAAAAATTTAAAGATAATCTTTGAAAGTTAGATGAAACTAAGTAGGCAGAATACGATTTAGTAAACGAGTGTAAAATAGAATTTAAGTTTCTTTAGAAGATCATTATCACTAAAGTTTCGACATGAGAAAGTCTGTCTCACTGCACGGTTTGTGGGTGCTTTTTGTATTGGAATGATGGATGGATTTTGTACCATCAAGCATAAGAAAGACATTCACAAAATGGAAAGACGATAAGTATCGAGTGACGAAGCTCGTATATAGATACAAAGTAAACTACTTGAAACCCGTTCAGATGAGCAGAGTCTACTCTGCCATAATATTATCAAGATTTAATGTAAAATTAAAGTATAGTATTTGATCTTGCAAGGAGAACAAAAATATTTACTTAAATCAAAGGGCATGACTAACATGTTTTAGGAATATCATTTAATATTTACTCATATCAATGTTTTCAAATAAAGTCAAACGTGAACTATCCAGCAAAAAAATAATTACTGTTCCTTTAATTCCTAATTATAT
This sequence comes from Procambarus clarkii, assembly GCF_040958095.1. NCBI lineage: Eukaryota > Metazoa > Arthropoda > Malacostraca > Decapoda > Cambaridae > Procambarus > Procambarus clarkii. Next base: position 22,660,879 of record NC_091201.1, read on the forward strand.
GCAGAATCTTACCAGAATTGAAAGTAATGCCAAATGAATATGAAAAAAAAAATTGTTTTCATTAAAAGTACATTTTTTTCCTGCCCCAAACATTCAATGACACAATGCGCAATCACACCATAGCTCCCATCCTCCTCCAGACAATGTCTGCCAGAGCAAAGTTCATATCCGGGCCTCTTCAAGACGTAACATTTAGCCAGGGAGCGAAGAAACCTGGGCTTGTACGTCACCCTTAAGATGGTGGTGGCAGCTCAGCCAGTGGCCAGAGTGCTCAAAACATCAGGCCGGGCCTCGCCACCTGGGAACAATATGTATGTCACATTTCTTCCGTATAAATCACTGCTGCTGGAACTCTTCTTTTCGATAACATAGTACTGGCAAGTTCACCTCTCGGAACGCCTCTTTCTTCTGCGCTTTTTATTTTATCAATTAAAAAAATACCAATAGAGAAAGCTTTCTCTAATGAATAATATAATATTTTCTTCTTTACCAATGTGACAATCTTTTGTAAACAATATACTTGTTTTCTTCAGTAAATAACACAGATGTTCCATTCTCATCAAGAATGAATAGCGACTGTGAGACAATGTTAAAATGTCTCTCCATTTCAAAATATATTTAGTATTTCTAATGTTTCTATATATATGTAGACAAATATTACGGCTAGTCCCCGAACTGAGGGGTATGATATACGAGGAATGACTACTGCACCTAAACCTCACGAAACTAGATGATAGAAGAGGTAGGGGATACATGATCATCACCCATAAAATTCTCAGGAATTGACATGGTATATAAAGGCAGTATTTAACACGGGTGGTACCCAAACCAGAGGACATAGGTGTAAACTTAGTACTCAAATGAGCCACATGGACATTTAGAACTTTTTCAGTGTCATAGTTAACAGATGGAATGCATTAGGAAGTGATGTGGTGGAGGCTGACTCCATACACAGTTTCAAATGTAGATAAGGTAGAGCTCAGTTGGCTCAGGAAGCTGTACTCCAGTTGATTGATAGTTGAGAGGCGGGACCAAAGAGCCATGGCTCAACCCCCGCAAGCACAACTAGGTGAATACCTACAGACACGAGTGGGAGTGAAAGGACATACCAAAGACAATTATGCACTCGAAAAGGCCATGAAGTATCCCATTTATCAAGTCATAGATGAATAACTATCCAATTCCACAGTACATATTCATAGCCATGAGTGGTAACCTGTGTGGTGTAGTGTTATGTCGAGTGTGAATGAAGTGAATGAAGGTGGAATGAAAGACTGATATGTCACAGCTGTCAGTCCATTGCATACCTTCCCATGGCTGACATAATACGCTGGGGCCCAATTTATTTTATGGTATGTATGTCTATTTACTCAACCAGCAATATCCATTTTTTTTATAGAAGCAAATACTGTTGATATTTTTAGCGCTGCGGTGGTCCAATCTCTTCTCACCTCTATTCCTGTCCCTGCACTGACCAATCCCTACTCTATTTGCAAATATATGAAATCTCATATATACAGGTCATAAAACCCTCCAAAACTTATATTTTATAAAAAGGTTTCCACTGAACAGTTATTTGTAGTAGGAACGAGTTGCATTACGTTGAAATTTTGATGACCAGACCACACACTAGAATGTGAAGGGACGACGACGTTACGGTCCGTCCTAGACCATTCTCAAGTCGATTCTCATTCTCAAGTCCATTCTCAAGTCACAATCGACTTGAGAATGGTCCAGGACGGACCGAAACGTCGTCGTCCCTTCACATTCTAGTGTGTGGTCTGGTCATCATACTTTAGCCACGTTATTGTGACTCATCGCCTGCACGTTGAAATTTTGTTTGCATTGTAGAGGAATTGACAGATAAATGTGCATTCCTTGAAGCCCTGGAGGATCTCAAGCATGCAGGAGTAGGTGAACAACAGTAGAATGTTTATAAAACACTTCGAGCTTATATTTCTGGGGAAATGCGTGTTGTAATATTTACATGACCAAAGCGTATTAAACCGTTCAGAACTGTCATTCTAAGTTTTGGGAGCGGAACCTGCTTACGGCGCGTTACAGAGAGAGGTGGAGTGCTGATTACAAATAAAAGTCCATTCAAACTTGTCGATGGCAAACCCCTCAAAAAAAACTCGTGTGGCATTTGTTCCGAATTCCCGTAAAACACCAAAATACACCGTCCCCCAGGCCTACAATAACCGTTAAACCTCAACCATCAGGACTACAAAAACCACCATTGTGAGTTTAAGTGAGCAGTTGCTCACTGCAACATGAAACCTCTTCCACACACACACACCCACACAATTATTTTAAACACCGCCACACACTTCTGCCACACTACAGCAAACGTACATACACTGGAATACATCACTGCACTCACACACAATAACAGCCATGCAACACACAATACCTGCCATGAAACTTAATTATTTTGTTCAGCACAACAACAGAATCTTTATACAAAACTAACAACACGTAACAACACAATGCAAAATATTTTCAACCTGGCAGCTATTTTGCCTTCACATTCCCTCGAGGAATGTGCATCGCTGAACCCAGGGACACGTAGCAACAGCCCGGTGGATCACGGCATCTGTGTAGCTCTGTGAAGCAGCAGCAGGTGGATTACATGTCCGGGGAAGCAGCAGCAGGTGGATTACATGTCCGAGGAAGCAGCAGTAGGCGGATTACATGACCGAGGAAGCAGCAGCAGGCGGATTACATGTCCGAGGAAGCAGCAGCAGGCGGATATCTGAACGGAGGAAGCAGGTAACGAAACACACACAGACGAAGATAATCATCCACCTTAACCATAACATTTGCTACAATATCACTGACCCCGTGCACTAGCAAGCCTGCCCAACGTACCAGCCAATCAACACTACACACCAGTAACATAACAGATCCACACCCACCGCCAATCCAAGGCGGACAGGCCCCTGAACTTTCAACCAACTCATGCTCTATCCACCATATAATTTTCTGAATTCCTAATGTTCATCTTTCTTCCCTTTCTCCCTCTCCTTACCAAGCCATTTGGCCATCGATATCCCCCCTCCCCCCACCCCCCCCCACCAAAAAAAAAAAAAAAAAATCTATATATATATATATATATATATATATATATATATATATATATATATATATATATATATATATATATTACTGGGAAAAACGTCCATTCCTAGATGACAATATTATAGGTGCTGGGATTGTAAACCAGTGTTTACAGTGGATTGTGTGTTTCTTGCGTGTCCTCGTTGAGTTATTTGAGTGTTTACATATTGTTGGTTCTATTCTCGTGGCTCTTGCGTGTTCCTGAACGGTTCCTTGGCCTCACTGGCATGTTTTATTATCCTTAACTTCAAATGATTGAAATTCATCGTTGTAAATATATCATCCAAATATTCTGGAAGTGTTTCAGATAAATAGCAAGGGAGGGATAACTCAAAGATCATTTAGAAGTAGAATAAATTACCAAACAGATTTCATTGATCCTAAAGGAACATAAGTATTTACGCTCGGCTTTAAAAAAAATATACATTTACCAACCTGGACCCAGAATTCCAATTCCTGTCTCTGCTCAGTTTATATTCTCGCGCTCCACTGTACATTATGGATGCATACCGCCCCCCCCCCCCCCCCCGGATGCCTGCATGCCAAATATGAAGTTCTTCCTGACTGAGTTTTGGGACTTGGCCGCAAATTTTAAACGAGTTCTATATTCCAGACCCGTGGAAAGTATGTTCAGCGCACGCACGCACGCACGCACACGTACACGCACACACGTACACGCACACGTACACGCACATACTAGGTAAGTACAACTAGGTGAGTACACTATATTTGTTTCGTTGTCCGAGTAGTTAACACATGGAATGATTGCATTAGGCAGTAAGATGGTGGAGGCCGACTCCATACACACTTTGAAATAGATATGATAGAGTCCAGTAGGCTCAAGAATCTGTACACCAGTTGATTGACAGTTGAGAGGCGGGACCAAAGAGCCAAAGCACAACCTCCGCAAGTTACCGAAATTCATAGTAAAGAAACTCTAATGATTATTGAAGGGCATATTGTCTATAACGTTGCGTTACACTGTGGAACATCTTCAGGTAAGAGAATGATTATACAATGTGCAAGTTTATCATAAATACACATGAGCGAAAGATGAAGTTGTTTGGGGGGCATGGTGGAGTATCACCCATAGGTAAAGAAATAGGGAAATAATGGAAATGGAAGCCAATCAAACAATGGGTAAGACGGTGGTCGGGAAGAACTCAATAGAGATGTCGTTATGCTATCTACATATGCTATCATGCTATCTATCTATAGCTAGCCCCTAGAAACCAAATGCAAAGTGTACATAACACAATACTCATAGGAACATGCTAGTTGAAAATACATCAATCCTGGCATCCACCACTGACAAAAGAACACTGCAAATACTGGAAGCTATACTCATAAAAGAAAAAAGATCCACCTTAAATATTCCGATATGGACTTTGATATCTTGCCTACGCTCAAATCCAAACCTCACCATACAGCTGCGCCGCAGACAGTCATTTTGAAGAATGTGCTGTCGCAAGTACACAGGAGAAACGTTTCTCATCACTGACTTCACCACCACCCACCACCTCACCTGTTGGCTGCAGTATACCTGGACTGTTATTATATTCATGGATTGGTCCAAGTCACCTTAAGGGAACCACCTTTCCCGTTACCAGGAATACAACGTCTCCTGGGGTAAGAATTTATCTGATAACCAAATATCCATCAATCTCATCATTTACAATCAACCGAAAGGTATATCCCAGTTACAGGAGAAAAAGACCCTGCCATGACGTATGCAGCAGAGATTGAGGATAATGTGGTCAGAGAACTAACAACGATCTCCAAGCATGTCCAAGTGATTACTTGCTCCTCTCAGCCACCTGTATTAGTAGCAGCTGTTCCTCAAGATGTACCTGGCCTTCTGCAGAATCTTAACCTGTCGGAGTTCGGCAAGTCACGAACTTCTGATTCTTCTTTAAACGTTATTTCTATCTTGCTAACATAAAGAGGGATACCATACCAGAATTTTATTTTAGTGATGATAATCCCCTATACCGTAAATATTGACCTAGTAAGTTTGATGATGATGCTGATTGGGCAGATGTGAATCGGTTGTCCCTGCTTCAATTAGAAATAACATCTTAGAGTTAGAAGAAAGAAAATAATTGAGTCATTAATTTAAATTATAAATAGCTTGGAAGATGGATTTTAGGAGGTGATTCTTGGCCCTGCAAGCACATAAACGCAAGTATAACTAAGTAATTTCTAGTAATTCTTGGATGATGACTCCCAATGTTACAGAGTAAACTGTATGTAATGTCGGTCGCTTTCAACCAATAATGCCCAGCGAGTGGCATCACGGAGATTACCAGGCCACAGACCAGCGCCAGGAGGAACATACAATAAGAGCTCTTTCACACAGTCGACAAATTCTCATAGGCGAGTGAAAATATAAATGGTTCGCCTGGTGTTCACGAGTGAAAAGTCTGTATCGAATCTGTCGCGCCAGACTTTCACAAACTCTTCCAATTTAGGAACTGCTAGTTTGCTTTTCGAAACTGAATGTTCCTTTCCCAGCCTGCTTTCGGGAGGTCTGGAGCTGGGTGGTATGGTTACAGTTCCCAACCTGCTTCTGAGTGAATAAGAGATTCTTGCTTGCCTTTACATATCTTGTAAAATAATCTAACTGGTTCTTAAGTTTTTCATTACTTCAATAGTGTTGGGGAGTTCTTTTGATTTTTCATAATAAGTACAAATTTTATTACATTATCACTGATATGAAAAATACATTTCTGAGTGTAGGATTCAATATATTTTCCCCGTTCTCCTTTAAGACCAGTACGATGCATAAAATAGCCACAGAGGACAGCTAGGGAAGCAAGTTCAAACAAAACAGAACAAAAATTTGAGAGCATTGAGCCGTACTCAGGAGACCGATATAATCCTGGAGACAAACTCCTACAATTTGGGCCTTAGTTGTCAAAAGATTATATAATACTGAGAAGTAAGAGGGAGCCACTCACAGTATTACTTAGGACTGTTATAATCATGTATAACCAGAAGTTCAACAGCCTTAGTTAGACCACTCGATACTAAACAAGCTAAGCGCTGATGACTACAAAATTACTAGCGTCTTAGAAGCCATTCTTGTTTAAGCAAGAATAAAGAGGTTAAGCCAAGAACAACAGAAAGAATTTACCATACGTACATTTTTTTAATGCTGGATTTTAGTCCAGTGATCAGGTACAGAATCAATGAGGTTCACGACTATTATTGAATGCACACAGGCAAGCATAGTAAAGGATCGATGCTCAATCGTATTATCATTAGCAAAAGACAAAGTATTCAGAGAACCATCAATTCAGTGGCGCAGATGTTCTTATATTACAGGCTTGAAGTCTAGAGATAAAAAATATATTTTCCTGAAGGATACTCGAAATTTCTCTTGTGCTTGCAATGTGAGATTTATCATTTAGAATAGTTTTCTAATACCCAGTTTTCCCTACGATACTATATAGTGTTTTTGATACGATAAAATGATCTGAAAACCTCGGTTTCTCTGTTTAGGTTGAGGAGGTCCTACTTTTAATAGATTCAATTTAAGCCTAAAATGTTTCTCAGCAGACATCAGCTAACAGTAACTCAGCAGCCGTCAGCTGACACCTGCTGACGGTACCTATCAGCGTGTCTCAGTTGACACCAAAATGCACCAACGGCAACTGACTCAAACTCTAAAATTACAATTTAAAATATTATCAAAAAGTTTTCTTAACTTTCATCAACTCGATACTACACCAGCAACTCGTTCGGATATCAGAAAAAGAATTTATAAATTTTTTTCCGTTTCAACATGTGTGTGTGTGTCTGGCCGAGAAAATATTTATGAATGCAATAATACCGGTACCATTTATCCCTCGCTGTTGACTTAATTCACCTCGTTGAATTAGAAATCGAGAAACAAACATTTCGTTTTTCGCTGTGTTCTGAATTTTCCAATATAGAAATTGAATAAACATCTTCGCTGGTAACTGTACACTTGAGCATTCATAAATACTGCAGAGAATAAGTCACAATATCGTGGTTGAAAGCAAACAAGCAACACAAGACACATGAAACAAAATGTGAGATATCTTGGTCATAACTCAGTCGTAACTCTTGCTCACTTACACATGATCACAGGCCAGGCTAATGGACCGAAACGTCGTCTCTTTCATATCATGTGTTAAGTTATTAATAGTGTTAGCATAGATTAACCAATGTTTACAGACATTTGCCAGATTGCAAGACAGCTTAGCAATCGGCTGTAACGCGCCTCAGTAAGACGATTTCTCCCAGAATGACGTATAGTTGCCTTAAAGGAGTATTCTTATATTTTGTTGCTAGCTATATTCCTTTCTTCATTTATTTTCATGGCATTGTCTTCTTGACTTAGTTCCTCTACGCATGTGAAAGTGATCCAATAAACTCGACCTTATAACTCTAACAGCACTTTATGTAATAAATTATGATCATATTTACCAACAAACTGGCTTAAATGTTGCGTCCAGGTACAGACGAACAACAATTATTAATTATATTCGTGCACGCGGTAGTGAAAAAATAACTACCACAGACAGAAAATACTAATTAACACACGCGCGCGCTCGCGCTCGCACACACACACACACACACACACACACACACACACACACACACACACACACACACACACACACACACACACACACACATACATACAGTTTTCAAGTGTACACAGTTTCAAGTGTAGATATGATAGAGCACAATAGGCTCAGGAATCTGTACATCTTGATTGACGGTTGAGAGCCAGACCAAAGAGACCGACCTCAACCCCCGCAAACACAACTAGGTGAGTATAACTAGGTGAGTACACACACACATCTTGATTGACGGTTGAGAGCCAGACCAAAGAGCCAGAGCTCAACCCCCGCAAACACAACTAGGTGAGTATAACTAGGTGAGTACACACACACACACAGCTGAGGTTTCGCGGCTGAGTGGACAGCGCTCGGGAGTCGTAGTCCTAAGTGCCCTGGTTCGGTTACCGCCCGTGGCGGAAACAAATGAGCAGAGTTTCTTTCACCCTGATGCCCCCTGTTCACCTAGCAGGAAATAGGTACCTGGAAGTTAGACAACCGCTACGGGCTGCTTCCTTGGGATGTGTGCGCGCGCATGTGTGTGTTAGAGAGAAATAGATGTAGTAGATATAATAGAGGAAAAATAGATTGAATAGAAAGGCGAAGGTCCAAGAGATAATAGCTCGATTAGTTTACAATTACAACACAATTTACAATTACAATTTACAATTACAATTTACAATTTACAATTACAATTTACAATTTACAATTATAATTTACAATTTACAATACAATTACAATTTACAATTTACAATTACAATTCACAATACAATTACAATTTACAATTACAACACACAATTAGTAAATACAAATAGTAAATACACACAGGATGAAGCTCGTAGCAGCTGTCTAACTCCTAGGTGATTATTCATTAATTGGCGAATAGGACATCAGCTGAAAAAACGCTGCCCATAAGTTTCTGCTTCGACCGGAAATCGAACCCGGGCCTGTTTAGACTTCGACTTCCCCCCCCCCCCCTCTCCATTCAGCCGCGAGGCCCCTCTGTGTGTGTACTCACCTATATGTACTCACCTATATGTGCTTGCAGGATCGAGCATTGACTCTTGGATCCCGCCTTTCTAGCTATCGGTTGTTTACAGCAATGACTCCTGTCCCATTTCCCTATCATACCTAGTTTTAAAAGTATGAATAGTATTTGCTTCCACAACCTGTTCCCCAAGTGCATTCCATTTTTCTACTACTCTCACGCTAAAAGAAAACTTCCTAACATCTCTGTGACTCATCTGAGTTTCCAGTTTCCACCCATGTCCCCTCGTTCTGTTATTATTACGTGTGACCATTTCATCTATTTCCACTTTGTCAATTCCCCTGAGTATTTATATGTCCCTATCATATCTCCTCTCTCCCTTCTTTTCTCTAGTGTCGTAAGGTTCAGTTCCTTCAGCCGCTCTTCATATCCCATCCCTCGTAGCTCTGGGACAAGCCTCGTCGCAAACCTCTGAACCTTCTCCAGTTTCTTTATGTGTTTCTTCAGGTGGGGGCTCCATGATGGCGCGGCATACTCTAAGACGGGTCTCACGTAGGCAGTGTAAAGCGCCCTAAAAGCTTCCTCATTTAGGTTTCTGAATGAAGTTCTAATTTTCGCCAGTGTAGAGTACGCTGCTGTCGTTATCCTATTTATATGTGCCTCAGGAGTTAGATTAGGTGTCACATCCACTCCCAGGTCTCTTTCTCGAATCGTTACAGGTAGGCTGTTCCCCTTCATTGTGTACTGTCCCTTTGGTCTCCTGTCACCTGATCCCATTTCCATAACTTTACATTTACTGGTGTTAAACTCCAGTAGCCATTTCCCTGACCATCTCTGCAGCCTGTTTAAGTCCTCTTGGAGGATCCTACAATCCTCGTCTGTCACAACTCTTCTCATTAATTTTGCGTCATCTGCAAACATTGACATGTATGATTCCACTCCTGTAAACATATCATTTACGTAAATTAGAAAGAGGATTGGTCCCAGCACCGATCCTTGAGGTACTCCACTTGTTACTGTTCGCCAGTCCGACTTTTCGCCCCTTACCATTACCCTCTGGCTCCTTCCTGTTAGGTAGTTCTTCACCCATACTAGGGCCTTTCCGCTTACTCCTGCCTGCCTCTCAAGTTTGTATAGCAGTCTCATGTGCGGTACCGTATCAAAGGCCTTTTGGCAGTCAAGAAATATGCAGTCTGCCCAGCCTTCTCTGTCCTGCCTTATCCTTGTTACTTTATCATAGAATTCTAAAAGGTTTGTTAGGCATGATTTCCCTGTCCAGAACCCATGTTGGTGTGTGTGTGTGTGTGTGTGTTTACTAGTTGTGTTTTTGCGGGGGTTGAGCTTTGCTCTTTCGGCCCGCCTCTCAACTGTCAATCAACTGTTTACTAACTACTTTTTTCTCTCTCTCTCTCTCTCTCTCTCTCTCTCTCTCTCTCTCTCTCTCTCTCTCTCTCTCTCTCTCTCTCTCTCTCTCTCTCTCTCTCTCTCTCCACACCACACACACACACCCCAGGAAGCAGCCCGTGACAGCTGACTAACTCTCAGGTACCTATTTACTGCTAGGTAACAGGGGCACTTAGGGTGAAAGAAACTTTGCCCATTTGTTTCTGCCTCGTGCGGGAATCGAACCCGCGCCACAGAATTACGAGTCCTGCGCGCTATCCACCAGGCTACGAGGCCCCCCTTGTGTGTGTGTGTGTGTGTGTGTGTGTGTGTGTGCGCTTGTGGTTCATGGGTGTGTATGCGTATATGTGTTTGTGAATACACTCGCTCAATTGTACTCGTCTAATTCGAGGTTGAGCTTCGGCTCTTTGGTCTCAACTCTCAACAGTCAATAAACTGGTGTACAGGTTCCTGAGCCTATTGGGCTCTTTCATATGTACCTATCATATATGCATGTGTGCACGCGCATGCGTGTGCGTGCATACGTGTGCGCAAGCATATATCTGTTCCTAAGGCAGAATTTTTTTTATAAATAAAAAAATTATCAAGGGAAAGCGCCAAGCCATTACGACTATATAGCACTGGGTAGGGGCCAGGATAAGGATTTGGGATGGGACGCGGGGAAAGAATGATGCCCAACCACTTGCACGGTCGGGGATTGAACGCCGACCTGCATGACGTTCTACCGTCGCTCTACAGTCCAGTCCAAGTGGTTGGGGTTCATGGGCAGAGCAACTACATTTTTAAGGAACACTACACGCATATTGTTGAAGTATGAAAGCACCCGTGCATTGTACACTTGTAATACACATTTGTAACTACTCATACCAATACCTGGCAACAGCTGCATAAAGTATTCAGCATAATTTCTAATTAATTTCCTCCACTCCAGTCAGAAATAAGAAGAGCTACAATATGCTCCCACAAAGTACCACTGTACGAGACACTGGTAATCCACAATATATACCAGCCCATACCAAGTCAGATACAGGTGACGTTGGCAGTGGTCTCTCTCTCCCAGCTGAATATTCATAGCTATAATGGAAAAATTATCACCTCGCAGATAACGGAGGGAAGACTGGACTGGGGAGGGTAATGGGTATGCAAATTGCCGAGGGCTGGATAAACTCTGATCATTGCCAAGTGAGAAAATGTAGTCAAATCACCGAGGAGACGAGTTCTTTCAATTCAAAAGTGAAATACTTTTGTTCTGAGAATATCAGAATTTACGGATAAATGCATGAACATTACCGAATAACTATTAAATGCAACCGGGATTATTTAAGAAAATCGAAAAAGTGGAAAAGATTGAAACAATAAATTAAAATTATTGTATGGAAAGGTGAAATATAAAATAATGGAATGGAAAGAGTGAAAGAATAAAATAAAATAATAGTAGTGAAAGAGTGAGAGAGCAGATATGACTATTGGGACCGAAATTGGTTAACGATTTTGTGAAGATTCTGTCCGCAATCCCGGATAATCCAGCAAATTGAAGAGTGCAACAATTTGTTAATACGGAGATTTGAGACTCGACATAATAACCCCACAAAAATAATTTTATTAAACAAAATTACACAAAAAGAAAGACTGGTACGGAAGAGCCTGAGATGTGTGTGTCAAAATAGCTGAATGTAATATAGAATAGATTACAAGTCTGGTTGCAAGTGATCACACTCACGTGTTACATATGAATATCAGTGGAGTACCAGGGGGGGGGGTAGGGTTATGTGTAAAACTTGGACTGCCTTTATCAGAAGCCTCCAGACTTCCTGTGGATTCAGTGGAATCCCAGGTTGTTTAACCTACACCATGTCCTGGTTCAGGGGGTTAGGAGTGGCTGGGAGTACCTTGGTTCGAGTCTACTCATTATTCCAGGTGAATTTTTCTAATTCACCTTGTATATTTAACATTATTATTGTATATTTAGCATTCACCTTGCACATACAACATTCACCTCGTGTCCTTAATATTCATCTTGTTGCTTGTATGTTATGGGCATTTAACTTTATCAATAGGTACAGTGAACCGATAAAATATTGCAGCAGAAGTTAGATAGCTGGATTTGTTGTGCTAATTTGTTACATGAAGGAGATTTTATGGAAATGTTTACATGTCATCGAAACAACATCTATGCTACCAAAAGTATATTAAGCAATCTCTCGTTATCATTTGTTAAAGCATAACTTTATTGATATATAATATGTATTGAAAGAACATTTTAAAATTTTGTGAGTAGACTATGTGTGAAAGCGCGCGGAATAAAACATAAAACAATAACAAAATTAATAAAAAATTAATAAAAAAATGACATTTTTATGACTTTTGTTATCGTTTATTTAAATTTTTACATTTGATTTTGTTTAATAAATTAGTATTACAGTTCAGGTCATTTTAGGCCACTCTAAATGTTGTTAGAACGTTAAAGTAGCAAAATGTTGGGCTTTAGTTCCTGGACACGATGATAAGACTCACTGGGGGAGACTGAGCAATATACTGAGGTGACGTCAAGTAACATATTGTATAAACTTTAGGCAATACTTTCAGGGGAAGTTTGATAATAAATCGCGTTGATGTGGGCGATGTGTTGGTTAACAGGTTGTGTGAGGTCACTTGATACGACCACGTTTCTTTGAAGGTAATTGAAAGGTGACGGATGCTGTGGGGAGGTTTGGTAAGATATTGAGCTGTTGTTAGTTAGCATATTGCGTGGGAGCACGATATTTTGCAACGGTGTTTATTTGAATACAAATGAAGGAAATTGTATTGTCATTCGATAGGATTGTATGAGATGGATTATGTGGATGTTGGTGTGTGTATAGTGTAGTTGCTAGGGTTTATATGGTGTAAATGTTGTTGTGTCTGTGTGTGTGTGATGTTGATGGAAGCATGGTGTTGTTGCTGGTGTATTTAGCTGTATTTAGCTGTTGCTAAATTGCTGGTGTATGGTGTGGATGATGGTGTATGGTGTGGATGATGGTGTATGGCTTGGGTGCTGGTGTATGGTGTGGATGCTGGTCAGGTCTCTCTCTCTGCCACTAACGTTAGATTTAGTTTCTTGAGTTTATCTGGTTCAAAACATTGTAAATCTTCATTTATCTTGGCGTTACCACTGGGCAGTGTCAGGTGGTCCTGCCCTCGCTCGGCCACGCTCCTCTCCTCTCACTCCTCTCCTGCTCACTCCTCTCCTCTCCTCACTCCTCTCCTTCTCACTCCTCCCCTTACCCACCTCCACACTTCTCCTCCCTCAGCACTTCTCTTCCAGTTTACACTTCATTTCCACTCCTATTAAAACTTTCTTCACTACTCTAAAAGTTTCCTCCATCACCCTCTACAAGTCTGATCATCTTCACCCTCCACGAGTGGGACCTCCCTCACCCTATTCACTTGCTTCCTCTCCTCTGTTTGGCATGCGTCCCGAATATATCAAATTTCCCCTTACTACTCTTAACCCATTTCCTTTCCTTCTCATCTAAATCTTCTCTCCTTCCTTCCTGTCCTCTCCCCTCTGCCTCTCTATCCTCTGCGGTCCTCGCTTTTCCCTCCCAGACTTGCTTCTCGTCCCATGGCGTCCCAGGAAAGGAGGATAGGGAAGGGGTGGCAGGCGGGTCCCTTCTGTAATAAGTAGGAGGAATCTGTCTCTTTCAATCAGCTGAAGACACAGCAGCTGAAGCACTCCCAGCGCTCCAGGTCTGAAACTGATGTCTAGTAGGAACATTCTTACGAACGTACGGATAATCTTGGACCAATAGCAATAGTGGTTTCTGCTGTTAAGTTCGAAATCGAGTTTAAAATTAGACTGAATTTTGCGGTGATGCAATTTTCTGCTGAGATATGAGATGCACTATGTTTGGCCCGTTCGTGTTGGCCCCACTAACACCCAATAGTTTGAAAATGGTTATTATTGTTTCTTAAAAAGAATAATTTTATTTAGCATGTGAATAAACATAATAGCAGTATTTGAAAGACTATCTTTTATAATCGAAAATTTCATTCTGTGTGGTAGAGTAAGCTGAGTATTGAAGAATGCTTTAAGCCATTATATCTATAGTGCTGAGATGTGATGATTATGAGTTTTAATATGAAGACTAGAAGTTAGAATATGATGACTAGCAGCTATGATCGCTGGATGTCTAAAACATTTGGACCTGCAATGTTAGAGGCGTCGATGGACCTCTCAGATATTCAAAGACAACAAATTTGATGCAAGAACAACAATTATTTGTAAGAAATATGGAAAACTTGCTGAGGTAATTAATTATGAGTAAAATTAATTATATTTTGCTACTGGCGAGATGAAGAAATATGGATCTGAGAGGATTATATACAGGGAGGGATAACAAAGGATAATAATCCATAATTTTTTTTAGAACTATAAAGAATAAATGATCACAAATTCGTACATGAATGATGTTAGAGTAGTATAAACAATGAATCCGCACGCTCTAATTGGTCTAGAAATTATTATGTAATAAAATTATTGTTTCCTCGTAATGATAATCGCTAAAACTACATTTAATGTATTTGGAAAACATGGCATGATGTTGTGCTCTATCTCATTAAGGTCAATAATGGGTATGCAACACACTATATATATATATATATATATTATATATATATATATATATATATATATATATATATATATATATAACTCCTACTGAACTCCTACTTTACTCTATGGGTGAACTCCTACTTGATTTACAAATGATATTCAATTACGAATGTTGCAACTGTTTCCTGGCTATTAACTAGCAGTTATATGCTCGCATATCCGGGCATATATATTGTTATAAATTGTTTTTTGTCGAAAAAATGTAAAACACCTTCCCACTCTCGTGTACATATATTATACAGATAAAGAACATTATTGAATGTTGTGATAAATGATGTGCATATGTCGCTCTGACACTTGTGCTTAACTGATATATTGATGTACTCACTGAAATACTTTGGTACTGCACCTTTCCTAAGACAGGCACACTGACACATGTAGAATACTGACATATTGATATATGTAGCGCGTGCACACAAAGCTCCGATAATTGTAACACACGTAGCTGGAAGACAAAAAGAGTTCTGGGAGACATGATCAACACATAAAAGATTCTCTACCCTGTCAATTCCCCTCATGAAGGCAAATTATTTGACAAGGATTGTACACGAACACAGATGGAAACTTTGTTCTGAAATAATCCACAGAGAATTACAAAGAGTTTTCTTCAGTGTCAGGGTGGTTAACAAATGGAATGAATTAGAAAGGGATGTAGTGAAGCCTAGCTCCATTCACAGTTGCAAATGTAGATATGATAGATCTCAGTAGGCTCAGAAATCCTTAAACCAATAGACAGATGATTGAGAGGTGGAACCAAAGAGCCGAAGCTCAACCACCGCAAGCACAACTAGGTGAGGACATTTATCACACATACTAACACATTCAGGTCAGGGATTGCTATTATGCGCCTTGGTTGTTCAGACAAACATTCTCTAATTAGAAAATTTATGGTGTGTTCTGATTGGTTTACACCAGACGCCAACAACTTAGTTTGAGTTATTGTTACACCCTCCAGTACAATCACTCCCTTGCCCATGTATTTACACAGTTCAAGTAGCTTGTAGGGGGAAGTATTTCGCGTTTTTCGTTAAATATCTTCAATTTACTGGTCACCAATGACAGCTAAGTGTAGCTATAAACTGTGAGAAGCAACGTGAATAGCGGAGAAGCAAAGGGGTATAGTGTAAAGTGCCGCATTGTGAGGTGTAGACTGTTGACTGGTTCGCACGGTATTTAAACGGGTTAAATGATTTAACGAGACCTGATACAAGAAATGGGAACAAAAATATTACCAATGGTAATATGATAATTAGGTGGCAATTGGCTGGTGAAAAAAAAGGAAATAGGAACGAGAGATCAAGAATGTAAAAATATTTTGTCAATAGTTGTATGCTAATGTGTAACCCAGAGGTCCAGTAGTTATACACCCCCAGCTTCCACCAGCGGGTGTAGACTAGTACACCTCCACCAGCAGGTGTAGAATACTATACCTCCACCTGTGGATATAGACTACTACACCTCCACCAGCGGGTGTAGACTACTCCACCCAACCGTATAACGACCTACGGTTCTCCTATCATAATAGAACTATAGCGAGAAACAATGCAAAAATATATGAGGGAATGGAAGGGGAGAGATAGCAAAGTGTGGAATACCTAAGAAGACTGCAGGAACCACTAGCTTCTCTCGAAAGGCATTTTCAGAAAACATCGGAGAGGGGAGAAAAAGTGAGGTTATTGAAGACCTAAACGTAAAACTTACCAGGAGTGAGAATCTCCGCTTTGCAATTTTGAAGCAAGATTTTTATTGCCTGAAACAATAAAAAACTGGAGAAAGAAGAGGAAAGAAAGGCAATTAAGGAAGTGAGTAGGATAACAGCGGAGAGAATTAAGTAAGAAGTGAATGTAATTGAGATATGCGGACCAAGACCTGACAAAACTTTACTGAAGTAGGGAAAAATTCAAAAGGAAAGAATCTAAGTCAACAGTGTTAGACGCTGTAAAAACTTAACAGGTCATGAATTATACAAGACGAGTTGGAGAGGGAAAGATCTTTAGTAATGTCCAACTAACCAGAGCCAGAAGGGAAACGCGTGGCACTTGAGGAGAAAGACCAGAGAGAAATAAAATTCTACACAAAATTCAGGCCAGGGATGCAACAATGGAAGTGGAACATTACTCTAGGCAACGTTGGTTTCAGAATAGGAGAGACCGGCCAGGGAAAGTTATTTTTATAAACAACAATCCAGTTAAATATTTACTGGCAGAAAAGAGACGGTTGGAGGGAAAAGTGAAGTACCATGTAATATGCAGAGACGAGTCACAACGTGGGTGAAGATATGATGACCAAACCATATATCAGAAGATGGAGACACGACGACGTTTCAGTCCGTTCTAGACCATTATCTAGTCGTGTGTAAGCAAGAGAGAAAGGAACGAGCTAATGCAGGCGATGAGTCACAATAACGAGGCTAAAGTATGATGACCAGACCACACACTAGAATGTGAAGGGAAGACGACGTTTTGGTCCGTCCTGGAGCATTCTCAAGTCGAAACGTCGTCCCTTCACATTCTAGTGTGTGGTCTGGTCATCAACGAGCTAATAAAAAGCAAGGTGGGGAGCAGGTAATAGAAGAATAGGTAATTTCTAGAAGGGCAAGGTGAATGGGAAGAATGTTACGAAGTTAAATATCATAGTTAAATATCATATTACGTTCTGTGCAGAAACACAGTGTACAAAATGTTAGAGACTTGATGTGCTACAGTATTATTTCAAAACCCTCAAAAATCCAAAGAATTTTGTTTAAAAGGGGTAAAATGAAATTGATTGCCCAACCGGCCCACATTGAGGTCCTGCAATGGACGGGCCGTTTTAATTATCATGCATCATGGATTGAGAACCGTGATAGATGATAATTGTAACGTTCTGGAAGCGAGGATTTCGTTTCTTGACTCCATTCCTTTGCTTAATGTATCTCCCTCCGGTACCGACAAGAAGAATGAGTGGGAAGAATGGCTCTTTACAGATTGTGTTTTTTCTGACATGATACGCGGAATTTTATTTTTGGTTTGCGACTTTAACTCTGTTACTTATGTGAGTGATTGTAGCAATCAGTCGAATACATTTGTATCTCCAGCTTCAGTTACGCTTCCAAAACGCATTGTTCTCTAGGATGCGAATAGCATTAATGATGTTATCCCTAAATACACCTTAATAGGCCTTTATAGGCCTTTATAGGCCTTTATAGGCCTTTATAGGGTTAGCTCTTGCAGTGTTGTTCCGGTCAGCTTTTCCAGCCATTTGCATTACGAAACATTCGACCAAAAACCATAATTGCCCAAATGGTGACATTGATTTCCATTTTTGGATTGCGACATGTAATACTGATAATGGGAGTAATTTCAAAATAGTCACATTTGATAAGCAAGAGGAAAGGTATTACTCATAATTTTTTTAGCCCATATCCAGAAGAGGGGTATCAGTTGCTCTAGAGGAAGCGACGGTCCTAGTCTAGATCCTTGCCTCAAAATGAGCCCTCGAGCCTGATCCTTGCCTCAAAATGGACCGCAGTTCAGGTTACGTTCTTTCCAGAAGAAAAGAACTGTGATTCAGTCCTACGTCTTTGTATTAAATATAAGTTAAACATTTAGTTTAAATGAAATATTAAATTAATGACTCCGGAAATAGACTTAAATTGCATATAATACAATTAATACAAAATTCATATGACGAATTAGTGAAAAATATAAAAAATTTAATACTTCTCTACAGTTTGAAGATTAGTATTCAAAATAGTTGTCTCCGAGCCCTGAACTCTTCATAGCACGGGAGCACAGTAGGAAATACGTGTTCCAGGGCAGAATTAGTGATGACATGTTGGGGATGGTTTTAATCAGTAGTGAACTTCTTATAGATAAATCATTTCTATGGAGGCACTCCAGATTCTGCTGTATATGATTATGATGACTTCATCAAGATGGCATACATCCATAATTGTATTATGTTTCTATGTCTGTTAACTTTGATTTAAAATTTAATGTAATATAGTTCATTTTAAAGGAAATTGTGTGTAATAAGTTTCACATACCATACACACTCTACACAACTCACGCAATCAAACACAGTTCAAACACGCACACATTCCCACCTCACAACATATATGCTGACCAAACACATACACACTCACACATACACACCTCACGTACAAATACTCATAAACACCACACACATTCAGACCAACACACGCTTCAAGTCCACAAAAAAACATACACTCGCATACAGTCCCCAACACTGACCAAACACATTCACTCCTCATATACACATACACACACTCATAAACACCACACACACTCACATGCATACCCATGCACACTTTGTTATATATGGGAACAAACTTATTTAATTTTTTTCAGTTTAATTCTCTTGTTTAATAAGTAGAACACCTATGCTAAAAAATCCTGTTATTTTAATCAACTATTTTTTGGGTGGGCATTTTGTATCATCGAAAATAACCAAAAAGCGGAAATTGCTATACGAACAGGAATCTTTATATTTTTGCTTATGTATTTTGGAGTGATAACGTTCCTCACTTTTATATTTTCTCGTTAAAAATTATTACAATAAATTTTAATTACAAATTCAACAGAAAGAAAATTCAAACTAGGCCATGAGAGTGAATAAACAGCTTGTTCTCACAACTAATATTTCGGAATTTGTACGGTATTTTCTGCAATGTTAAAATTGAGGAGGTTTAGTGAAGTTAAAAGACTGCAATACTGACGTTCCCTCGGACTAATTAACATCGCCCTCGAGAGGTTAGGTGGATCGTCTATCTGTGTACGCTTCTGTGTCAACAAAGCTTTAAATTAGACACTTGTCAAATTGTCAAGGCGGCTGGAGTTAGTGAAGAGCGCTGTGAGGCTGTGAGTAGCAGAGTGGGCGCGTGCGTTCGTGGCCCTCAAGGCGTACCTTGTTCTGGTTGTGGTGGACCGTTTAGTTAGGGAGGTGGGCTCAGCCCTCACTGTGGTGAGCCCACGGGTAGGGGAGGTGGGCTCAGCCCTCACTGTGGTGGGCCCTCGGGATGGGGAGGTGGGCTCAGCCCGCACTGTGGTGAGCCCTCGGGCTGGAAAGGTGGGCTCAGCCCTCAATATGGTGGGTCCTCGGGAAGGGGAGGTAGTCTCAGCCCTCAATATGGTGGGCCCTCGGGAAGGGGAGGTAGTCTCAGCCCTCAATATGGTGGGCCCTCGGGAAGGGGAGGTAGTCTCAGCCCTCACTGTGATGAGGGCTGAGACTAACAAAGATAATGGAAGGGTTTTAACATTTTCAGTGACATGGGCATATTAAAAACTTTGTTTATTTATTTATTACTTTCTGACTAACTGTTGAATACTGTGACAGAGAAGAGTAGAGTATCAAGTAGAAAACCCAAGATTGCAAAAGTAGCATTTAAAATTAAAAGTCGTCTGAGATCCTCTGCGACGTAGGTTCGAACCCACGTCACGGCCCTTGTGGATTTGTTCATTTGATGCATCACGCTATTGTGATTTCTGAGTGTAATTAAAACAAAATAAAGATATTCAGACTGACGGGTACATAAACACAGACCGACCGGAAGTCAAAGAGAAAGAGGGAACACAGTAATCCAAATATGAAGAATCACTAACACTCTGCTAACCTTTCAGAACTTAAGAAATTCGTCAAAGTAATTGTCTTTGATGGATGAAAACTCTGGCAAGATGACAGCCCTCATAATTCCACCTTCTTCTGCCCACCCTCGTCCTTCCTATCCTTTTCAGCCCACGTCTGCAAAAACCATAAAGGGAAGACATTCATCAGACAGCTTTTACGATTCTCGTGGACCATTAAGAGGGGCTGTCATCTTGCCAGAGTTTTCATCCATCAAAGACAATTACTTTGACGAATTTCTTAAGTTCTGAAAGGTTAGCAGAGTGTTAGTGATTCTTCATATTTGGATTACTGTGTTCCCTCTTTCTCTTTGACTTCCGGTCGGTCTGTGTTTATGTACCCGTCAGTCTGAATATCTTTATTTTGTTTTAATTACACTCAGAAATCACAATAGCGTGATGCATCAAATGAACAAATCCACAAGGGCCGTGACGTGGGTTCGAACCTACGTCGCAGAGGATCTCAGACGACTTTTAATTTTAAATGCTACTTTTGCAATCTTGGGTTTTCTACTTGATACTCTACTCTTCTCTGTCACAGTATTCAACAGTTAGTCAGAAAGTAATAAATAAATAAACAAAGTTTTTAATATGCCCATGTCACTGAAAATGTTAAAACCCTTCCATTATCTTTGTTAGTCTCAGCCCTCATCACAGTGAGGGCTGAGACTACCTCCCCTTCCCGAGGGCCCACCATATTGAGGGCTGAGACTACCTCCCCTTCCCGAGGGCCCACCATATTGAGGGCTGAGACTACCTCCCCTTCCCGAGGACCCACCATATTGAGGGCTGAGCCCACCTTTCCAGCCCGAGGGCTCACCACAGTGCGGGCTGAGCCCACCTCCCCATCCCGAGGGCCCACCACAGTGAGGGCTGAGCCCACCTCCCCTACCCGTGGGCTCACCACAGTGAGGGCTGAGCCCACCTCCCTAACTAAACGGTCCACCACAACCAGAACAAGGTACGCCTTGAGGGCCACGAACGCACGCGCCCACTCTGCTACTCACAGCCTCACAGCGCTCTTCACTAACTCCAGCCGGCCTTGACAATTTGACAAGTGTCTAATTTAAAGCTTTGTTGACACAGAAGCGTACACAGATAGACGATCCACCTAACCTCTCGAGGGCGATGTTAATTAGTCCGAGGGAACGTCAGTATTGCAGTCTTTTAACTTCACTAAACCTCCTCAATTTTAACATTGCAGAAAATACCGTACAAATTCCGAAATATTAGTTGTGAGAACAAGCTGTTTATTCACTCTCATGGCCTAGTTTGAATTTTCTTTCTGTTGAATTTGTAATTAAAATTTATTGTAATAATTTTTAACGAGAAAATATAAAAGTGAGGAACGTTATCACTCCAAAATACATAAGCAAAAATATAAAGATTCCTGTTCGTATAGCAATTTCCGCTTTTTGGTTATTTTCGATGATACAAAATGCCCACCCAAAAAATAGTTGATTAAAATAACAGGATTTTTTAGCATAGGTGTTCTACTTATTAAACAAGAGAATTAAACTGAAAAAAATTAAATAAGTTTGTTCCCATATATAACAAAGTGTGCATGGGTATGCATGTGAGTGTGTGTGGTGTTTATGAGTGTGTGTATGTGTATATGAGGAGTGAATGTGTTTGGTCAGTGTTGGGGACTGTATGCGAGTGTATGTTTTTTTGTGGACTTGAAGCGTGTGTTGGTCTGAATGTGTGTGGTGTTTATGAGTATTTGTACGTGAGGTGTGTATGTGTGAGTGTGTATGTGTTTGGTCAGCATATATGTTGTGAGGTGGGAATGTGTGCGTGTTTGAACTGTGTTTGATTGCGTGAGTTGTGTAGAGTGTGTATGGTATGTGAAACTTATTACACACAATTTCCTTTAAAATGAACTATATTACATTAAATTTTAAATCAAAGTTAACAGACATAGAAACATAATACAATTATGGATGTATGCCATCTTGATGAAGTCATCATAATCATATACAGCAGAATCTGGAGTGCCTCCATAGAAATGATTTATCTATAAGAAGTTCACTACTGATTAAAACCATCCCCAACATGTCATCACTAATTCTGCCCTGGAACACGTATTTCCTACTGTGCTCCCGTGCTATGAAGAGTTCAGGGCTCGGAGACAACTATTTTGAATACTAATCTTCAAACTGTAGAGAAGTATTAAATTTTTTATATTTTTCACTAATTCGTCATATGAATTTTGTATTAATTGTATTATATGCAATTTAAGTCTATTTCCGGAGTCATTAATTTAATATTTCATTTAAACTAAATGTTTAACTTATATTTAATACAAAGACGTAGGACTGAATCACAGTTCTTTTCTTCTGGAAAGAACGTAACCTGAACTGCGGTCCATTTTGAGGCAAGGATCAGGCTCGAGGGCTCATTTTGAGGCAAGGATCTAGACTAGGACCGTCGCTTCCTCTAGAGCAACTGATACCCCTCTTCTGGATATGGGCTAAAAAAATTATGAGTAATACCTTTCCTCTTGCTTATCAAATGTGACTATTTTGAAATTACTCCCATTATCAGTATTACATGTCGCAATCCAAAAATGGAAATCAATGTCACCATTTGGGCAATTATGGTTTTTGGTCGAATGTTTCGTAATGCAAATGGCTGGAAAAGCTGACCGGAACAACACTGCAAGAGCTAACCCTATAAAGGCCTATAAAGGCCTATAAAGGCCTATAAAGGCCTATTAAGGTGTATTTAGGGATAACATCATTAATGCTATTCGCATCCTAGAGAACAATGCGTTTTGGAAGCGTAACTGAAGCTGGAGATACAAATGTATTCGACTGATTGCTACAATCACTCACATAAGTAACAGAGTTAAAGTCGCAAACCAAAAATAAAATTCCGCGTATCATGTCAGAAAAAACACAATCTGTAAAGAGCCATTCTTCCCACTCATTCTTCTTGTCGGTACCGGAGGGAGATACATTAAGCAAAGGAATGGAGTCAAGAAACGAAATCCTCGCTTCCAGAACGTTACAATTATCATCTATCACGGTTCTCAATCCATGATGCATGATAATTAAAACGGCCCGTCCATTGCAGGACCTCAATGTGGGCCGGTTGGGCAATCAATTTCATTTTACCCCTTTTAAACAAAATTCTTTGGATTTTTGAGGGTTTTGAAATAATACTGTAGCACATCAAGTCTCTAACATTTTGTACACTGTGTTTCTGCACAGAACGTAATATGATATTTAACTATGATATTTAACTTCGTAACATTCTTCCCATTCACCTTGCCCTTCTAGAAATTACCTATTCTTCTATTACCTGCTCCCCACCTTGCTTTTTATTAGCTCGTTGATGACCAGACCACACACTAGAATGTGAAGGGACGACGACGTTTCGACTTGAGAATGCTCCAGGACGGACCAAAACGTCGTCTTCCCTTCACATTCTAGTGTGTGGTCTGGTCATCATACTTTAGCCTCGTTATTGTGACTCATCGCCTGCATTAGCTCGTTCCTTTCTCTCTTGCTTACACACGACTAGATAATGGTCTAGAACGGACTGAAACGTCGTCGTGTCTCCATCTTCTGATATATGGTTTGGTCATCATATCTTCACCCACGTTGTGACTCGTCGTCTGCATATTACATGGTACTTCACTTTTCCCTCCAACCGTCTCTTTTCTGCCAGTAAATATTTAACTGGATTGTTGTTTATAAAAATAACTTTCCCTGGCCGGTCTCTCCTATTCTGAAACCAACGTTGCCTAGAGTAATGTTCCACTTCCATTGTTGCATCCCTGGCCTGAATTTTGTGTAGAATTTTATTTCTCTCTGGTCTTTCTCCTCAAGTGCCACGCGTTTCCCTTCTGGCTCTGGTTAGTTGGACATTACTAAAGATCTTTCCCTCTCCAACTCGTCTTGTATAATTCATGACCTGTTAAGTTTTTACAGCGTCTAACACTGTTGACTTAGATCTTTCCTTTTGAATTTTTCCCTACTTCAGTAAAGTTTTGTCAGGTCTTGGTCCGCATATCTCAATTACATTCACTTCTTACTTAATTCTCTCCGCTGTTATCCTACTCACTTCCTTAATTGCCTTTCTTTCCTCTTCTTTCTCCAGTTTTTTATTGTTTCAGGCAATAAAAATCTTGCTTCAAAATTGCAAAGCGGAGATTCTCACTCCTGGTAAGTTTTACGTTTAGGTCTTCAATAACCTCACTTTTTCTCCCCTCTCCGATGTTTTCTGAAAATGCCTTTCGAGAGAAGCTAGTGGTTCCTGCAGTCTTCTTAGGTATTCCACACTTTGCTATCTCTCCCCTTCCATTCCCTCATATATTTTTGCATTGTTTCTCGCTATAGTTCTATTATGATAGGAGAACCGTAGGTCGTTATACGGTTGGGTGGAGTAGTCTACACCCGCTGGTGGAGGTGTAGTAGTCTATATCCACAGGTGGAGGTATAGTATTCTACACCTGCTGGTGGAGGTGTACTAGTCTACACCCGCTGGTGGAAGCTGGGGGTGTATAACTACTGGACCTCTGGGTTACACATTAGCATACAACTATTGACAAAATATTTTTACATTCTTGATCTCTCGTTCCTATTTCCTTTTTTTTCACCAGCCAATTGCCACCTAATTATCATATTACCATTGGTAATATTTTTGTTCCCATTTCTTGTATCAGGTCTCGTTAAATCATTTAACCCGTTTAAATACCGTGCGAACCAGTCAACAGTCTACACCTCACAATGCGGCACTTTACACTATACCCCTTTGCTTCTCCGCTATTCACGTTGCTTCTCACAGTTTATAGCTACACTTAGCTGTCATTGGTGACCAGTAAATTGAAGATATTTAACGAAAAACGCGAAATACTTCCCCTACAAGCTACTTGAACTGTGTAAATACATGGGCAAGGGAGTGATTGTACTGGAGGGTGTAACAATAACTCAAACTAAGTTGTTGGCGTCTGGTGTAAACCAATCAGAACACACCATAAATTTTCTAATTAGAGAATGTTTGTCTGAACAACCAAGGCGCATAATAGCAATCCCTGACCTGAATGTGTTAGTATGTGTGATAAATGTCCTCACCTAGTTGTGCTTGCGGTGGTTGAGCTTCGGCTCTTTGGTTCCACCTCTCAATCATCTGTCTATTGGTTTAAGGATTTCTGAGCCTACTGAGATCTATCATATCTACATTTGCAACTGTGAATGGAGCTAGGCTTCACTACATCCCTTTCTAATTCATTCCATTTGTTAACCACCCTGACACTGAAGAAAACTCTTTGTAATTCTCTGTGGATTATTTCAGAACAAAGTTTCCATCTGTGTTCGTGTACAATCCTTGTCAAATAATTTGCCTTCATGAGGGGAATTGACAGGGTAGAGAATCTTTTATGTGTTGATCATGTCTCCCAGAACTCTTTTTGTCTTCCAGCTACGTGTGTTACAATTATCGGAGCTTTGTGTGCACGCGCTACATATATCAATATGTCAGTATTCTACATGTGTCAGTGTGCCTGTCTTAGGAAAGGTGCAGTACCAAAGTATTTCAGTGAGTACATCAATATATCAGTTAAGCACAAGTGTCAGAGCGACATATGCACATCATTTATCACAACATTCAATAATGTTCTTTATCTGTATAATATATGTACACGAGAGTGGGAAGGTGTTTTACATTTTTTCGACAAAAAACAATTTATAACAATATATATGCCCGGATATGCGAGCATATAACTGCTAGTTAATAGCCAGGAAACAGTTGCAACATTCGTAATTGAATATCATTTGTAAATCAAGTAGGAGTTCACCCATAGAGTAAAGTAGGAGTTCAGTAGGAGTTATATATATATATATATATATATATATATATATATATATATATATATATATATATATATATATAGTGTGTTGCATACCCATTATTGACCTTAATGAGATAGAGCACAACATCATGCCATGTTTTCCAAATACATTAAATGTAGTTTTAGCGATTATCATTACGAGGAAACAATCATTTTATTACATAATAATTTCTAGACCAATTAGAGCGTGCGGATTCATTGTTTATACTACTCTAACATCATTCATGTACGAATTTGTGATCATTTATTCTTTATAGTTCTAAAAAAAATTATGGATTATTATCCTTTGTTATCCCTCCCTGTATATAATCCTCTCAGATCCATATTTCTTCATCTCGCCAGTAGCAAAATATAATTAATTTTACTCATAATTAATTACCTCAGCAAGTTTTCCATATTTCTTACAAATAATTGTTGTTCTTGCATCAAATTTGTTGTCTTTGAATATCTGAGAGGTCCATCGACGCCTCTAACATTGCAGGTCCAAATGTTTTAGACATCCAGCGATCATAGCTGCTAGTCATCATATTCTAACTTCTAGTCTTCATATTAAAACTCATAATCATCACATCTCAGCACTATAGATATAATGGCTTAAAGCATTCTTCAATACTCAGCTTACTCTACCACACAGAATGAAATTTTCGATTATAAAAGATAGTCTTTCAAATACTGCTATTATGTTTATTCACATGCTAAATAAAATTATTCTTTTTAAGAAACAATAATAACCATTTTCAAACTATTGGGTGTTAGTGGGGCCAACACGAACGGGCCAAACATAGTGCATCTCATATCTCAGCAGAAAATTGCATCACCGCAAAATTCAGTCTAATTTTAAACTCGATTTCGAACTTAACAGCAGAAACCACTATTGCTATTGGTCCAAGATTATCCGTACGTTCGTAAGAATGTTCCTACTAGACATCAGTTTCAGACCTGGAGCGCTGGGAGTGCTTCAGCTGCTGTGTCTTCAGCTGATTGAAAGAGACAGATTCCTCCTACTTATTACAGAAGGGACCCGCCTGCCACCCCTTCCCTATCCTCCTTTCCTGGGACGCCATGGGACGAGAAGCAAGTCTGGGAGGGAAAAGCGAGGACCGCAGAGGATAGAGAGGCAGAGGGGAGAGGACAGGAAGGAAGGAGAGAAGATTTAGATGAGAAGGAAAGGAAATGGGTTAAGAGTAGTAAGGGGAAATTGATATATTCGGGACGCATGCCAAACAGAGGAGAGGAAGCAAGTGAATAGGGTGAGGGAGGTCCCACTCGTGGAGGGTGAAGATGATCAGACTTGTAGAGGGTGATGGAGGAAACTTTTAGAGTAGTGAAGAAAGTTTTAATAGGAGTGGAAATGAAGTGTAAACTGGAAGAGAAGTGCTGAGGGAGGAGAAGTGTGGAGGTGGGTAAGGGGAGGAGTGAGAAGGAGAGGAGTGAGGAGAGGAGAGGAGTGAGCAGGAGAGGAGTGAGAGGAGAGGAGCGTGGCCGAGCGAGGGCAGGACCACCTGACACTGCCCAGTGGTAACGCCAAGATAAATGAAGATTTACAATGTTTTGAACCAGATAAACTCAAGAAACTAAATCTAACGTTAGTGGCAGAGAGAGAGACCTGACCAGCATCCACACCATACACCAGCACCCAAGCCATACACCATCATCCACACCATACACCATCATCCACACCATACACCAGCAATTTAGCAACAGCTAAATACAGCTAAATACACCAGCAACAACACCATGCTTCCATCAACATCACACACACACAGACACAACAACATTTACACCATATAAACCCTAGCAACTACACTATACACACAAGCATCCACATAATCCATCTCATACAATCCTATCGAATGACAATACAATTTCCTTCATTTGTATTCAAATAAACACCGTTGCAAAATATCGTGCTCCCACGCAATATGCTAACTAACAACAGCTCAATATCTTACCAAACCTCCCCACAGCATCCGTCACCTTTCAATTACCTTCAAAGAAACGTGGTCGTATCAAGTGACCTCACACAACCTGTTAACCAACACATCGCCCACATCAACGCGATTTATTATCAAACTTCCCCTGAAAGTATTGCCTAAAGTTTATACAATATGTTACTTGACGTCACCTCAGTATATTGCTCAGTCTCCCCCAGTGAGTCTTATCATCGTGTCCAGGAACTAAAGCCCAACATTTTGCTACTTTAACGTTCTAACAACATTTAGAGTGGCCTAAAATGACCTGAACTGTAATACTAATTTATTAAACAAAATCAAATGTAAAAATTTAAATAAACGATAACAAAAGTCATAAAAATGTCATTTTTTTTATTAATTTTTTATTAATTTTGTTATTGTTTTATGTTTTATTCCGCGCGCTTTCACACATAGTCTACTCACAAAATTTTAAAATGTTCTTTCAATACATATTATATATCAATAAAGTTATGCTTTAACAAATGATAACAAGAGATCGCTTAATATACTTTTGGTAGCATAGATGTTGTTTCGATGACATGTAAACATTTCCATAAAATCTCCTTCATGTAACAAATTAGCACAACAAATCCAGCTATCTAACTTCTGCTGCAATATTTTATCGGTTCACTGTACCTATTGATAAAGTTAAATGCCCATAACATACAAGCAACAAGATGAATATTAAGGACACGAGGTGAATGTTGAATGTGCAAGGTGAATGCTAAATATACAATAATAATGTTAAATATACAAGGTGAATTAGAAAAATTCACCTGGAATAATGAGTAGACTCGAACCAAGGTACTCCCAGCCGCACTCCTAACCCCCTGAACCAGGACATGGTGTAGGTTAAACAACCTGGGATTCCACTGAATCCACAGGAAGTCTGGAGGCTTCTGATAAAGGCAGTCCAAGTTTTACACATAACCCTACCCCCCCCCCCTGGTACTCCACTGATATTCATATGTAACACGTGAGTGTGATCACTTGCAACCAGACTTGTAATCTATTCTATATTACATTCAGCTATTTTGACACACACATCTCAGGCTCTTCCGTACCAGTCTTTCTTTTTGTGTAATTTTGTTTAATAAAATTATTTTTGTGGGGTTATTATGTCGAGTCTCAAATCTCCGTATTAACAAATTGTTGCACTCTTCAATTTGCTGGATTATCCGGGATTGCGGACAGAATCTTCACAAAATCGTTAACCAATTTCGGTCCCAATAGTCATATCTGCTCTCTCACTCTTTCACTACTATTATTTTATTTTATTCTTTCACTCTTTCCATTCCATTATTTTATATTTCACCTTTCCATACAATAATTTTAATTTATTGTTTCAATCTTTTCCACTTTTTCGATTTTCTTAAATAATCCCGGTTGCATTTAATAGTTATTCGGTAATGTTCATGCATTTATCCGTAAATTCTGATATTCTCAGAACAAAAGTATTTCACTTTTGAATTGAAAGAACTCGTCTCCTCGGTGATTTGACTACATTTTCTCACTTGGCAATGATCAGAGTTTATCCAGCCCTCGGCAATTTGCATACCCATTACCCTCCCCAGTCCAGTCTTCCCTCCGTTATCTGCGAGGTGATAATTTTTCCATTATAGCTATGAATATTCAGCTGGGAGAGAGAGACCACTGCCAACGTCACCTGTATCTGACTTGGTATGGGCTGGTATATATTGTGGATTACCAGTGTCTCGTACAGTGGTACTTTGTGGGAGCATATTGTAGCTCTTCTTATTTCTGACTGGAGTGGAGGAAATTAATTAGAAATTATGCTGAATACTTTATGCAGCTGTTGCCAGGTATTGGTATGAGTAGTTACAAATGTGTATTACAAGTGTACAATGCACGGGTGCTTTCATACTTCAACAATATGCGTGTAGTGTTCCTTAAAAATGTAGTTGCTCTGCCCCATGAACCCCAACCACTTGGACTGGACTGTAGAGCGACGGTAGAACGTCATGCAGGTCGGCGTTCAATCCCCGACCGTGCAAGTGGTTGGGCATCATTCTTTCCCCGCGTCCCATCCCAAATCCTTATCCTGGCCCCTACCCAGTGCTATATAGTCGTAATGGCTTGGCGCTTTCCCTTGATAATTTTTTTATTTATAAAAAAAATTCTGCCTTAGGAACAGATATATGCTTGCGCACACGTATGCACGCACACGCATGCGCGTGCACACATGCATATATGATAGGTACATATGAAAGAGCCCAATAGGCTCAGGAACCTGTACACCAGTTTATTGACTGTTGAGAGTTGAGACCAAAGAGCCGAAGCTCAACCTCGAATTAGACGAGTACAATTGAGCGAGTGTATTCACAAACACATATACGCATACACACCCATGAACCACAAGCGCACACACACACACACACACACACACACACACAAGGGGGGCCTCGTAGCCTGGTGGATAGCGCGCAGGACTCGTAATTCTGTGGCGCGGGTTCGATTCCCGCACGAGGCAGAAACAAATGGGCAAAGTTTCTTTCACCCTAAGTGCCCCTGTTACCTAGCAGTAAATAGGTACCTGAGAGTTAGTCAGCTGTCACGGGCTGCTTCCTGGGGTGTGTGTGTGTGGTGTGGAGAGAGAGAGAGAGAGAGAGAGAGAGGAGAGAGAGAGAGAGAGAGAGAGAGAGAAGAGAGAGAGAGAGAGAGAGAGAGAGAGAGAGAGAGAGAGAGAGAAAAAAAGTAGTTAGTAAACAGTTGATTGACAGTTGAGAGGCGGGCCGAAAGAGCAAAGCTCAACCCCCGCAAAAACACAACTAGTAAACACACACACACCACACACACCAACATGGGTTCTGGACAGGGAAATCTGCCTAACAAACCTTTAGAATTCTATGATAAAGTAACAAGGTAAGGCAGGACAGAGAAGGCTGGGCAGACTGCATATTTCTTGACTGCCAAAAGGCCTTTGATACGGTACCGCACATGAGACTGCTATACAAACTTGAGAGGCAGCAGGAGTAAGCGGAAAGGCCCTAGTATGGTGAAGAACTACCTAACAGGAAGGAGCCAGAGGGTAATGGTAAGGGGCGAAAAGTCGGACTGGCGAACAGTAACAAGTGGAGTACCTCAAGGATCGGTGCTGGGACCAATCCTCTTTCTAATTTACGTAAATGATATGTTTACAGGAGTGGAATCATACATGTCAATGTTTGCAGATGACGCAAAATTAATGAGAAGAGTTGTGACAGACGAGGATTGTAGGATCCTCCAAGAGGACTTAAACAGGCTGCAGAGATGGTCAGGGAAATGGCTACTGGAGTTTAACACCAGTAAATGTAAAGTTATGGAAATGGATCAGGTGACAGGAGACCAAAGGGACAGTACACAATGAAGGGGAACAGCCTACCTGTAACGATTCGAGAAAGAGACCTGGGAGTGGATGTGACACCTAATCTAACTCCTGAGGCACATATAAATAGGATAACGACAGCAGGTACTCTACACTGGCGAAAATTAGAACTTCATTCAGAAACCTAAATGAGGAAGCTTTTAGGCGCTTTACACTGCCTACGTGAGACCCGTCTTAGAGTATGCCGCGCCATCATGGAGCCCCCACCTGAAGAAACACATAAAGAAACTGGAGAAGGTTCAGAGGTTTGCGACGAGGCTTGTCCCAGAGCTACGAGGGATGGGATATGAAGAGCGGCTGAAGGAACTGAACCTACGACACTAGGAAAAGAAGGGAGAGAGGAGATATGATAGGGACATATAAAATA